>NC_092716.1:132259119-132594842 GCF_047496885.1 Scyliorhinus torazame
AGCCCCCCGCACGGACAGACGCTGCCAGCCCGCACTGACAGACGCTGCCAGCCCGCTCGGACAGAACGCTGCCAGCCCGCACGGACAGACGCTGCCAGCCCGCACTGACAGACGCTGCCAGCCCGCACGGACAGACGCTGCCAGCCGCACGGACAGACGCTGCCAGCCCGCACTGACAGACGCTGCCAGCCCGCACTGCAGACGCTGCCAGCCCGCACTGACAGACGCTGCCAGCCCGCACGGACAGACGCTGCCAGCCCGCACGGACAGACGCTGCCAGCCCGCACGGACAGACGCTGCCAGCCCGCACGGACAGACGCTGCCAGCCCGCACGGACAGACGACTGCCAGCCCGCACGGACAGACGCTGCCAGCCCGCACGGACAGACGCTGCCAGCCCGCACGGACAGACGCTGCCAGCCCGCACGGACAGACGCTGCCAGCCCGCACGGACAGACGCTGCCAGCCCGCACGGACAGACGCTGCCAGCGGCAGGCTGCCAGCCCGCCTGACAGACGCTGCCAGCCCGCACGACAGACGCTGCCAGCCCGCCGGACAGACGCTGCCAGCCCGCACTGACAGACGCTGCCAGCCCGCTCGGACAGACGCTGCCAGCCCGCACTGACAGACGCTGCCAGCCCGCACGGACAGACGCTGCCAGCCGCAGGACAGACCTGCCAGCCCGCACTGACAGACGCTGCCAGCCCGCACTGACAGACGCTGCCAGCCCGCACGGACAGACGCTGCCAGCCCGCACGGACAGACGCTGCCAGCCCGCACGGACAGACGCTGCCAGCCCGCACGGACAGACGCTGCCAGCCCGCACGGACAGACGCTGCCAGCCCGCACGGACAGACGCTGCCAGCCCGCACTGACAGACGCTGCCAGCCCGCACTGACAGACGCTGCCAGCCCGCACGGACAGACGCTGCCAGCCCGCACTGACAGACGCTGCCAGCCCGCACTGACAGACGCTGCCAGCCCGCACTGACAGACGCTGCCAGCCCGCACGGACAGACGCTGCCAGCCCGCACTGACAGACGCTGCCAGCCCGCACTGACAGACGCTGCCAGCCCCGCACGGACAGACGCTGCCAGCCCGCACGGACAGACGCTGCCAGCCCGCACGGACAGACGCTGCCAGCCGCACGGACAGACGCTGCCAGCCCGCACGGACAGACGCTGCCAGCCCGCACGGACAGACGCTGCCAGCCCGCACTGACAGACGCTGCCAGCCCCGCACTGACAGACGCTGCAGCCCGCACTGACAGACGCTGCCAGCCCGCACTGACAGACGCTGCCAGCCCGCACGGACAGACGCTGCCAGCCCGCACAGGACAGACGCTGCCCAGCCCGCACGGACAGACGCTGCCAGCCCGCACGGGACAGACGCTGCCAGCCCGCACGGACAGACGCTGCCAGCCCGCACTGACAGACGCTGCCAGCCCGCACTGACAGACGCTGCCAGCCCGCACTGACAGACGCTGCCAGCCCGCACTGACAGACGCTGCCAGCCCGCACTGACAGACGCTGCCAGCCCGCACGGACAGACGCTGCCAGCCCGCACGGACAGACGCTGCCAGCCCGCACTGACAGACGCTGCCAGCCCGCACGGACAGACGCTGCCAGCCCGCACGGACAGACGCTGCCAGCCCGCACGGACAGACGCTGCCAGCCCGCTCGGACAGACGCTGCCAGCCCGCACGGACAGACCGCTGCCAGCCCGCACGGACAGACGCTGCCAGCCCGCACGGACAGACGCTGCAGCCCGCACTGACAGACGCTGCCAGCCCGCACTGACAGACGCTGCCAGCCCGCACTGACAGACGCTGCCAGCCCCGCACTGACAGACGCTGCCAGCCCGCACGGACAGACGCTGCCAGCCCGCTCGGACAGACGCTGCCAGCCCGCACGGACAGACGCCCCCCCCCTGCCAGCCCGCACGGACAGACGCTGCCAGCCCGCACGGACAGACGCTGCCAGCCCGCACGGACAGACGCTGCCAGCCCGCACGGACAGACGCTGCCAGCCCGCACGGACAGACGCTGCCAGCCCGCACGGACAGACGCTGCCAGCCCGCACTGACAGACGCTGCCAGCCCGCACTGACAGACGCTGCCAGCCCGCACGGGCAGACGCTGCCAGCCCGCACGGACAGACGCTGCCAGCCCGCACGGACAGACGCTGCCAGCCCGCACTGACAGACGCTGCCAGCCCGCACCTGACAGACGCTGCCAGCCCGCACTGACAGACGCTGCCAGCCCGCACTGACAGACGCTGCCAGCCCGCACGGACAGACGCTGCCAGCCCGCACTGACAGACGCTGCCAGCCCGCACTGACAGACGCTGCCAGCCCGCACTGACAGACGCTGCCAGCCCGCACGGACAGACGCTGCCAGCCCGCACGGACAGACGCTGCCAGCCCGCACGGACAGACGCTGCCAGCACGCACTGACAGACGCTGCCAGCCCGCACGGACAGACGCTGCCAGCCCCGCCACTGACAGACGCTGCCAGCCCGCACTGACAGACGCTGCCAGCCCGCACTGACAGACGCTGCCAGCCCGCACTGACAGACGCTGCCAGCCCCGCACGGACAGACGCTGCCAGCCCGCACTGACAGACGCTGCAGCCCGCACTGACAGACGCTGCCAGCCCGCACGGACAGACGCTGCCAGCCCGCACTGACAGACGCTGCCAGCCCGCACTGACAGACGCTGCCAGCCCGCACTGACAGACGCTGCCAGCCCGCACTGCAGACGCTGCCAGCCCGCACTGACAGACGCTGCCAGCCCGCACTGACAGACGCTGCCAGCCCGCACTGACAGACGCTGCCAGCCCGCACGGACAGACGCTGCCAGCCCGCACTGACAGACGCTGCCAGCCCGCACGGACAGACGCTGCAGCCCGCACTGACAGACGCTGCCAGCCCGCACGGACAGACGCTGCCAGCCCGCACGGACAGACGCTGCCAGCCCGCACGGACAGACGCTGCCAGCCCGCACGGACAGACGCTGCCAGCCCGCACGGACAGACGCTGCCAGCCCGCACTGACAGACGCTGCCAGCCCGCACTGACAGACGCTGCCAGCCCGCACTGACAGACGCTGCCAGCCCGCACGGACAGACGCTGCCAGCCCGCACTGACAGACGCTGCAGCCCGCACTGACAGACGCTGCCAGCCCGCACGGACAGACGCTGCCAGCCCGCGCGGACAGACGCTGCCAGCCCGCACGGACAGACGCTGCCAGCCCGCACTGACAGACGCTGCCAGCCCGCACTGACAGACGCTGCCAGCCCGCACTGACAGACGCTGCCAGCCCGCACGGACAGACGCTGCCAGCCCGCACTGACAGACGCTGCCAGCCCGCACTGACAGACGCTGCCAGCCCGCACGGACAGACGCTGCCAGCCCGCACGGACAGACGCTGCCAGCCCGCGCGGACAGACGCTGCCAGCCCGCACGGACAGACGCTGCCAGCCCGCACTGACAGACGCTGCCAGCCCGCACGGACAGACGCTGCCAGCCCGCACGGACAGACGCTGCCAGCCCGCGCGGACAGACGCTGCCAGCCCGCACTGACAGACGCTGCCAGCCCGCACGGACAGACGCTGCCAGCCCGCACTGGACAGACGCTGCCAGCCCGCGCGGACAGACGCTGCCAGCCCGCACGACAGACGCTGCCAGCCCGCACGGACAGACGCTGCCAGCCCGCACTGACAGACGCTGCCAGCCCGCACGGACAGACGCTGCCAGCCCGCACTGACAGACGCTGCCAGCCCGCACTGACAGACGCTGCCAGCCCGCACTGACAGACGCTGCCAGCCCGCACGGACAGACGCTGCCAGCCCGCACGGACAGACGCTGCCAGCCCGCACGGACAGACGCTGCCAGCCCGCACGGACAGACGCTGCCAGCCCGCACTGACAGACGCTGCCAGCCCGCACTGACAGACGCTGCCAGCCCGAACGGACAGACGCTGCCAGCCCGCACGGACAGACGCTGCCAGCCCGCACTGACAGACGCTGCCAGCCCGCACGGACAGACGCTGCCAGCCCGCACGGACAGACGCTGCCAGCCCGCACGGACAGACGCTGCCAGCCCGCACGGACAGACGCTGCCAGCCCGCACGGACAGACGCTGCCAGCCCGCACCGACAGACGCTGCCAGCCCGCTCGGACAGACGCTGCAGCCCGCACGGACAGACGCTGCCAGCCCGCACGGACAGACGCTGCCAGCCCGCACTGACAGACGCTGCCAGCCCGCACGGACAGACGCTGCCAGCCCGCACTGACAGACGCTGCCAGCCCGCACTGACAGACGCTGCCAGCCCGCACGGACAGACGCTGCCAGCCCGCACTGACAAGCGCTGCCAGCCCGCACGGACAGACGCTGCAGCCCGCACGGACAGACGCTGCCAGCCCGCACGGACAGACGCTGCCAGCCCGCACGGACAGACGCTGCAGCCCGCACTGACAGACGCTGCAGCCCGCACTGACAGACGCTGCCAGCCGCACGGGCAGACGCTGCCAGCCCGCACGGACAGACGCTGCCAGCCCGCACGGACAGACGCTGCCAGCCCGCACGGACAGACGCTGCCAGCCCGCACGGACAGACGCTGCCAGCCCGCCTGACAGACGCTGCCAGCCCGCACGGACAGACGCTGCCAGCCCGCACGGACAGACGCTGCCAGCCCGCAGCGACAGACGCTGCCAGCCCGCAGCTGACAGACGCTGCCAGCCCGCGCTGACAGACGCTGCCAGCCCGCACTGACAGACGCTGCCAGCCCGCACGGACAGACGCTGCAGCCCGCACGGACAGACGCTGCAGCCCACACTGACGACGCTGCCAGCCCGCACGGACAGACGCTGCCAGCCCGCACGGACAGACGCTGCCAGCCCGCACTGACAGACGCTGCAGCCCGCACTGACAGACGCTGCCAGCCCGCACGGACAGACGCTGCCGGCCCGCACGGACAGACGCTGCCAGCCCGCACGGACAGACGCTGCCAGCCCGCACTGACAGACGCTGCCAGCCCGCACGGACAGACGCTGCCAGCCCGCACGGACAGACGCTGCCAGCCCGCACGGACAGACGCTGCCAGCCCGCACGGACAGACGCTGCCAGCCCGCACTGACAGACGCTGCCAGCCCGCACGGACAGACGCTGCCAGCCCGCACTGACAGACGCTGCCAGCCCGCACGGACAGACGCTGCCAGCCCGCACGGACAGACGCTGCCAGCCCGCACTGACAGACGCTGCCAGCCCGCACTGACAGACGCTGCAGCCCGCCTGACAGACGATGCAGCCCGCACTGACAGACGCTGCCAGCCCGCACGACAGACGCTGCCAGCCCGCACGGACAGACGCTGCAGCCCGCACTGACAGACGCTGCCAGCCCGCACGGACAGACGCTGCCAGCCCGCACGGACAGACGCTGCCAGCCCGCACGGACAGCGCTGCCAGCCCGCACTGACAGACGCTGCCAGCCCGCACGACAGACGCTGCCAGCCCGCACGACAGACGCTGCCAGCCCGCACGGGACAGACGCTGCCCAGCCCGCACGGACAGACGCTGCCAGCCCGCACTGACCAGACGCTGCCAGCCCGCACTGACAGACGCTGCCAGCCCGCACTGACAGACGCTGCCAGCCCGCACTGACAGACGCTGCCAGCCCGCACTGACAGACGCTGCCAGCCCGCACTGACAGACGCTGCCAGCCCGCACTGACAGACGCTGCCAGCCCGCACGGACAGACGCTGCCAGCCCGCACGGACAGACGCTGCCAGCCCAGCACGGACAGACGCTGCCAGCCCGCACGGACAGACGCTGCCAGCCCGCACGGACAGACGCTGCCAGCCCGCACGGACAAGACGCTGCCAGCCCGCACGGACAGACGCTGCCAGCCCCACTGACAGACGCTGCCAGCCCGCACGGACAGACGCTGCCAGCCCGCACTGACAGACGCTGCCAGCCCGCACTGACAGACGCTGCCAGCCCGCACGGACAGACGCTGCCAGCCCGCACGGACAGACGCTGCCAGCCCGCACGGACAGACGCTGCCAGCCCGCACTGACAGACGCTGCCAGCCCGCACGGACAGACGCTGCCAGCCCGCACTGACAGACGCTGCCAGCCCCGCACGGACAGACGCTGCCAGCCCGCACGGACAGACGCTGCCAGCCCGCCCACTGACAGACGCTGCCAGCCGCACTGACAGACGCTGCAGCCCGCACTGACAGACGCTGCCAGCCCGCACTGACAGACGCTGCAGCCCGCACGGACAGACGCTGCCAGCCCGCACGGACAGACGCTGCCAGCCCGCACTGACAGACGCTGCCAGCCGCATGACAGACGCTGCCAGCCCGCACTGACAGACGCTGCCAGCCCGCACGGACAGACGCTGCCAGCCCGCACGGACAGACGCTGCCAGCCCGCACGGACAGACGCTGCCAGCCCGCACGGACAGACGCTGCCAGCCCGCACGGACAGACGCTGCCAGCCCGCACTGACAGACGCTGCCAGCCCGCACGGACAGACGCTGCCAGCCCGCACTGACAGACGCTGCCAGCCCGCACTGACAGACGCTGCAGCCCGCACGGACAGACGCTGCCAGCCCGCACTGACAGACGCTGCCAGCCCGCACGGACAGACGCTGCCAGCCCGCACTGACAGACGCTGCCAGCCCGCACGGACAGACGCTGCCAGCCCGCACTGACAGACGCTGCCAGCCCGCACGGACAGACGCTGCCAGCCCGCACGGACAGACGCTGCCAGCCCGCACTGACAGACGCTGCCAGCCCGCACTGACAGACGCTGCAGCCCGCACGGACAGACGCTGCCAGCCCGCACTGACAGAACGCTGCCAGCCCGCACGGACAGACGCTGCCAGCCCGCACTGACAGGACGCTGCCAGCCCGCACGGACAGACGCTGCCAGCCCCGCACGGACAGACGCTGCCAGCCCGCACGGACAGACGCTGCCAGGCCCGCACTGACAGACGCTGCCAGCCCGCACGGACAGACGCTGCCAGCCCGCACGGACAGACGCTGCCAGCCCGCACGGACAGACGCTGCCAGCCCGCACGGACAGACGCTGCCAGCCCGCACGGACAGACGCTGCCAGCCCGCACTGACAGACGCTGCCAGCCCGCACGGACAGACGCTGCCAGCCCGCACTGACAGACGCTGCCAGCCCGCACGGACAGACGCTGCCAGCCCGCACTGACAGACGCTGCCAGCCCGCACGGACAGACGCTGCCAGCCCGCACTGACAGACGCTGCCAGCCCGCACTGACAGACGCTGCCAGCCCGCACGGACAGACGCTGCCAGCCCGCACGGACAGACGCTGCCAGCCCGCACGGACAGACGCTGCCAGCCCGCACTGACAGACGCTGCCAGCCCGCACTGACAGACGCTGCCAGCCCGCACGGACAGACGCTGCCAGCCCGCACGACGACGCTGCCAGCCCGCACGGACAGACGCTTGCCAGCCCGCACTGACAGACGCTGCCAGCCCGCACTGACAGACGCTGCCAGCCCGCACTAGACAGACGCTGCCAGCCCGCACGGACAGACGCTGCCAGCCCGCACTGACAGACGCTGCCAGCCCGCACGGACAGACGCTGCCAGCCCGCACGGACAGACGCTGCCAGCCCGCACGGACAGACGCTGCCAGCCCGCACGGACAGACGCTGCCAGCCCGCACGACAGACGCTGCCAGCCCGCACGGACAGACGCTGCCAGCCCGCACGGACAGACGCTGCCAGCCCGCACGGACAGACGCTGCCAGCCCGCACGGGACAGACGCTGCCAGCCCGCACGGACAGACGCTGCCAGCCCGCACTGACAGACGCTGCCAGCCCGCACGGACAGACGCTGCCAGCCCGCACGGACAGACGCTGCCAGCCCGCACTGACAGACGCTGCCAGCCCGCACGGACAGACGCTGCCAGCCCGCACTGACAGACGCTGCCAGCCCGCACGGACAGACGCTGCCAGCCCGCACGGACAGACGCTGCCAGCCCGCACTGACAGACGCTGCCAGCCCGCACGGACAGACGCTGCCAGCCCCGCACTGACAGACGCTGCCAGCCCGCACGGACAGACTCTGCAGCCCGCACGGACAGACGCTGCCAGCCCGCACGGACAGACGCTGCAGCCCGCACGGACAGACGCTGCCAGCCGCACGGACAGACGCTGCCAGCCCGCACGGACAGACGCTGCCAGCCCGCACTGACAGACGCTGCCAGCCCGCACGGACAGACGCTGCCAGCCCGCACGGACAGACGCTGCCAGCCCGCACTGACAGACGCTGCAGCCCGCCACGGACAGACGCTGCCAGCCCGCACGGACAGACGCTGCCAGCCCGCACTGACAGACGCTGCCAGCCCGCACGGACAGACGCTGCCAGCCCGCACTGACAGACGCTGCCAGCCCGCACGGACAGACGCTGCCAGCCCGCACTGACAGACGCTGCCAGCCCGCACGGACAGACGCTGCTCAGCCCGCACTGACAGACGCGGGGGCCAGCCCGCACTGACAGACGCTGCCAGCCCGCACGGACAGACGCTGCCAGCCCGCACGGACAGACGCTGCCAGCCCGCACGGACAGACGCTGCCCAGCCCGCACTGACAGACCTGCCAGCCCGCACTGACAGACGCTGCCAGCCCGCACGGACAGACGCTGCCAGCCCGCACGGACAGACGCTGCCAGCCCGCACGGACAGACGCTGCCAGCCCGCACGGACAGACGCTGCCAGCCCGCACTGACAGACGCTGCCAGCCCGCACGGACAGACGTGCCAGCCCGCATGACAGACGCTGCCAGCCCGCACGGACAGACGCTGCCAGCCCGCACGGACAGACGCTGCCAGCCCGCACTGACAGACGCTGCCAGCCCGCACGGACAGACGCTGCCAGCCCGCTGACAGACGCTGCAGCCGCTCGGACAGACGCTGCCAGCCCGCACGGACAGACGCTGCCAGCCCGCACGGACAGACGCTGCCAGCCCGCACTGACAGACGCTGCCAGCCCGCACTGACAGACGCTGCCAGCCCGCACGGACAGACGCTTGCCAGCCCGCACTGACAGACGCTGCCAGCCCGCACGGACAGACGCTGCCAGCCCGCACGGACAGACGCTGCCAGCCCGCACGGACAGACGCTGCCAGCCCGCACGGACAGACGCTGCCAGCCCGCACTGACAGACGCTGCCAGCCCGCACGGACAGACGCTGCCAGCCCGCACGGACAGACGCTGCCAGCCCGCACGGACAGACGCTGCCAGCCCGCACGGGACAGACGCTGCCAGCCCGCACTGACAGACGCTGCCAGCCCGCACGGACAGACGCTGCCAGCCCGCACTGACAGACGCTGCCAGCCCGCACGGACAGACGCTGCCAGCCCGCACTGACAGACGCTGCCAGCCCGCACGACAGACGCTGCCAGCCCGCACGGACAGGACGCTGCCAGCCCGCACGGACAGACGCTGCCAGCCCGCACGGACAGACGCTGCCAGCCCGCACTGACAGACGCTGCAGCCCGCACGGACAGACGCTGCCAGCCCGCACGGACAGACGCTGCCAGCCCGCACGGACAGACGCTGCCAGCCCGCACGGACAGACGCTGCCAGCCCGCACGACAGACGCTGCCAGCCCGCACGGACAGACGCTGCCAGCCCGCACGGACAGACGCTGCCAGCCCGCACGGACAGACGCTGCCAGCCCGCACGGACAGACGCTGCCAGCCCGCACGGACAGACCGCTGCCAGCCCGCACGGACAGACGCTGCCAGCCCGCACGGACAGACGCTGCCAGCCCGCCACTGACAGACGCTGCCAGCCCGCACTGACAGACGCTGCCAGCCCGCACGGACAGACGCTGCCAGCCCCGCACTGACAGACGCTGCCAGCCCGCACGGACAGACGCTGCCAGCCCGCACTGACAGACGCTGCCAGCCCGCACGGACAGACGCTGCCAGCCCGCACGGACAGACGCTGCCAGCCCGCACGGACAGACGCTGCCAGCCCGCACTGACAGACGCTGCAGCCCGCACGGACAGACGCTGCCAGCCCGCACTGACAGACGCTGCCAGCCCGCACGGACAGACGCTGCCAGCCCGCACGGACAGACGCTGCCAGCCCGCACTGACAGACGCTGCCAGCCCGCACGGAACAGACGCTGCCAGCCCGCACTGACAGACGCTGCCAGCCCGCACGGACAGACGCTGCCAGCCCGCACTGACAGACGCTGCCAGCCCGCACGGACAGACGCTGCCAGCCCGCACATGACAGACGCTGCCAGCCCGCACGGACAGACGCTGCCAGCCCGCACGGACAGACGCTGCCAGCCGCACTGACAGACGCTGCCAGCCCGCACGACAGACGCTGCCAGCCCGCACTGACAGACGCTGCCAGCCCGCACGGACAGACGCTGCCAGCCCGCACGGACAGACGCTGCAGCCCGCACGGACAGACGCTGCCAGCCCGCACGGACAGACGCTGCCAGCCCGCACGGACAGACGCTGCCAGCCCGCACGGACAGACGCTGCCAGCCCGCACGGACAGACGCTGCCAGCCCGCACGGACAGACGGCTGCCCAGCCCGCACGGACAGACGCTGCCAGCCCGCACTGACAGACGCTGCCAGCCCGCACGGACAGACGCTGCCAGCCCGCACGGACAGACGCTGCCAGCCCGCACTGACAGACGCTGCCAGCCCGCACGGACAGACGCTGCCAGCCCGCACTGACAGACGCTGCCAGCCCGCACGGACAGACGCTGCCAGCCCGCACTGACAGACGCTGCCAGCCCGCACGGACAGACGCTGCCAGCCCGCACGGACAGACGCTGCCAGCCCGCACGGGACAGACGCTGCCAGCCCGCACGGACAGACGCTGCCAGCCCGCACTGACAGACGCTGCCAGCCCGCACTGACAGACGCTGCCAGCCCGCACGGACAGACGCTGCCAGCCCGCACTGACAGACGCTGCCAGCCCGCACGGACAGACGCTGCCAGCCCGCACGGACAGACGCTGCCAGCCCGCACGGACAGACGCTGCCAGCCCGCACGACAGACGCTGCAGCCCGCACGGACAGACGCTGCCAGCCCGCACTGACAGACCTGCCAGCCCGCACGACAGACGCTGCCAGCCCGCACTGACAGACGCTGCCAGCCCGCACGGACAGACGCTGCCAGCCCGCACGGACAGACGCTGCCAGCCCGCACTGACAGACGCTGCCAGCCCGCACTGACAGACGCTGCCAGCCCGCACGGGACAGACGCTGCCAGCCCGCACTGACGACGCTGCCAGCCCGCACGGACAGAACGCTGCCAGCCCGCACTGACAGACGCTGCCAGCCGCACGGACAGACGCTGCCAGCCCGCACGACAGACGCTGCCAGCCCGCACGGACAGACGCTGCCAGCCCGCACGGACAGACGCTGCCAGCCCGCACTGACAGACGCTGCCAGCCCGCACGGACAGACGCTGCCAGCCCGCACGGACAGACGCTGCCAGCCCGCACGGACAGACGCTGCCAGCCCGCACGGACAGACGCTGCCAGCCCGCACGGACAGACGCTGCCAGCCCGCACGGACAGACGCTGCCAGCCCGCACTGACAGACGCTGCCAGCCCGCACGGACAGACGCTGCCAGCCCGCACTGACAGACGCTGCCAGCCCGCACGGACAGACGCTGCCAGCCCGCACTGACAGACGCTGCCAGCCCGCACGGACAGACGCTGCCAGCCCGCACTGACAGACGCTGCCAGCCCGCACTGACAGACGCTGCCAGCCCGCACAGGACAGACGCTGCCAGCCCGCACTGACAGACGCTGCCAGCCCGCACTGACAGACGCTGCCAGCCCGCACGGACAGACGCTGCCAGCCCGCACGGACAGACGCTGGCCAGCCCGCACTGACAGACGCTGCCAGCCCGCACGGACAGACGCTGCCAGCCCGCACTGACAGACGCTGCCAGCCCGCACTGACAGACGCTGCCAGCCCGCACGGACAGACGCTGCCAGCCCGCACTGACAGACGCTGCCAGCCCGCACGGACAGACGCTGCCAGCCCGCACGGACAGGCTGCAGCCCGCACGGACAGACGCTGCCAGCCCGCACTGACAGACGCTGCCAGCCCGCACGGACAGACGCTGCCAGCCCGCACTGACAGACGCTGCCAGCCCGCACGGACAGACGCTGCCAGCCCGCACTGACAGACGCTGCCAGCCCGCACTGACAGACGCTGCCAGCCCGCACTGACAGACGCTGCCAGCCCGCACTGACAGACGCTGCCAGCCCGCACTGACAGACGCTGCCAGCCCGCTCGGACAGACGGCTGCCAGCCCGCACTGACAGACGCTGCAGCCCGCACTGACAGACGCTGCCAGCCCCGCACTGGACAGACGCTGCCAGCCCGCACGGACAGACGCTGCCAGCCCGCACTGACAGACGCTGCCAGCCCGCACGGACAGACGCTGCCAGCCCGCACTGACAGACGCTGCCAGCCCGCACGGACAGACGCTGCCAGCCCGCACGGACAGACGCTGCCAGCCCGCACGGACAGACGCTGCCAGCCCGCACTGACAGACGCTGCCAGCCCGCACTGACAGACGCTGCCAGCCCGCACGGACAGACGCTGCCAGCCCGCACTGACAGACGCTGCCAGCCCGCACTGACAGACGCTGCCAGCCCCGCACTGACAGACGCTGCCAGCCCGCACTGACAGACGCTGCCAGCCCGCACTGACAGACGCTGCCAGCCCGCACTGACAGACGCTGCCAGCCCGCACTGACAGACGCTGCCAGCCCGCACTGACAGACTGCTGCCAGCCCGCACTGACAGACGCTGCCCAGCCCGCACTGACAGACGCTGCCAGCCCGCACTGACAGACGCTGCCAGCCCGCACTGACAGACGCTGCCAGCCCGCACGGAAGACGCTGCCAGCCCGCACTGACAGACGCTGCCAGCCCGCACTGACAGACGCTGCCAGCCCGCACTGACAGACGCTGCCAGCCCGCACTGACAGACGCTGCCAGCCCGCACTGACAGACGCTGCCAGCCCGCTCGGACAGACGCTGCCAGCCCGCACGGACAGACGCTGCCAGCCCGCACTGACAGACGCTGCCAGCCCGCACGGACAGACGCTGCCAGCCCGCCTGACAGACCTGCCGACACAGACGCTGCCAGCCCGCACGGACAGACGCTGCAGCCCGCACGGACAGACGCTGCCAGCCCGCACTGACAGACGCTGCCAGCCCGCACTGACAGACGCTGCCAGCCCGCACGGACAGACGCTGCCAGCCCGCACTGACAGACGCTGCCAGCCCGCACTGACAGACGCTGCCAGCCCGCACGGACAGACGCTGCCAGCCCGCACGGACAGACGCTGCCAGCCCGCACTGACAGACGCTGCCAGCCCGCACTGACAGACGCTGCCAGCCCGCACTGACAGACGCTGCAGCCCGCACTGACAGACGCTGCCAGCCCGCACGGACAGACGCTGCCAGCCCGCACGGACAGACGCTGCCAGCCCGCACTGACAGACGCTGCCAGCCCGCACGGACAGACGCTGCCAGCCCGCACGGACAGACGCTGCCAGCCCGCACTGACAGACGCTGCCAGCCCGCACGGACAGACGCTGCCAGCCCGCACTGACAGACGCTGCCAGCCCGCACGGACAGACGCTGCCAGCCCGCACGGGACAGACGCTGCCAGCCCGCACGGACAGACGCTGCCAGCCCGCACTGACAGACGCTGCCAGCCCGCACTGACAGACGCTGCCAGCCCGCACGGACAGACGCTGCCAGCCCGCACTGACAGACGCTGCCCAGCCCGCACGGACAGACGCTGCCAGCCCGCACTGACAGACGCTGCCAGCCCGCACTGACAGACGCTGCCAGCCCCGCACTGACAGACGCTGCCAGCCCGCACTGACAGACGCTGCCAGCCCGCACGGACAGACGCTGCCAGCCCGCACGGACAGACGCTGCCAGCCCGCACGGACAGACGCTGCCAGCCCGCATGGACAGACGCTGCCAGCCCGCACGGACAGACGCTGCCAGCCCGCACGGACAGACGCTGCCAGCCCGCACTGACAGACGCTGCCAGCCCGCACGGACAGACGCTGCCAGCCCGCACGGACAGACGCTGCCAGCCCGCACTGGACAGACGCTGCCAGCCGCACGGACAGACGCTGCCAGCCCGCACGGACAGACGCTGCCAGCCCGCACGGACAGACGCTGCCAGCCCGCACTGACAGACGCTGCCAGCCCGCACTGACAGACGCTGCCAGCCCGCACGGACAGACGCTGCCAGCCCGCACTGACAGACGCTGCCAGCCCGCACTGACAGACGCTGCCAGCCCGCACTGACAGACGCTGCCAGCCCGCACGGACAGACGCTGCAGCCCGCACTGACAGGCGCTGCCAGCCCGCACGGACAGACGCTGCCAGCCCGCACGGACAGACGCTGCCAGCCCGCACTGACAGACGCTGCCAGCCCGCACGGACAGACGCTGCCAGCCCGCACTGACAGACGCTGCCAGCCCGCACGGACAGACGCTGCCGAGCCCGCACTGACAGACGCTGCAGCCCGCACGGACAGACGCTGCCAGCCCGCACGGACAGACGCTGCCAGCCCGCACGACAGACGCTGCCAGACAAACCGCAAGGACAGACGCTGCCAGCCCGCACTGACAGACGCTGCCAGCCCGCACTGACAGACGCTGCCAGCCCGCGCGGACAGACGCTGCCAGCCCGCGCTGACAGACGCTGCCAGCCCGCACGGACAGACGCTGCCAGCCCGCACGGACAGACGCTGCCAGCCCGCACGGACAGACGCTGCCAGCCCGCACGGACCAGACGCTGCCAGCCCGCACTGACAGACGCTGCCAGCCCGCACGGACAGACGCTGCCAGCCCGCACGGACAGACGCTGCCAGCCCGCACTGACAGACGCTGCCAGCCCGCACGGACAGACGCTGCCAGCCCGCACTGACAGACGCTGCCAGCCCGCACGGACAGACCTGCCAGCCCGCACGGACAGACGCTGCCAGCCCGCACGGACAGACGCTGCCAGCCCGCACGGACAGACGCTGCCAGCCCGCACGGACAGACGCTGCAGCCCGCACGGACAGACGCTGCAGCCCGCACGGACAGACGCTGCCAGCCCGCACGACAGACGCTGCCAGCCCGCACGGACAGACGCTGCCAGCCCGCACGGACAGACGCTGCCAGCCCGCACTGACAGACGCTGCAGCCCGCACGGACAGACGCTGCCAGCCGCACGGACAGACGCTGCCAGCCCGCACGGACAGACGCTGCCAGCCCGCACTGACAGACGCTGCCAGCCCGCACGGACAGACGCTGCCAGCCCGCACGGACAGACGCTGCCAGCCCGCACGGACAGACGCTGCAGCCCGCACGACAGACGCTGCCAGCCCGCACGGACAGACGCTGCAGCCCGCAGGACAGACGCTGCAGCCCGCACGGACAGACGCTGCCAGCCCGCACGGACAGACGCTGCCAGCCCGCACGGACAGACGCTGCCCAGCCCGCACGGACAGACGCTGCCAGCCCGCACTGACAGACGCTGCCAGCCCGCACGGACAGACGCTGCCAGCCCGCACGGACAGACGCTGCCAGCCCACGACCGCTGCCAGGACAGACGCTGCCAGCCCGCACGGACAGACGCTGCCAGCCCGCACGGACAGACGCTGCCAGCCCGCACGGACAGGACGCTGCCAGCCCGCACGGACAGACGCTGCCAGCCCGCACGGACAACCTGCCCTGGCCCCCGACCTGCCAGCCCGCACGGACAGACGCTGCCAGCCCGCACTGACAGACGCTGCCAGCCCGCACGGACAGACGCTGCCAGCCCGCACTGACAGACGCTGCCAGCCCGCACTGACAGACGCTGCCAGCCCGCACGGACAGACGCTGCCAGCCCCGCACTGACAGACGCTGCCAGCCCGCACGGACAGGCGCTGCCAGCCCGCACGGACAGACGCTGCCAGCCCGCACTGACAGACGCTGCCAGCCCGCACGGACAGACGCTGCCAGCCCGCACTGACAGACGCTGCCAGCCCGCACGGACAGACGCTGCCAGCCCGCACTGACAGACGCTGCCAGCCCGCACTGACAGACGCTGCCAGCCCGCACGGGACAGACGCTGCCAGCCCGCACTGACAGACGCTGCCAGCCCGCACGGACAGACGCTGCCAGCCCGCACGGACAGACGCTGCCAGCCCGCACTGACAGACGCTGCCAGCCCGCACGGACAGACGCTGCCAGCCCGCACGGACAGACGCTGCCAGCCCGCACGGACAGGCGCTGCCAGCCCGCACGGACAGACGCTGCCAGCCCGCACTGACAGACGCTGCCAGCCCGCACGGACAGACGCTGCCAGCCCGCACTGACAGACGCTGCCAGCCCGCACGGACAGACGCTGCCAGCCCGCACTGACAGACGCTGCCAGCCCGCACGGACAGACGCTGCCAGCCCGCACGGACAGACGCTGCCAGCCCGCACTGACAGACGCTGCCAGCCCGCACTGACAGACGCTGCCAGCCCGCACGGACAGACGCTGCCAGCCCGCACGGACAGACGCTGCCAGCCCGCACTGACAGACGCTGCCAGCCCGCACTGACAGACGCTGCCAGCCCGCACGGACAGACGCTGCCAGCCCGCACGGACAGACGCTGCCAGCCGCACGGACAGACGCTGCCAGCCCGCACTGACAGACGCTGCAGCCCGCACGGACAGACGCTGCCAGCCCGCACGGACAGACGCTGCCAGCCCGCACGGACAGACGCTGCCAGCCCGCACGGACAGACGCTGCCAGCCCGCACGGACAGACGCTGCCAGCCCGCACTGACAGACGCTGCCAGCCCGCACGGACAGACGCTGCCAGCCCGCACTGACAGACGCTGCCAGCCCGCACGGACAGACGCTGCCAGCCCGCACGGACAGACGCTGCCAGCCCGCACGGACAGACGCTGCCAGCCCGCACGGACAGACGCTGCCAGCCCGCACGGACAGACGCTGCCAGCCCGCACGGACAGACGCTGCCAGCCCGCACGACAGACGCTGCCAGCCCGCACGGACAGACGCTGCCAGCCCGCACGGACAGACGCTGCCAGCCCGCACGGACAGACGCTGCCAGCCCGCACGGACAGACGCTGCCAGCCCGCACGGACAGACGCTGCAGCCCGCACGGACAGACGCTGCCAGCCCGCACGGACAGACGCTGCCAGCCCGCACTGACAGACGCTGCCAGCCCGCACGGACAGACGCTGCCAGCCCGCACGGGCAGACGCTGCCAGCCCGCACTGACAGACGCTGCCAGCCCGCACGGACAGACGCTGCCAGCCCGCACGGACAGACGCTGCCAGCCCGCACGGACAGACGCTGCCAGCCCGCACGGACAGACGCTGCCAGCCCGCACGGACAGACGCTGCCAGCCCGCACTGACAGACGCTGCCAGCCCGCACTGACAGACGCTGCCAGCCCGCACGGACAGACGCTGCCAGCCCGCACTGACAGACGCTGCCAGCCCGCACGGACAGACGCTGCCAGCCCGCACGGACAGACGCTGCCAGCCCGCACGGACAGACGCTGCCAGCCCGCACGGACAGACGCTGCCAGCCCGCACGGACAGACGCTGCCAGCCCGCACGGACAGACGCTGCCAGCCCGCACGGACAGACGCTGCCAGCCCGCACGGACAGACGCTGCCAGCCCGCACGGACAGACGCTGCCAGCCCGCACGGACAGACGCTGCCAGCCCGCACGGACAGACGCTGCCAGCCCGCACGGACAGACGCTGCCAGCCCGCACGGACAGACGCTGCCAGCCCGCACTGACAGACGCTGCCAGCCCGCACGGACAGACGCTGCCGCCCGCACGGGCAGACGCTGCCAGCCCGCACTGACAGACGCTGCCAGCCCGCACGGACAGACGCTGCCAGCCCGCACGGACAGACGCTGCCAGCCCACACTGACAGACGCTGCCAGCCCGCACTGACAGACGCTGCCAGCCCGCACGGACAGACGCTGCCAGCCCGCACAGACAGACGCTGCCAGCCCGCACGGACAGACGCTGCCAGCCCGCACGGACAGACGCTGCCAGCCCGCACTGACAGACGCTGCCAGCCCGCACTGACAGACGCTGCCGGCCCGCACGGACAGACGCTGCCAGCCCGCACGGACAGACGCTGCCAGCCCGCACGGACAGACGCTGCCAGCCCGCACGGACAGACGCTGCCAGCCCGCACGGACAGACGCTGCCAGCCCGCACTGACAGACGCTGCCAGCCCGCACTGACAGACGCTGCCAGCCCGCACTGACAGACGCTGCCAGCCCGCACTGACAGACGCTGCCAGCCCGCACTGACAGACGCTGCCAGCCCGCACGGACAGACGCTGCCAGCCCGCACGGACAGACGCTGCCAGCCCGCACTGACAGACGCTGCCAGCCCGCACTGACAGACGCTGCCAGCCCGCACTGACAGACGCTGCCAGCCCGCACGGACAGACGCTGCCAGCCCGCACTGACAGACGCTGCCAGCCCGCACGGACAGACGCTGCCAGCCCGCACGGACAGACGCTGCCAGCCCGCACTGACAGACGCTGCCAGCCCGCACGGACAGACGCTGCCAGCCCGCACGGACAGACGCTGCCAGCCCGCACGGACAGACGCTGCCAGCCCGCACTGACAGACGCTGCCAGCCCGCACGGACAGACGCTGCCAGCCCGCACTGACAGACGCTGCCAGCCCGCACTGACAGACGCTGCCAGCCCGCACGGACAGACGCTGCCAGCCCGCACTGACAGACGCTGCCAGCCCGCACGGACAGACGCTGCCAGCCCGCACGGACAGACGCTGCCAGCCCGCACGGACAGACGCTGCCAGCCCGCACGGACAGACGCTGCCAGCCCGCACGGACAGGCGCTGCCAGCCCGCACGGACAGACGCTGCCAGCCCGCACGGACAGACGCTGCCAGCCCGCACTGACAGACGCTGCCAGCCCGCACGGACAGACGCTGCCAGCCCGCACGGACAGACGCTGCCAGCCCGCACTGACAGACGCTGCTGGTCCTCCGCCCCCTCGGGGGAACAGAGTGGCCCGTCTCTTGTCCGCACATCGAGAAGCCTGACACATCATCACAGTGAGGAGCAGGTCTGCGCACTGCCATGCTTGTGAGCTTACTGGGAGTGAGTGAGTGGTGAGGGAGTGTTTAAAAGCAGCCTCCCACCTTGTTAGTAGCGAGACGCTGAGGCACGAATCGGGTGAATCAGACGGTGAGGATGCCAGTAATGTTGAGAATCTCGTGGGGACTGATTTTTGGCACTCAGTGCCGTTGAATATGGCTCGCGATCTCGCCAATGTGGCTGTCACAAAACACCCTGGGCTGGATTCTCCGCTGAATGGATTTCCCGATGGCATGGGGCTGCCCACAATGGAAAGCCCCATTGGCCGGCTGGCGGAACAGAGAATCCCGCTGCCGGCTGGGGTGCACCGCATCAGGGTGGAAAATCCCACCCCCTTCAATCGCACCCAAAACCGGACTTTAACTTGAGTCCACCGAGTCACTGCCATTGTTTTATTTTTGCTGTCGATTCGTCCATTCTGTTATGAATGCTGCTTCTATAACATACAGAACCTTCATCAGTGATTAGCACTGTTGCTTCACAGCGCCAGGGACTTGGGTTCGATTCCTGGCTTGGATCACTGTCTGTGTGGAGTCTGCACGTTCTGCCTGTGTCTGCGTGGGTTTCCTCCGGGTACTCCGGTTTCCTCCCGCAAGTCCCAAAAGACTTAGGTAATTTGGCATTCTGAATTATTCAGTATTTTCAGATTTTTATTGAATTCAAATTTCGCCAACTGCAGTGATGGGATTTGGGCCTGGGACCCACAGTGCTCTGGATCACTAGATAGTCCAGTGACAATATAGAACATAGAGTGCAGAAGGAGGCCATTTGGCCCATCGAGTCTGCACCGACCCACTTAAGCCCTCACTTCCACCCTATTCCCGTAACCCAGTAACCCCTCTTAACCTTTTTTGCGCCCCCCCCCCCCCCCCCCCCCCCCCCAGATAGCTGAGCAGCAATTATCTGTCCATCAGCTGAAGCCTGATTAGGAGTCAAGAGGTGCTGATTACATACTTTTGAAGCTTAACTGGTGTATGAGTCACATAAGCCATAAGTGTCTCCAGCTACAGTTCCTGGAATCCCAGGTTTCGGAGCTGGAGCAATAGCTGGGAACACTGTGGAGCATCTGTGAGGCACAGAGTGTTGTGGATGGTGCGTATAGTATGGAGGGGTGGTCACACCGTAGGCACAGACTCCACAGGCAGGAAGGGAATGGGTGACCACCAGACAGAGAAAGGTAGCTAAGCAGGGAGTGCAGGAATCTCCTGTGGCCATTCCCCTGCAGAACAGATATACCGTTTTGGATACTGTTGAGGGGAATGACATCTCAGGGGAAAACAGCAACAGCCAAACTCCTGGCACCACAGTTGGTTCTGCTGCAGAGGGCAGGGGCAAAAAGTGTGGGAATGCAATAGTTATAGGGGATTCGATTGTAAGGGGGATAGATGGGCATTTCTGTGGCCACAAACGAGACTCCAGGATGGTATGTTGCCTCCCTGGCCAAGGATGGCCCTAGCACCTGTGGAAAGTGGGACCTCTACAGACAGGATGGTCTACATCTGAACCTGAGGGGCACAAATATCCTGGGGGGAGATTTGTTAGTGCTCTTTGGGGGGGTTTAAACTAATGCAGCAGGGGCATGGGAACCTGGATTGTAGTTTTAGGGTAAGGGAGAATGAGAGTATAGAGGTCAGGAGCACAGATTTGACGTCGCAGGAGGGGGCCAGTGTTCAGGTAGGTGGTTTGAAGTGTGTCTACTTCAATGCCAGGAGTATACGAAATAAGGTAGGGGAACTGGCAGCATGGGTTGGTACCTGGGACTTCGATGTTGTGGCCATTTCGGAGACATGGATAGAGCAGGGACAGGAATGGATGTTGCAGGTTCCGGGGTTTAGGTGTTTTAGTAAGCTCAGAGAAGGAGGCAAAAGAGGGGGAGGTGTGGCGCTGCTAGTCAAGAGCAGTATTACGGTGGCGGAGAGGATGCTAGATGGGGACTCTTCTTCCGAGGTAGTATGGGCTGAGGTTAGAAACAGGAAAGGAGAGGTCACCCTGTTGGGAGTTTTCTATAGGCCTCCAAATAGTTCTAGGGATGTAGAGGAAAGGATGGCGAAGATGATTCTGGATATGAGCGAAAGTAACAGGGTAGTTATTATGGGAGACTTTAACTTTCCAAATATTGACTGGAAAAGATATAGTTCGAGTACACTAGATGGGTCGTTTTTTGTACAATGTGTGCAGGAGGGTTTCCTGAAACAATATGTTGACAGGCCAACAAGAGGCGAGGCCACGTTGGATTTGGTTTTGGGTAATGAACCAGGTCAGGTGTTAGATTTGGAGGTAGGAGAGCACTTTGGGGACAGTGACCACAATTCGGTGACGTTTACGTTAGTGACGGAAAGGGATAAGTATACACCGCAGGGCAAGAGTTATAGCTGGGGGAAGGGCAATTATGATGCCATTAGACCTGACTTGGGGGGGGATAGGTTGGAGAAGTAGGCTGCAAGTGTTGGGCACACTGGATAAGTGGAGCTTGTTCAAGGAACAGCTACTGCGTGTTCTTGATAAGTACGTACCGGTCAGGCAGGGAGGAAGGCGTCGAGCGAGGGAACCGTGGTTTACCAAAGAAGTGGAATCTCTTGTTAAGAGGAAGAAGGAGGCCTATGTGAAGATGAGGTGTGAAGTTTCAGTTGGGGCGATGGATAGTTACAAGGTAGCGAGGAAGGATCTAAAGAGAGAGCTTAGACGAGCAAGGAGGGGACATGAGAAGTATTTGGCAGGTAGGATCAAGGAAAACCCAAAAGCTTTCTATAGGTATGTCAGGAATAAAAGAATGACTAGGGTAAGAGTAGGACCAGTCAAGGACAGGGATGGGAAGTTGTGTGTGGAGTCTGAAGAGATAGGCGAGATACTAAATGAATATTTTTCGTCAGTATTCACTCAGGAAAAAGATAACGTTGTGGAGGAGAATGCTGAGACCCAGGCTATTAGAATAGATGGCATTGAGGTACGTAGGGAAGAGGTGTTGACAATTCTGGACAGGCTGAAAATAGATAAGTCCCCGGGGCCTGATGGGATTTATCCTAGGATTCTCTGGGAAGCCAGGGAAGAGATTGCTGGGCCTTTGGCTTTGATTTTTATGTCATCATTGGCTACAGGAATAGTGCCAGAGGACTGGAGGATAGCAAATGTGGTCCTTTTGTTCAAAAAGGGGAGTAGAGACAACCCCGGCAACTATAGACCAGTGAGCCTCACGTCTGTTGTGGGTAAAGTCTTGGAGGGGATTATAAGAGACAAGATTTATAATCATCGAGATAGGAATAATATGATCAGGGATAGTCAGCATGGCTTTGTGAAGGGTAGGTCATGCCTCACAAACCTTATCGAGTTCTTTGAGAAGGTGGCTGAACAGGTAGACGAGGGTAGAGCAGTTGATGTGGTGTATATGGATTTCAGTAAAGTGTTTGATAAGGTTCCCCACGGTAGGCTATTGCAGAAAATACGGAGGCTGGGGATTGAGGGTGATTTAGAGATGTGGATCAGAAATTGTCTAGCTGAAAGAAGACAGAGGGTGGTGGTTGATGGGAAATGTTCAGATTGGAGATCGTGTTATAAGTGGCGTACCACAAGGATCTGTTCTGGGGCCGTTGCTGTTTGTCATTTTTATCAATGACCTAGAGGAGGGCGCAGAAGGGTGGGTGAGTAAATTTGCAGACGACACTAAAGTCGGTGGTGTTGTCGACAGTGCGGAAGTATGTAGCAGGTTACAGAGGGACACAGATAAGCTGCAGAGCTGTGTTGAGAGGTGGCAAATGGAGTTTAATGTAGAGAAGTGTGAGGTGATTCACTTTGGAAGGAATAACAGGAATGCGGAATATTTGGCCAATGGTAAAGTTCTTGGAAGTGTGGATGAGCAGAGGGATCTAGGTGTCCATGTACATAGATCCCTGAAAGTTGCCACCCAGGTTGATAGGGTTGTGAAGAAGTCCTATGGAGTGTTGGCCTTTATTGGTAGAGGGATTGAGTTCCGGAGTCAGGAGGTCATTTGGAGTATTGCGTACAGTTCTGGTCACCGCATTATAGGAAGGACATGGAAGCTTTGGAGCGGGTGCAGAGGAGATTTACCAGGATGTTGCCTGGTATGGAGGGAAAATCTTATGAGGAAAGGCTGATGGACCTGAGGTTGTTTTCGTTAGAGAGAAGAAGGTTAAGAGGAGACTTAATAGAGGCATACAAAATGATCAGGGGGTTAGATAGGGTGGCAGTGAGAGCCTTCTCCCGCGGATGGATATGGCTGGCACGAGGGGACATAACTTTAAACTGAGGGGTAATAGATATAGGACAGAGGTCAGAGGTAGGTTCTTTACGCAGAGTAGTGAGGCCGTGGAATGCCCTACCTGCTACAGTAGTGAACTTGCCAACATTGAGGGCATTTAAAAGTTTATTGGATAAACATATGGATGATAATGGCATAGTGTAGGTTAGATGGCTTTTGTTTCGGTGCAACATTGTGGGCCGAAGGGCCTGTACTGCGCTGTATTGTTCTATGTTCTATGTTCTATGTTCTAACCACCACCCCCCCCACCCCCCCCCCGCCACACACACACACACACAACCCTACACACACCTCTCCCCCACACATACAGACTGCGGCCACGCCATTGCCTCTCCAGCGGCCAACCCCCCAGGCCGTCACCCACCTCCACGCTGGTCGGCGTCAACCATGAACACTGGTTGACGCCAATTAATAGGTGGTTTGATTTACGCCGACGATACCCGTGATCACGTCGGCGGGACTTCGGCCCATCTGGACGGGAGAATATCGGCAGCCCCGAAATCCATTGCCTTGCGCCCATCCGTGCCATTCTCCGAGGTGTGCGGTGCGATTGACGCTCCGCCGACTTTTCTCCCTTCGGAGAATTCGGCGGGCGGCGGGGGCGGGATTCACGACGGCCCACGGCGATTCTCTGACCCGGTGGGGGGTCAGAGAATCTTGCCCGAGAAGTCAGACCTCAATAGTAGTGATCTCAGGATTACTACCAGTACCACATTAGAGTAGAAACAGCAGGACCCTCCACGTTTTGGGAGGCACTGAAGGCTGTGATTAGAGGAGAGATCATTGCCTACAAGGCAAGCAGAGATAGGGCAGAAAATACTCCGAGGCCCCGACCGTAGGGCTGCTGGCGGAGAGGAAAAAGCTGCAAATGGACTTTAACCTGCTATCCACTAGGAAAGCAGTGTACCAACTCCGTCAGACACGGGGGAACTTCTACGAACACAAAGCTGCTCACCAGCTGAGAAAGCAGGCAGCCACGAAGGAAATAGCACAGGTAAAGAATAGCAGAGGCAGACTGGTAACAGAACCAAAGGAGGTCAATCGGGTATCTGAGGCCTTCTGCTGGGGACTGTACGCCTCCGAGTCCCCCAACGGGGATCTTGGGGATGAAACAGTTCCTGGATGGACTGGAACTACCAGTGGTGGGAGAAGACAGATGGGGTGAGCTGGAAGCACCAATGGACCTGGGAGAAATCATGGAGATCATCAGCTCCATGCAGGCGGGGAAGGCACCGGGACCCGCCGGGTTCCCGGTGGACTTCTACAAATAATTTGCACCAGTCCTGGCCCCACACTTAAGGGACAAGTTCGTGGACTCACTGGCAAGGAGCACCCTGCCCCCCACGCTAGCGCAGGCCACAATTTCACTGTACCAAAAAAAGATAAAGACCTGACGGAATGTGGATCATACAGACCCATTTCACTGCTGAATGTGGACGCGAAAGTACTCGCAAAGGTCCTGGCCTAAAGGTTGGAGGGCTGCGGACGGGAGGTGGTCACAGAGGACCAAACCCAGCTTTGTCAAGGGTAGGCAGCTCACAGCGAACATCAGGCGACTGCTGAATATAATAATGAAAGTGTGAGGGGATGGGTACAAGAACCCGACACAGATTGGGTACAAATGGAGGAGGCATCCTGTAAAGGAACGACCCTCCGGGCCCTGGCTACAGCAGCACTCCGATCCTCCTCAGCAAGATACACAACGAGCCCAGTGGGAGCGGCCACACTGAGAACGTGGACCCAGGTGATACAGCACTTCAGGAGAACCAAAACGTCACCCATGGCCCCCATCTGCGGCAATCACAGATTCCCCCCAGCCGTACTAGATATCATCTTCAAAAGATGGAGGTGGGACGGGGGCACACTGACGGTCGGGGACTTCTACGTAGGGAGCAGACTGGCGACACTGAACAAACTGAGGACGAAGCAGAAACTAACAAAAGGACAGGAATTGAGACACCTCCAAATAAAACACTTCCTCCGCAAAGACAGTGGGGTACCCTGGGGCCCCAGAAACACACCATTAGATGACCTGATAGGCACAAGCAGCGAGAAGGGGCTATGTGGGAAAATATACGGACAGCTACTGGACAGAGCCTGGACTCCACTGGACAAGACCAGACAAAAATGGGAGGACGAACTGGGGACAGATGTCGGGTGGGGACTCTGGAGGGAAGCACTGAGCAGGGCGAACTCCACCTCCTCCTGCATAAGGCTCAGCCTGACCAGAACCCGAATGAGCAGGTTCTACCCGGAGGTGGAGGATAAATGTGAACGGTGCCAGAGGGGCCCGGCCAGCCACACCCACATGTTTTGGGCTTGTCCCAAGCTTGCTGGGTTCTGGACAGCCTTTTCCGAGGCAATGTCCAAGGTTGTGGGGGCGAGGGTGAAGCCATGCCCAATAGTGGCAATCTTCGGGGTATCGGAGCAGCCAGGGTTTCACATGGGGAAGGTGGCCAACGCTCTTGCTTTCGCTTCCCTAATCGCACGCCGGAGAATCCTGCTCGGCTGGCGATCAGCTTAACCACCCGCAGCTGCAGACTGGCTCGCTGACCTCTCGGAATTTCTCCACCTGGAGATGATTAAGTACGGCATCCGAGGGTCGGATGAAGGCTTCCTGGATACTTGGGGGCAGTTTGTCGGCCTGTTCCAAAACCTGTTCGCGGCCAGCAACGAGGAGTAAGCTAAGAGTAAAAAAAAAACAAGATAGATGAGGAACCAAAAGACTGCGCAACCCAGGGGGGTGGGGGAAGGGGGATGGGGAGAGGGGAGGGAGACGGAAGGAAGGTGGGGAAACCACAAGAGAAGAGGGGGGGCTGCTCCCTTTTTAACCCCCCGGAAAATAAAAGAAAAACACAGCTGACGCCAAGATGGGGTGGGGAGGAGGAAGGGCGGGGGAGGGGTCAACGAGGAAGGGGGAGGAACTATAGACCGATCCAGAGGGCAACGAAATGCACATAGGGTCAGTTAAACGAAGGACAAAATAAACCCCTCTGTACTATAAAGGAAATTAGCGCGGGCAAGAAAAATGTGATGTATACATACAACTGTTTATAAATACGAGAAATGCCAATAAAAAGATTTAACAAAAAAGAAATAGCAGGATATATCGGATGAATATGCGGCTGAAGAGATGGTGTGAGGGGGATTCCTGGAGCATTGGGACTGGTTCTGGGGGAGTTGGGACCAGTACAATCTGGATGGGTTACACCTGGGCAGGACTGGGACTGATGTCCCAGGGGGAGTATTTGCCAGGAGGAAACAAGGAAACAAGGACAAAAACAAAAGACAGAAAGAGGAATTTAAAAAAGTGATAGGTAGATAAACCAAGGGCCAGATTCAAACAGGATCACAATGGAAAATATTGGCAGCGAGACAAGTAATGTTAAAAAGATGAGCTTAAAGGCTTTATGCCTTAACGCGTGGAGCATTCGCAATAAAGTGGATGGACTAATTGCGCAAATAGACGTAAACGGGTATGATATAATCGAGATTCCAGAGACATGGCTGGAGGGTGACCAGAGATGGGAACTGATCATCCAGGGGTAATCAGTATTTAGGAAGACAGACAAAATGGAAAAGGCGGTGGAGTGGCAGTGCCGGTTAAAGAGGAAATTAACGCAACGGTGAGGACGTATATCAGCTCTGACAATGTGGAATCTGTATGGATAGAGCTGAGAAACACCAAGGGGCAAAAAACATTAGTGGGCGTTGTATATAAACCCTGTAACTACAGTTGCGATGTTGGGAATGGCATTAAACAGGAAATTAGAGACACATGCGACAAAAGAACATCTGTAATTCTGGGTGATTTTAATCTACATATAGATTAGGCAAGTCAAATTAGCCTCAATACCATAGAAGATGATTTCCGAGAGTATATATGGGATGGTTTTCTAGAATAATACTTTGAAGAACTAACTACAGAACAGGTCATCCTAGACTGGGTAGTGTGCAATGAGAACAGAATTATTAGCAATATAGTTGTGTGAGATCCCCTTGGGGATGAGTGACCATAATATGTTAGAATTTTTGATAAAGATGGAGAGTAAAGTAGTTGATCCCTAACTATACTGCCCTCTTCTATCACTATATTTCTATTTATTTCCCCCACTTTAATGGCACCCTGCACCATGGTCAGTTTGCTCAACCATCCAGTAGACTCCACTGCCCATACCAGCTGCTAAGAACCTCACACCTGTTTGGATTATTGCAGGGGCTGAGGCTCCTCCTCCGATCTCCTTTATCCACATAGCTGCCTCCATAGAAACACGACAGTGCAGAAGGCCATTCAGCCCATCACGTCTGCACCGATGCCTTGCAAGAGCACTCTACTTGGCCCATAACCCTGCCCTATCCCTGTAACCTCACCTACTCTGCACATATTTGATCCGTGGGAGGAAACCGGAGCACCTGGAGGAAGTCCATGCAGACATGGGGCAATGTGTAAACACCACACAGAGTCCCCCAAGACCAGAATTGAACCGGGTTGCGGGTGCTGTGAGACAGCAATGCTAACCACTGTGCCACACTTCCGCACATAAGGCAGTCGCATCCTCCTGTCACTGACCACGAACCAATAAGGAAGGTGTGTCTGCATCCTGGAAATGTGTCCAGGTAACGTTTCCCTTCTGTGATCTAACATTCCCCCACTATGAGGTACAGTTCTCCCTCTCTGAGATAACGTTCTCCTCTCTGATGCAACTTTTCTACCGCTCTCTGATCTAACTTTCCCTCTCTCTGATGTAACTTTCCCTCTCTCTGATGTAACTTTCCCTCTCTCTCTGATGTAACTTTCCCTCTCTCTAATGTAACTTTCCCTCTCTCCCTGATGTAATTTTCCCTCTCCCTGATGTAACTTTCCCTCTCTCTGATGTAACTTTCCCTATCGCAGATCTAATATTCCCTCTCTCTGATGTACCTTTACCTCTCTGTGATGTAACTTGCCCTCTCTCTGATGTAACTTTCCCTCTATCTGATGTAACTTTCCCTCCCTCTGATCTAACTTTCCCTCTCTCTCTCTGATGTAACTTTCGCTCTCTCTGATGTAACTTTCCCTCACTCTCTGATGTAACTTTCCCTTTCTCTGATGTAACTTTCTCTCTCTCTCTGATGTAACTTTCCCTCTCTCTGATGTAACTTTCCCTCACTCTGATGTTACTTTCCCTCTCTCCGATGTAACTTTCCCTCTCTCTAATGTAACTTTCCCTCTCTCTGATCTAACATTCTTTTGTAAGGGCCACGAAGAATCCAGCACGAGTTTTAAGGATACAAAGTAATAACATTTATTTACTATAACATATATACATAACAGTAGCAGTAACTTCCCTTGCTACATACTCCTTCCTGCTGGTTCCTGAACTGGCCAGCTTTATTTATACTAGGAGTTTACTAGTGGTTTCTCCGCCCCCCTCATTGGGGAAGCCCATACTCCCACAGGATTGTGGGATAGTCATTAGTCCCCAGCCAATGGTAAGTAGGCAGGTTATAACACTCAGTACTGACCCTCTGACAGTACAGCACGCCCTCAGTACTGACGCTCTGACAGTGCAGCACTCCCTCAGTACTGACCCTCTGACTGTGCAGCACTCCCTCAGTACTGACCCTCTGACAGTGCAGCACTCCCTCAGTACTGACCCTCTGACAGTGCAGCACTCCCTCAGTACTGACCCTCAGGCAGTGCAGCACTCCCTCAGTACTGACCCTCTGACAGTGCAGCACTCTCTCAGTACTGACCCTCTGACAGTGCAGCACTCCCTCAGTACTGACCCTCCGACAGTGCGGCACTCTCTCAGTACTGACCCTCTGACAGTGCAGCACTCCCTCAGTACTGACCCTCTGACAGTGCAGCATTTCCTCAGTACTGACCCTCTGACAGTGCAGCATTTCCTCAGTACTGACCCTCTGACAGTGCAGCACTCCTTCAGTACTGACTCTCTGATCCTTCCTCTCACCTCCTCGGTATTCCCTCACTTATTGTCATCTCTCTGCCTCTACTCACTACCTCTCCCTCTCTCTATCTCACCTGCAATGTGCTCCCTCACTTACTGTCGTTTGTCTCTCTGTACTCACCCCCTCGCTGTGTTCTCTCCCTCTCTCACTTCCTCTGGGCTTTCTCACTTGCTGGCAACTCTCTCTGTACTCAATCCCTCTCACCGTGCTCTCTCTCGCTTTCCCACCTCCTGTGCTCCCTTGCTTACTGTCATTTCTTTCGGTACTCGCTCCCTCCCTCTGTGCTCTCTCTCTCTCACCTCCTCTATGCTCCCTCTCTCGCTCCTTCTTTCCCTCTCACTCATCTATCTTTTGTCCTTCTGCACTCCTCTCTGTCTCTCTTCCTGTCTCTCACTCTCTTAGTGTGTGCTAAATCCCTCACTGTCCCTCTCTCGCCGACTATCCTCTCTCCTCCCTCTTGCTGCACTTTCGCTCTCTCTGCGCTCCCCCTCTCATGCACTATGTTCCCTCTTTATCTCTCTCTATGTCTCTCTGTGCTCTCCCTGCCTGTCTCTTTCTCTCACTCTGCACACTCTCTCACTTTCAGTTTGTGCTCGCTCTCTCTCCCCCCTCTCTTTCTGTGCTCTCTCTCTCTCTGTCTTTCCCTTCCTCTCTGTGCCTCACTGTGCTCTGTCTTTCACACTGTCCTCTCTCTCTCTCTATCGCTCTATCTTTGCATTCTTTCTTTCCATCTTGTCTCTCTGCTCCTGACTCTTGTTGCGTTTTATGTGGTGTATGATACATTGTAGAACTGAAATTGTTACTGTCGGCTTTCAGAGTTGACCACTGCCTTGAGCTAGGAGTAATGAGCTGACCAGGCTTCTTCGTCATCGTGCACAAACTCCCAACTCTCAAATTATTGGAAGAAATAAGGGAAGCCTTTTCTAATTTGGTCAGACATGTTTGGCAGAAGCTGGAATTGCAGTTTTTACAGTAAAGACTAGTAAGATGATTGTCGCCCAGACGATGCAAATATCTCCCACTCTCCCTGAAGCCCGAGCTTGCTGAATTGTAAATGCTGTAAAACTCCTTCACTGACACCAGATATATTTAGATGTTAAAGTAAGCCAGAACAGAGTTGCAGCTGTGTTATTACAAACCACAAGGACAAAGAAGCAGAGAAAGCAATATTAGAGTAGATATCACCCAGTTTGGTTTGTCAGGCTTGGCCCAGCAGCATCACTCCATGTAAAAGTCAGGGAGTCCTGCAAACCCATCATACAACCTCGTACATCAAATTACCATGCACAATTGCACTAAGGGAGTGCTGCACTGTCTGAGGGTCAGTACTGAGGGAGTGCTGCACTGCCAGAGAGTCAGTACTGAGGGAGTGTTGCACTGTCTGAGGGTCAGTACTGAGGGAGTGCTGCACTGCCAGACGGTCAGTAATGAGGGAGTGCTGCACTGCCAGAGAGTCAGTACTGAGGGAGAGCCGCACTGTCAGAGGGTCAGTACTGAGGGAGTGCTGCACAGTCAGAGGGTCAGTGCTGAGGGAGTGCTGCAATGTCAGAGGATCAGTACTGAGGGAGTGCTGCACAGTCAGGGGGTCAGTACCGAGGGAGTGCCGCACCGTCAGAAGGTCAGTACTGAGGGAGTGCTACACTGTCAGAGGGTCAGTACTGAGGGAGTGCTGCACTGTCAGAGGGTCAGTACTGAGGGAGTGCTGCACTGTCAGAGGGTCAGTACTGAGGGAGTACTGCACTGTCAGAGGGTCAGTACTGAGGGAGTGCTACACTGTCAGAGGGTCAGTACTGAGGGAGTGCTGCACTGTCAGAGTGTCAGTACTGAGGGAGTGCTGTATCTTTGGAGGGTCAGTACCGTGGGAGTGCTGCATTGTCAGAGGGTCATTCCGAGAGAAAGAGGGAATGTTACATCAGAGTGAGAGGGAAAGTTACATCAGAGAATGTTGGCTTGAGTTCAGAGATAGTGAGTAGAGACAGAGAGATGACAGTGAGCAAGGCTCACTGTGTGAGAAAGAGAGCGAGAGAGAGAGAGGGAGTGAGTACATAGGACAGTTGATAGTAAGTTGTCGAACACAGAGGAGGTGAGAGAGCGAGAGCACAGAGGGAGGGAGTGAGTACAGAGCGAGATGACAGTAAGTGAAGGAGCACAAAGGAGGCACAAGCGAGAGAGAGCACGGAGAGAGGGAGTGAGTACATAAGAGAATAGACTGTAAGTTGTAGAGCACAGAGGAGATGAGAGAGACAGCACTGGGAGTGGAGGTGAGTACAGAGAGAAAGATAATAATCTATAATAATTTTTATTGTCACAAGTAGGCTTACATTAACACTGCAATGAAGTTACTGTGAAAATCCCCTAGTCGTCACATTCCAAATTACAAAGAACAAAGAACAAAGAAATGTACAGCACAGGAACAGGCCCTTCGGCCCTCCAAGCCCGTGCCGACCATGCTGCCCGTCTAAACTAAAATCTTCTACACTTCCTGGGTCCGTATCCCTCTATTCCCATCCTATTCATGTATTTGTCAAGATGCCCCTTAAACATCACTATCGTCCCTGCTTCCACCACCTCCTCCAGCAGCGGGTTCCAGGCACCCACTACCCTCTGTATAAAAAACGTGCCTCGTAATCTCCTCAACCTTGCCCCTCGCACCTTAAACCTATGCCCCCTAGTAATTGACCCCTCTACCCTGGGGAAAAGCCTCTGACTATCCACTCTGTCTATGCCTCTCATAATTTTGCAGACCTCTATCAGGTCGCCCCTCAACCTCCATCGTTCCAGTGAGAACAAACCGAGTTTATTCAACCGCTCCTCATAGCTAATGCCCTCCATACCAGGCAACATTCTGGTAAATGTCTTCTGCACCCTCTCTAAAGCCTCCACATCCTTCTGGTAGTGTGGCGACCAGGGGCGAAGTTCTCCGGTATCGGCGCGATGTCCGCCGACTGGCGCCCAAAATGGTGCAAATCAGTCAGGCATCGCGCCGCCCCAAAGGTGCGGAATGCTCCACATCTTGGGGGGCAGAGCCCCAACCTTAAGGGGCTAGGCCCACGCTGGACGAATTTCTGCCCCGCCAGCTGGCGGAAAAGGCCTTTGGTGCCCCGCCAGCTGGTGTGGAAATGACATCTCCGGGCGGCGCATGCGCGGGAGCGTTAGCAGCCGCTGACGGCATTCCCGCGCATGCGCAGTGGAAGGAGTCTCTTCCGCCTCCGCCATGGTGGAGGCCGTGGCGAAGGCGGAAGGAAAAGAGCTCCCCCACGGCACAGGCCCGCCCGCGGATCGGTGGGCCCCAATCGCGGGCCAGGCCCCCGTGGGGACACCCCCCGGGGCCAGATCGCCCCGGGGCCCCCCCAGGACCCCGGAGACCGCCCACGCCGCCTTGTCCCGCCGGTAAGGTAGGTGGTTTAATCTACGCCGGCGGGACAGGCATTTTAGCGGCGGGACTTCGGCCCATCCGGGCCGGAGAATCACGGGGGGGGGGGGGCCCGCCAACCGACGCGGCGCGATTCCCGCTCCCGCCGAATCTCCGGTGCCGGAGAATTCGGCAACCGGCGGGGGCGGGATTCACGCCCCAGAATTGAACACTATACTCCAAGTGTGGCCTAAGCTTCCAAACAGCTGCAACATGACTTCCCAATTTTTATACTCAATGCCCCGGCCAATGAAGGCAAGCATGACTACCTTCTCCACCTGTGTTGCCCCTTTCAGTGACCTGTGGACCTGTGCACCAAGATCTCTCTGACTTTCAATACTCTTGAGGGTTCTTCCATTCATTGTATATTCCCTACCTGCATTAGACCTTCCAAAATGCATCACCGCCCAAGTCTCCAAATGATCTAAATCCTGCTGTATCCTCTGACAGTCCTCATCGCTATCCGCAATTCCACCAACCTTTGTGACGTGCGCAAACTTACTAATCAGGCCAGTTACATTTTCCTCCAAATTATTTATATATACTACGAACAGCAAAGGTCCCAGCACTGATCCCTGTGGAACACCATTAGTCACAGCCCTCCAATTAGAAAAGCATCCTTCCATTGCTACTCTCTGCCTTCTATGACCTAGCCAGTTCTGTATCCACCTTGCCAGCTCACCCCTGATCCCGTGTGACTTCACCTTTTGTACCAGTCTGCCATGAGGGACCTTGTCAAAGGCCTTACTGAAGTCCATATAGACAATATCCACTGCCCTACCTGCATCAATCATCTTTGTGACCTCCAGCACGTCTTTCGTGACTTGTGGGAGGAAACCGGAGCACCCGGAGGAAACCCACGCAGACAGAGGGAGAACGTGCAGATTCTGCACAGACAGCGACCCAAGCCGGGAATCGAACCTGGGACCCTGGAGCTGTGAAGCAACTGTGCTAACCACAATGCTACCATGCTGCCCTGCCGAAGTGAGGGAGCACAGGGGAGGTGAGAAAGAGAGCAAACATTGAGAGAGTGAGTACAGAGAGAGAGATGACAGTAAGCAAGGGAGCACAAAGGAGGCGAGAGAGTGCGAGAGAGCACAGAGAGAGGGAATGAGTATAGGGAGAGAGCAATGACAGTAAACGAGGGAGCACAGAGAAGAGAGAGAGTGAGCACAGAGAGACGGTGCGACTACAGTGAGAGAGATGACAGTAAGTAAGGGAGCATAGAGGAGGTGTGAGAGGGAGGGAACACAGAGGGAGGGAGGGAGTACAGAGAGAGATGACATTAAGCAAGGGTGCACATTGGAGATGAGAGGGAGAGAGAGCATAGAGTGTGAGAGCAAGTACCGAGAGAGATGATAATAAGTGAGGGAACACAGAGGTGAGAGAGATAGAGAGAGCACAGAGGGCATGAGTGAGTACAGAGAGAGAGATAACAGTATGTGAGAGAGCTCAGAGGAGGTGAGAGAGAGAGCACAGAGGAGTGGAAGTGAGTCCAGAGAGAGAGATGACAGTAAGGGAGTGGAGCACATAGGAGGCGGGAGGGAGAGAGAGAGCACAAAGAGTGGGAGCGAATACAGAGAGAGAGATGACAGTAAGGGAGGAGTAACAAGAGAGGTCAGGGAGAGAGAGCACAGAGAGAGGGAGTGACTACAGAGGGACAGTATGTGAGGGAGCTCACTAGGTGAGGAAGAGAGAGCACAAAGAAAGGGTGTGAGTACAGAGAGTGATGGCAGTAAGTGAGGGAGCACATAGGAGGTGAGAGAGGGCGAGCACAGGTAGAGGAAATGTGTACAGAGAGAGGTGACAGTAAACTAGGAAGCTCAGAGAAGGTGAGGGAGAGAATACAGAGACAGAAGACAGTAAGCAAGGGAGCACAAAAGGAGGTGCAAGAAGGGGAGTACAGAGAGAGGGAGTGACGACAGTGAGAGAGATGACAGTGAGGGAGAATAAAGGAGGTCAGAGAAGTAGAGAGAGTGCACAGACAGAATTGTGAGTAGAGAGAGGGATGACAGAAAGCAAGGGAGCACATAGGAGGTGAGAGGAGAGACAAAGCACAGAGAGCGGGAGTGAGTACAGAAAGATGATAGTAAGCGAGGGAGCACGGAAGTGAGCGAGAGACGCAGCACGAGGTAGTGAATGCAGAGAGAGAGATGACAGTAAATGAGGGAGCACATAGGAGGTGAGAGAGCGAGAGAGATCACAGAAATAGTGAGTGAGTGCAGAGAGAGAGAGATGACAGTGAGAGAGGGAACACTGAGGAGGTGAGAGAGGGAGAGCGATTACTGAGAGAGAGAAGGCAGTAAGCCATTGAGCATAGAGGTGAGAGAGAGAGAGCACAAAGAGGGAATGACTACAGTGAGAGAGATGACAGTAAATGAGGGAGTATCAATGAGGTGAGAGACATAGAGAGAGCACTGAGAGAGGGAGTATAGAGAGAGAGATAGCAGTCAGTGAGGGAGCAAAGAGGAGGTGAGAGAGAGCACAGAGAGAGTGAATGAGTACCGAGACAGAGTTGACAGGAAGCACAGAGGAGGTGAAAGAAAGAGGGAGCAAAGGGAGACACAGCCAATATGGAGAGAGAGATAACAGTAAGCGAGGGAGCATCGAGACAGAGAGTGAGTGCAGAAAGAGAGCTGACAGTAAGCAAGGGAGCGAAGAGGAGCTGAGAGAGAAAGAGCAGAGAGAGTGGATGTAAGCAAGGGAGCACAAAGGAGGGAGAGAGAGAGAGCATAGAGAAGGAGCGAGTACAGAGAGAGAGATGACATTAAGCACAGGATCACACTTACTGAATGATACAGTATAAGTGGGCTTATGGAGCTGCAGACCCACATTCCAGCACATTAGTTGTAATATGGATCATGCATTGAAGAAATCGTTATTGTCCAGCAGGTAGGTTAAGGGCAATGAGAGTCATCCAGGAATATACACCTGGATGAACGTGTACTAAATTAGGAATTTAGTTCAGATTGGAATTTGATAAGGAGAAAGAGCTTCTACTTCTTCTATATTTTCTTCCAACCTCTCGTAGTGAGTAAGTGTTGTTTTTTCTCCAAGCTAGAGACTGCAACTTACTATTACTTTAGCAAGCTAACTTAATTATCAATTGATGATTTAACTAAATAAGACTTGGACATGTAGGTATCACTACACTGCACTGTTGGCTGGACATTCCTTGTAATCTTTCCAAATCCTGCAACCACCAACACCTCACCTGCCCAACCCATTATTTATTGTAAAGCTCCCGAGTTATACAACTGCTAGTACACTGGTCCCAGGGAAGCCCGGGTGAATACGATCCCAATGGTACACCTCTCTCTTTCTTCAGTACTGGTGTGCCCCCGAGTCAAAACCCATTTCTCGTTGTTATGGGCCAGGGCTGAGAAACTCCAAAGTGCATTATGAAGTCCACCTGACCAATAACCTTTATGTTGAATTTGGCTAGGATGAGCACAAGAGCCTTCCCTTCAGGTGTGATTCATCAGACTTCCTAGGCACGTTTATCAAAACAAAGTTTATTGTAAGAATGTAGTTAACTTATATAAAACAAGAATTTGATATCAATTACAAACATGAAAAAACACACAACAGCTACAATAATCTATGTACATAACTCTTTCTGTATCCCCCTTAGTAACTGTTCCAATTCAATACAAAATCCGATAAACCAAAACCCCTTTCAAGGGTGTGGCCCAGCACACAGTAATCTCACTTGAATGGAACTGGTCCTTTCCCTGAGATTCTGATCCAGTTTCCAATCAGCAGATTCAAAACTCCTTCCGGAAGCAACTCTATCTTTAAAGTTACCAAGGCAGTTTGCCACACCCAATGTGCTTTCAGTTCACAGGATCAGAGAAAACAGGGAAACACTGCTTCTCTTCTTCTGCAGTCCAAAGCAACAAACCAACACTGAAACCCAAAAACCTAAACCCCTTCACACCTGACAGCCACAGCCCAGCTCCACCCACAAATGGCATCACTGAAGCCGAGCTACAAGCCATGTGGTAAAACAAAATCTTTCTTAAAGGGACACTTACATGACACTCGTACACCAGTCTTCGAGACATGTATTCATCTCTGTAATTTTGGATACCCTTGCGTAGTAATCCAGATATTATTACTTTGAGATTCTGCTTTTTGATTTAGTCACCATCTACTTATACTCCAAAATAGGAACCTCTTTCTTTGTCCTACCTATGCCATTGTGTACCACGTGTACCACGACACCTGGATCCTTCCCCTTCCAACTCCAAGTTTCCTTCCAACCATGAGAAGATGTCCATAATCCTGGCATTGTGTAAGCAACACAGCCTTCGGGACTCATGGAGAAAGGCAAGAATACTACTGACCATACTACAGCCTAGTAAGACTATAGGCTGGATTTTCCAAGCCTCCACCATTAGCGGAGTTCCCGATGAGATGGAGAATCCTGCATCGGGGAAAGAAACAGGATCCGTACCCTGATTCATTTCTGGTGGCGGCATCAGGTTCATGCCTCTGCAATTCTCCAGCCCCCTGGGCTGCGGTTCATACAACTGTGGATTGGTACAAGTAGTCCCCAGCCTGGCCCTGACACTGTGGACCTTGCAGTGGGCCAAAGGGGCAAGTATTTAATGTAGGTGCCCCCCATTTCCATCGGAGCCCCCTCCGCCCCCCCCCCCCCGGTACAATACAAATCCTGAATGGATCTCAGGATCTCAAGTAGTCTGCAGTGAAACTAACCACAACGCTGATAAACATCTGGGAGTTAAATGCTTTCTCTTATTTTTCCCAGCAGAAAGCACTTAGCTATTTTTGATGTGGTCATTAGCTGTCAATCATAGCTAGATGCGTCTCAGTATTGTGGTTAGTTTCACAGCAGGGTATTTGAGATCCATTCAAGCATGAAGGGAAATTAAAATAATCAATCCAGACATTTGGCTGTCTGCGAGCTGTCAATTGCAGGCTGCTAAAAGCTATTTCTCTTTTAAGTGAACAGAAGTCCAGCAGACAAAGGATCTGAGGAGGTTTAAAGCCCTGTGGTGTGGTTTTGGCTTTCTATGAAGTTATAGCTGCTGCTTTGTAGACATCTGCCTGAAGCAGCAACTGTGAGGGACAGGTGAGTGAAAAAACAGTGATTCTTTCACTGTTTCTGCTTGGACTACTCTCTAGCTTCCAAGCAGGGGTTACTGATTGGGGGGGGTGGGGGGGAGGAGTTCTCTCAGATGGGGGTTCACCGTTATTGGGCAGATTTCTGGTGGGGTGTATGTTGGGGTTCTCTGTTGGGGGTCTCCGGTGGGGAGCATCTGATGGGGAGGGTCTCTGGGAGGGTGGCTGGGGGTCTCGAATTGGGGTCCCTGGTGGGGGTCTCTGGTAGGGATGGTGTGATGGGGTTCTCTGCTGGGTGTGTCTGATGGGGATTGTGCCTGTTGTGGGTTTCAGGTGGGGGTCTCTGGGTGGCTCTCTGGTGGGGGTCATGGATAAGGGTCCCTGGTGGGGGTCTCTGGTGGGGGTCTCTGGTAGGGGTCTCTGATGGGGGATCGGTGGAGAAGGGTCGGCCCACGCTCATGGGTGCATTCTGTGGAGGGGGGGGTCACCCAGCAATTCGCCTGGTGGGTGGGCGGGGGGGGGAATGCCCCTAATTGTGGGTGGGGGGAGGGAGGGCAGGATTTGCGTTACAGGGGGAGGGGTGCCAGCGGCCGGACCTCACTATTGGGCCCCAGCCCGGCCATGCATACATTTGTATCTGGCTGCCGCTCCCAGCATCATGAAACAGAGGTGATTGAGCTCCGGTGGAATACATCGAGTGGGATTCTCTGTTGGCTGACACCGAAATCGCGAAACGCGATTGGGCGAAGAAAAAGTTCCGACCCCAAAATCACAGCGGGCCCCGATTTGACGTGAAATCGCAATTCACCGCTGCCTCGACAGCGGCGTCATTGCGGTCCAGTACGCAAATGTACAGTAAACATTTATGTCATTAGGGGCCCAACGCAGTATTCTCCGGGGCCTCTGGTATGCTCCACCTCCGATGGGCCAAGTTCCCGATGGCACGGTTCGCTTGTGCTTTTAAAAATCGGGAAATCGGCGTCAAGGCTGCTGAGGCAGAGAGAGACGAGGTAGGACACGGAGAGGAGTGACTGTGGGCTGCCGGCCCGGACTACTGGCCATGCTGGCTGGGATGGGGGAGGCCCTGCCAGGGCCGGGAGAGGGGGCGGCGGGGTGAACAGGCCGAGTGACCCCCCATGGGACAGGGTGTCCAGTAATGGACCGCCATTTACTAGGCTTGCAAGGCAGACATCTTGCTGAGCACCCCACTGACCACCCACCTTGGCCCCTGGTTCTACAGAGTGATACCGGCCGTATGGGTGCCCCCCCCACCCCCCTACCCCACGCTCTGCCATACCCCCCCCCCCACCCAGCTGCCATCTGCCGACAGCCCACCCATGGCAACGCCCACTGCAACATACCGCTGGCAAGGGCAGTGTCAGCCGATGGTACCCCTGGCATCAGGGACAGGCACCTGGCCCACACAGTACCAGGCAACTTTGGGGCCAGGGGTGCGGCGATGAGGGAGGGGACATGCGGGGGCAGAGCCCGCAGTGCCATCCAGGCCACCAGGTAGCCCTTTGGACCTGGTTGGCACGGGAGGTACACACCATGCTAAGGTGTCGGTCATTCCCCCCCTGCAGACACTAACTGGCCCTATAAATTTGCTGCTGAGTTTATGTTTCAATGCAGTGCTCTAAGACAGCTGCACCTGGGCCTTGCTATGAGATGTTAAACCAATGCACTTCCTGTCCTCTCTGTTGAATATAAAATATCCCAAGGCACTGAGAGCACGAACCGGAATAACAGTAGGGATTTTCTCCAGCTATCCTTGCCACTTATTCTTTTGTCAGCATCACTGGTGTTTCCGAGACCTTCCTCCACACATTTGCTTGGAAACAATCGCTGCCAATAACAGTACCAACTATCACGCATTTTAAGATGTGTCTTTGAAGACTTTGTTCTTGTTACATTTTTATTTATATGACTAAATTGACCACTCACATCAGAAATATCCACAAAAGGTGAAAACAGCAAACCCAATCTGTGATGGGATGTGGTGTCACTCTGAGTGTTCTGCTAATACCTTTAACACAAGCAGACCAACACAAATCATTCCTTCTCCTCACCCATTCGCTCACTCCCTTTTCTCCGAGGTTGTGTGTAGCTCCGCAGGTATGGTACCTCGGCAAAGAGCCTTGTGACATTATCATAAATGTAAGAACTGCAAGGGTTAATGAAATGTTGAGATCAGCCACTAGGGGGAGCTAGAGTTACACGTATATAAGACATTGATGCTAAGCCTTGTGGGGAGAAAAGTGAAGTGGTTAGCTAGAGACAGATTGAAGTAAAGATACTGTGAGTGAGAGCAGATCATAGTTTATAATAGAGTGGAGATTAGTAGTAGATGAGTGTAGATTATATGTTAATTATCAACTGTATGATATAGCACTAAGCGTCGAATCCAAATCAGTCGTGTTAATAAATGTATAGCTTTGTTCAAGTTAAAGCTATTTTGTGGTCTTCTGTGAACACTACGTCAACCATCCTGGATTTAGCAACACAAAGAACACCACAAGCCTGTTGGTCACGGGTGAAGTTGGAGTCCAGGCTCTGTTTGTTTATCCGACTCATGGAGGTGCGGCTCACAGCTCTCTTCGCCTTTACCACCAGGGGTCACCGGTTATTGAACAGGAGAGGAAGCTGACTTCCAATCTTCCAATTCACGGGTTCTCAGGCCAACTGAAAGGTCTCAAAAAGATAATACCAGTTCACTCAGCACAGGCCAAAATGAAGGCTGTCGCCCATGGTGCTCTGGGTTGCAAGTAGACTGAGAGACTTGATTAAATACTGGGTTAAGCCAGTGATAAGGTAGAGTGTACATGGAGTGTGGAAGGAGATTAAACAAATGGGTAAAGCACATGATTGGGTAGAGAATATTTCTCCACCAGAGAAACAGGTTTAATGGACCCGATAACATGTTCTGATTCTCTGCCTTCTTTTCTTGTGAGTGCCTTTTAATACGTTGGAGTGGACTGCTGATTGTAAAGCTGTATTATCGCTTTCATTCTTGTTGACAGACAGAAGGCAACCAACACCAGGGCTCTGTATTAGTCACTTTACCCACAGGAGGAAGTGATTTGACAGTAGCAAGACTGGATGGGGGCCTCTGAAGCTGAGCTCAGGAGTGCCAGGGTGTTTGGTCCTGGAAATGCACCAAAATGAACCCAATGATATTATGAGACAGGGTCGGAGTAGGTCGCAGTGGGTTTCTCAAACGCCTTGAGTGTAGGTGTTTGGCTCCTTGCCACAATGAACCCGACCCTCAGGAACTGTCCAGCAATCTGCAATGTTCAAAAATATTCTCCACAGAGAGGAAAGCCAAGGAGAAGGGTAGCTGCCGAATTAACCACTTCAGTACTGAAAAGTATCTTTCAAAATTAACTTTGTAGAAATTCCTAGCGTGTCTCAGAAGACAAGGGCGGGATTCTTCATTGGCCGACGCCGAAATCAGGAAACGTGATTGGTCAGAGAATCGGTCGTGAGGCCAAAATCGTGGCGGGCGCCAGGCGCACATCAGAATGCCGTGCTCCGGTGCCCGACAGTCGCGGAAATCCATTCTACTCCGCAAGGACAGTAAACGTTGTTCACATATCATTAATGGGCCTGACCCGGTATTCTCCGGGGCCTCCGCCTCCACCGGGAGGAATTACTGACGGCGAGTTTCACTTGTGGTTTCAACAATTGGGAAACAGGCGCTGTGGTTGATGAGGGGGAAGAGGAGCTAGGACAAGCAGAGGTGTGACCGTGGGCTGCCAGACTGGCTGTGGGGGGGGGGGCTGTCAGGCCTGGGGGGTGACAGGTGGTGACCAGGAGCTGGGCCGGGGGATGTCCAGTCATGGACCACCATTGCCGTGGCCCTCAAGGCAGCCATCTTGCTGTGCACCCACTGACCATCCACCATGGCCTGTGGTTGTGCAGAGTCACACCAGCCGTATGGGTGCACCCTGAAGATGCAGTTCAGGTATCTGCACCGCTCTGGAGGGACCCTCCAGTATAGCGCTGGGAGAGACTCCAACATCGTGGTGGCCTGCTGCATCCTCCACAACATCGCCCAGCAAAGGGGCGATGTGTTGAAGAGGAGAATGAACACCAGGCCTGTTGCGTGTTGTAGGAACAGAAGAAATGGGAATAGACTAGAAAGAAGAAATGGTTTTTAGCTTGTGTGTGATAATTTTCTTCATGGACGGTATATGTGGAGTCCTGTGCACAGGATGGATAATGCAAATGTTTTTCTATTTTCTGTAAAGGGGGAAGTGCAGATAAATACCTTTGCACACTGTGGCTTTCCACATTGATGTGGCCTCTGACGTTATGCTATGTGAATAAAAGATTTAAGGCAGAACATGGGCCATTTGGGACATCTTCCCCCCCCCCCCCAGGGAACTGGACACAGTAGCAATATGTGAGGACACAGATTGTGTAAGAATACTGGAAACATGAGAGTTTTAAAAATTCTGAATGCGATCTTGTCCCTCAATGTGATCGAAGTTGTGTAAAATTTGCATGTTATTCCCACAATAAACACTGCAATTCGGAAACTGAATCTGCATTTCTTTGTGTATTTTAAAAATCGCTGATTATTAATGTTTTATTTCTCTGTTACATTCAGAACTGATTCTTTTTACGAAAGTAAGATTGACTTATTTTAACTTGTGGACTCTTTGGATGCTCTCCCTCACTGAGGGGGACATGATTTCCTTGCTGCAAACTGTCATACTCAGTGAGGAAATTTGTAAACGGCTCGAAAGCAGCTCCATGCAGTCAGTGAATGACTAGATTTCGAAACAGAAAGCATTCCACAATCTCCTTTTACACCATTGAGCATTCACAGAAGTGCACTGCCGCTAGCCAATGACGGAGGATGGGAAAACAGGAGATAGCTGGGAATACACGGTAATCCGTCTTTCTCAGGAAGAGATAGAGAAGTAGAAGGAGTGAGAGAGGACGCGATAGGAGAGCACAGATAGAGAGAGGAGATAAGGAAATGGAGGGGCAGGATAATGGCAGAGGCAGATGCATAGTTTATTCCTGTCTCTAAGCCTACTGGGAAATATGGCCAAGTTAAAAAAGACAGCAAAGTGAAGACACCAGCAAAGCTTGATGGTTACAAAACTCTGTATCAGTGATGCACTAAGCGTCAAGAACCACAAAGACATGTGAGACTTTAACCAAGGCTTTAATACACTACATAGGAAGCTTACCCGACACAGAATACCCCAGACAAAATGGGTCTGGTCTCAGAAGCTGGGTCTTATACCTAACTCCCGGGGGAGAGGCCAAGGCGGAGCTCTCCGTGGCCAGGTCAGGTTACATACAGGTGACCGAACCTCTACAGAGCTACAGTACAATACACAGTACCATACACAGGATTACAGGGCCACGTTGCACACAACTATTATATAACTATGTACAATGCTAGGGAAGTACAGTGGTGTGTCACCACAATCAGTACAAGCACCAAGAATAACAGTGATCTGCAGTGAAAAATGGGATGTGCAGTCAGGGAGTGAGCACAGGAGCTGATTACACAATGGCTGTTGCTTGGACAGACAGTGATTGAAAATAGACTCCTGTATGTCATGCTCCTAAAAGAAATACAACAGCTGTGTGAGTCAAGACTCTTTGAGCAATTGTGACCCGAAAATACATTGTTTGATTAGTGCTGCCCTGTGATTACATGACTAGAAGCATGCGATCAGTGCCAGCGAGATCTGTATAAGAAGGAGAGACAGAGAGATTTCACCAGCTGAACCTCGATGAACAACATTGCAGAAGGAAGAAGCCTCAAGCCTCCAGCTTGCAGACAAAGTTTGATGCCCACAATTGCCTGGCCAGTGCGATTGGGTAGTGGCATCCTCCACAAATCGACTACTAGAAGTTAGATAAGTATTAACAGTTTAACCTCTGCTAATGAACTTGTAGTGGGAGAAAAGAAAGATAGAAACATTGATGTGTGACAAGGGTACTGTGTAACTGATGTACAGTGTGACAGGGGTGCTGTGTGACAGGGTTGCTGTGTGACTGATGTACAGTGTGACAGGGGTGCTGTGTGACTGATGTACAGTGTGACAGGGGTGCTGTGTGACTGGGGTGCTGTGTGAGAGGGATGCTGTGTGACGGATGTACAGTGTGACAGGGGTACTGTGTGATGGATGTATTGTGTGACGGACGTGCTGTGTGAAAGGGGTACTGTGTGACAGGGGTGCTGTGTGACAGGGATGCTGTGTGACGGATGTACAGTGTGACAGAGGTACTGTGTGATGGATGTATTGTGTGACAGGACAGTTGTGTGACAGGGGTACTGTGTGACAGGAGTGCTGTGTGACAGGGGTACAGTGCAACAGGGGTGCTGTGTGATGGATGTACTGTGTGATGGACGTGCTGTGTGAAAGGGATACTGTGTGACAGGGGTGCTGTGTGACAGGGATGCTGTGTGACGGATGTACAGTGTGACAGGGGTACTGTGTGATGGATGTATTGTGTGACAGGATAGTTGTGTGACAGGAGTGCTGTGTGACAGGAGTACTGTGCGACAAGAGTGCTGTGTGAAAGGAGTGCTGTGCGACAGGGGTGCTGTGTGATGGATGTACTGTGTGACAGGGCAGCTGTGTGACAGATGTACTGTGTGACAGGGGTACTGTGTGACTGGGGTGCTGTGTGACTAGTGTGCTGTGCGACAGGGGTGCTGTGTGACAGGGATGCTGTGTGACTGGGGTGCTGTGTGACTGGGGTGCTGTGTGACAGGAGTGCTGTGTGACTGGGGTGCTGTGTGACTGGGGTGCTGTGTGACAGGGGTGCTGGGCGACAGGGGTGCTGTGTGACAGGGGTGCTGTGTGACTGGGGTGCTGTGTGACAGGAGTGCTGTGTGACAGGGGTGCTGTGTGACTGGGGTGCTGTGTGACAGGGGTGCTGTGCGACAGGGGTGCTGTGTGACAGGGATGCTGTGTGACAGGGGTGCTGTGTGACTGGGGTGCTGTGTGACAGGGGTGCTGTGTGACTGGGGTGCTGTGTGACAGGGGTGCTGTGTGACAGGGGTGCTGTGTGACAGGGGTGCTGTGGGACAGGGATGCTGTGTGACAGGAGTGCTGTGTGACAGGGATGCTGTGTGACAGGAGGGCTGTGTGACAGGAGTGCTGTGTGACAGGGGTGCTGTGTGACAGGAGTGCTGTGTGACAGGGGTGCTGTGTGACAGGAGTGCTGTGTGACAGGGGTGCTGTGTGACAGGGGTGCTGTGTGACAGGGGTGCTGTGTGATAGGGGTGCTGTGTGAAAGGGATGCTGTGTGACAGGGGTGCTGAGTGACAGGGGTGCTGTGTGACAGGGGTGCTGTGTGACAGGGATGCTGTGTGACAGGGGTGCTGTGTGACAGGGATGCTGTGTGACTTGGGTGCTGTGTGACTGGGGTGCTGTGCGACAGGGGTGCTGTGTGACTGGGGTGCTGTGTGACAGGGGTTCTGTGTGACTGGGGTGCTGTGTGACAGGGGTGCTGTGTGACAGGGGTGCTGTGGGACAGGGATGCTGTGTGACAGGAGTGCTGTGTGACAGGGATGCTGTGTGACAGGAGGGCTGTGTGACAGGAGTGCTGTGTGACTGGGGTGCTGTGTGACTGGGGTGCTGTGTGACAGGGGTGCTGTGTGACAGGGGTGCTGTGTGATAGGGGTGCTGTGTGACAGGGATGCTGTGTGACAGGGGTGCTGTGTGACAGGGGTGCTGTGTGACAGGGATGCTGTGTGACTGGGGTGCTGTGTGACAGGGGTGCTGTGCGACAGGGGTGCTGTGTGACAGGGATGCTGTGTGACAGGGGTGCTGTGTGACAGGAGTGCTGTGTGACAGGAGTGCTGTGTGACAGGGGTGCTGTGTGACAGGGGTGCTGTGTGACAGGGGTGCTGTGTGACTGGGGTGCTGTGTGACAGGGGTGCTGTGTGACAGGAGTGCTGTGTGACAGGAGTGCTGTGTGACTGGGGTGCTGTGTGACAGGGGTGCTGTGTGACAGGGGTGCTGTGTGACTGGGGTGCTGTGTGACAGGGGTGCTGTGCGACAGGGGTGCTGTGTGACAGGAGTGCTGTGTGACAGGGGTGCTGTGTGACTGGGGTGCTGTGTGACAGGGGTGCTGTGCGACAGGGGTGCTGTGTGACTGGGATGCTGTGTGACAGGGGTGCTGTGTGACTGGGGTGCTGTGTGACAGGGGTGCTGTGCGACAGGGGTGCTGTGTGACTGGGATGCTGTGTGACAGGGGTGCTGTGTGACAGGGGTGCTGTGTGACAGGGGTGCTGTGTGACTGGGATGCTGTGTGACTGGGGTGCTGTGTGACTGGGGTGCTGTGTGACTGGGATGCTGTGTGACAGGGGTGCTGTGTGACAGGAGTGCTGTGTGACTGGGGTGCTGTGTGACAGGGGTGCTGTGTGACAGGGGTGCTGTGTGACTGGGATGCTGTGTGACTGGGATGCTGTGTGACAGGGGTGCTGTGTGACTGGGATGCTGTGTGACTGGGGTGCTGTGTGACAGGAGTGCTGTGTGACAGGGGTGCTGTGCGACAGGAGTGCTGTGTGACAGGAGTGCTGTGTGACAGGGGTGCTGTGTGACTGGGGTGCTGTGTGACAGGGGTGCTGTGCGACAGGGGTGCTGTGTGACTGGGATGCTGTGTGACAGGGGTGCTGTGTGACTGGGATGCTGTGTGACAGGGGTGCTGTGTGACAGGAGTGCTGTGTGACTGGGGTGCTGTGTGACAGGGGTGCTGTGTGACAGGGGTGCTGTGTGACTGGGATGCTGTGTGACAGGGGTGCTGTGTGACGGATGTGCTGTGTGACAGGGGTGCTGTGTGACAGGGGTGCTGTGTGACGGATGTGCTGTGTGACAGGTGTGCTGTGTGACAGGGGTGCTGTGTGACTGGGATGCTGTGTGACAGGGGTGCTGTGTGACGGATGTGCTGTGTGACAGGGGTGCTGTGTGACTGGGGTGCTGTGTGACAGGGGTGCTGTGTGACAGGGGTGCTGTGTGACAGGAGTGCTGTGTGACTGGGGTGCTGTGTGACAGGGGTGCTGTGTGACAGGAGTGCTGTGTGACAGGGGTGCTGTGTGACAGGGGTGCTGTGCGACAGGGGGTGCTGTGTGACAGGGATGCTGTGTGACAGGGATGCTGTGTGACTGGGATGCTGTGTGACTGGGGTGCTGTGTGACTGGGGTGCTGTGTGACTGGGGTGCTGTGTGACTGGGGTGCTGTGTGACAGGGATGCTGTGTGACAGGAGTGCTGTGTGACAGGGGTGCTGTGTGACTGGGATGCTGTGTGACTGGGGTGCTGTGTGACTGGGGTGCTGTGTGACAGGGGTGCTGTGTGACAGGGGTGCTGTGCGACAGGGGTGCTGTGTGACAGGGATGCTGTGTGACAGGGGTGCTGTGTGACAGGGGTGCTGTGTGACAGGGATGCTGTGTGACAGGGGTGCTGTGTGACAGGGGTGCTGTGTGACAGGGGTGCTGTGTGACAGGGGTGCTGTGTGACTGGGGTGCTGTGTGACAGGGGTGCTGTGTGACAGGGGTGCTGTGTGACAGGGTTGCTGTGTGACAGGGATGCTGTGTGACAGGGGTGCTGTGTGACAGGGGTGCTGTGTGACTGGGGTGCTGTGTGACTGGGGTGCTGTGTGACAGGGGTGCTGTGTGACAGGGGTGCTGTGCGACAGGGGTGCTGTGTGACAGGGATGCTGTGTGACAGGGGTGCTGTGTGACAGGGGTGCTGTGTGACAGGGGTGCTGTGTGACAGGGGTGCTGTGTGACTGGGATGCTGTGTGACAGGGATGCTGTGTGACAGGGGTGCTGTGTGACAGGAGTGCTGTGAGACAGGGGTGCTGTGTGACAGGGGTGCTGTGCGACAGGGGTGCTGTGTGACAGGGATGCTGTGTGACAGGGGTGCTGTGTGACTGGGGTGCTGTGTGACAGGGATGCTGTGTGACAGGGGTGCTGTGTGACTGGGGTGCTGTCTGACAGGGGTGCTGTGTGACTGGGGTGCTGTGCGACATGGGTGCTGTGTGACTGGGGTGCTGTGTGACAGGGGTTCTGTGTGACAGGAGTGCTGTGCGACAGGAGTGCTGTGTGACAGGGGTGCTGTGTGACAGGGTACTGTGTGACAGGGATGCTGTGTGACAGGGATGCTGTGTGACAGGGGTGCTGTGTGACAGGGGTGCTGGGTGACAGGGGTGCTGTGTGACTGGGGTGCTGTGTGACAGGAGTGCTGTGCGACGTGGGTGCTGTGCGACAGGGGTGCTGTGTGACAGGGATGCTGTGTGACAGGGGTGCTGTGTGACAGGGGTGCTGTGTGACTGGGGTGCTGTGTGACAGGGGTGCTGTGTGACAGGGGTGCTGTGTGACAGGGCTGCTGTGTGAGAGGGGTGCTGTGTGACTGGGGTGCTGTGTGACAGGAGTGCTGTTTGACAGGGATGCTGTGTGACAGGGATGCTGTGTGACAGGAGTGCTGTGTGACAGGGACGCTGTGTGACAGGGGTGCTGTGTGACTGGGATCCTGTGTGACAGGGGTGCTGTGTGACAGGGGTGCTGTGTGACAGGGATGCTGTGTGACAGGGGTGATGTGTGACAGGGATGCTGAGTGACAGGGATGCTGTGTGACTGGGGTGATGTGTGACAGGGGTGCTGTGCGACAGGGGTGCTGTGTGACTGGGGTGATGTGTGACAGGGGTGCTGTGTGACAGGGGTGCCGTGCGACAGGGGTGCTGTGTGACAGGGGTGATGTGTGACAGGGATGCTGAGTGACAGGGGTGCTGTGTGACTGGGGTGATGTGTGACAGGGGTGCTGTGTGACAGGGGTGCTGTGCGACAGGGGTGCTGTGTGACAGGGGTGATGTGTGACAGGGATGCTGAGTGACAGGGATGCTGAGTGACAGGGATGCTGTGTGACAGGGGTGCTGTGTGACTGGGGTGCTGTGTGACAGGGGTGCTGTGTGACAGGGGTGCTGTGTGACTGGGGTGCTGTGTGACAGGGGTGCTGTGTGACAGGTGTGCTGTGTGACTGGGGTGCTGTGTGACAGGTGTGCTGTGTGACAGGGGTGCTGAGTGACAGGGGTGCTGTGTGACTGGGGTGCTGTGTGACTGGGGTGCTGTGCGACAGGGATGCTGTGCGACAGGGGGTGCTGTGTGACTGGGGTGCTGTGTGACAGGGGTGCTGTGTGACAGGGGTGCTGTGTGACTGGGGTGCTGTGTGACAGGGATGCTGTGTGACAGGGATGCTGTGTGACAGGGCTGCTGTGTGAGAGGGGTGCTGTGTGACTGGGGTGCTGTGCAACAGGGGTGCTGTGTGACAGGGGTGTTGTGTGACTGGGGTGCTGTGTGACAGGGGTACTGTGTGACTGGGGTGCTGTGTGACAGGGGTGCTGTGCGACAGGGGTGCTGTGCGACAGGGGTGCTGTGTGACAGGGATGCTGTGTGACAGGGGTGCTGTGTGACAGGGGTGCTGTGTGACTGGGGTGCTGTGTGACAGGGGTGCTGTGTGACAGGGGTGCTGTGTGACTGGGGTGCTGTGTGACTGGGGTGCTGTGTGACTGAGGTGCTGTGTGACAGGGGTGCTGTGTGACTGGAGTGCTGTGTGAGAGGGATGCTGTGTGACAGGGGTGCTGTGTGACTGAGGTGCTGTGTGACAGGGCGTGCTGTGTGACAGGGGTGCTGTGTGACAGGGGTGCTGTGTGACTGGGGTGCTGTGTGACTGGGGTGCTATGCGACAGGGGTGCTGTGTGACAGGGGTGCTCTGTGACAGGGGTGCTCTGTGACAGGGATGCTGTGTGACTGGGGTGCTCTGTGATAGGGGTGCTGTGTGACTGGGGTGCTGTGTGACAGGGGTGCTGTGTGACAGGCGTGCTGTGTGACAGGTGTGCTGTGTGACAGGTGTGCTGTGTGACTGGGGTGCTGTGTGACAGGGGTGCTGTGTGACAGGGGTGCTGTGTGACTGGGGTGCTGTGTGACTGGGGTGATGTGGGACAGGGGTGCTGTGTGACAGGGGTGCTGCGTGACAGGGTGCTATGGCACTCGGCTGCTGTGTGACTGGGGTGCTGTGTGACTGGGGTGCTGTGTGACAGGCGTGCTGTGTGACAGGTGTGCTGTGTGACAGGTGTGCTGTGTGACTGGGGTGCTGTGTGACTGGGGTGCTGTGTGACAGGGGTGCTGTGTGACAGGCGTGCTGTGTGACAGGTGTGCTGTGTGACAGGTGTGCTGTGTGACTGGGGTGCTGTGTGACAGGGGTGCTGTGTGACAGGGGTGCTGTGTGACTGGGGTGCTGTGTGACTGGGGTGCTGTGCGACAGGGGTGCTGTGTGACAGGGATGCTGTGTGACAGGGGTGCTGTGTGACTGGGGTGCTGTGTGACAGGGGTGCTGTGTGACAGGGGTGCTGTGTGACAGGGGTGCTGTGTGACTGGGGTGCTGTCTGACTGGGGTGCTGTGTGACAGGTGTGCTGTGTGACTGAGGTGCTGTGTGACAGGGGAGCTGTGTGACTGGAGTGCTGTGTGAGAGGGATGCAGTGTGACAGGGGTGCTGTGTGACTGAGGTGCTGTGTGACAGGGGGTGCTGTGTGACAGCGGTGCTGTGTGACAGGGGTGCTGTGTGACTGGGGTGCTGTGTGACTGGGGTGCTGTGTGACTGGGGTGCTATGCGACAGGGGTGCTGTGTGACAGGGGTGCTGTGTGACAGGGGTGCTCTGTGACAGGGGTGCTGTGTGACTGGGGTGCTCTGTGATAGGGGTGCTGTGTGACTGGGGTGCTGTGTGACAGGGGTGCTGTGTGACAGGGGTGCTGTGTGACTGGGGTGCTGTGTGACAGGGGTGCTGTGTGACTGGGGTGCTGTGTGACAGGGGTGCTGTGGGACAGGGATGCTGTGTGACAGGAGTGCTGTGTGACAGGGATGCTGTGTGACAGGAGGGCTGTGTGACAGGAGTGCTGTGTGACAGGGGTGCTGTGTGACAGGAGTGCTGTGTGACAGGGGTGCTGTGTGACAGGAGTGCTGTGTGACAGGGGAGCTGTGTGACAGGGGTGCTGTGTGACAGGGGTGCTGTGTGATAGGGGTGCTGTGTGACAGGGATGCTGTGTGACAGGGGTGCTGTGTGACAGGGGTGCTGTGTGACAGGGGTGCTGTGTGACTTGGGTGCTGTGTGACTGGGGTGCTGTGCGACAGGGGTTCTGTGCGACTGGGGTGCTGTGTGACAAGGGTGCTGTGTGACTGGGGTGCTGTGTGACAGGGTGCTGTGGGACAGGGATGCTGTGTGACAGGAGTGCTGTGTGACAGGGATGCTGTGTGACAGGAGGGCTGTGTGACAGGAGGGCTGTGTGACAGGAGTGCTGTGTGACAGGGGTGCTGTGTGACTGGGGTGCTGTGTGACAGGGGTGCTGTGTGACAGGGGTGCTGTGTGATAGGGGTGCTGTGTGACAGGGATGCTGTGTGACAGGGGTGCTGTGTGACAGGGGTGCTGTGTGACAGGGGTGCTGTGTGACAGGGGTGCTGTGTGACAGGGATGCTGTGTGACAGGGATGCTGTGTGACTGGGGTGCTGTGTGACAGGGGTGCTGTGCGACAGGGGTGCTGTGCGACAGGGATGCTGTGTGACAGGGGTGCTGTGTGACAGGAGTGCTGTGTGACAGGAGTGCTGTGTGACAGGGGTGCTGTGTGACAGGGGTGCTGTGTGACAGGGGTGCTGTGTGACTGGGGTGCTGTGTGACAGGGGTGCTGTGTGACAGGAGTGCTGTGTGACAGGAGTGCTGTGTGACTGGGGTGCTGTGTGACTGGGGTGCTGTGTGACAGGGGTGCTGTGTGACAGGGGTGCTGTGTGACAGGAGTGCTGTGTGACTGGGATGCTGTGTGACTGGGGTGCTGTGTGACAGGGGTGCTGTGAGACAGGGGTGCTGTGTGACTGGGATGCTGTGTGACAGGGGTGCTGTGTGACAGGGGTGCTGTGTGACTGGGGTGCTGTGTGACAGGGGTGCTGTGCGACAGGGGTGCTGTGTGACTGGGATGCTGTGTGACAGGGGTGCTGTGTGACAGGGGTGCTGTGTGACTGGGATGCTGTGTGACTGGGATGCTGTGTGACTGGGGTGCTGTGTGACAGGGGTGCTGTGTGACAGGGGTGCTGTGTGACTGGGGTGCTGTGTGACAGGGGTGCTGTGCGACAGGGGTGCTGTGTGACTGGGATGCTGTGTGACAGGGGTGCTGTATGACTGGGATGCTGTGTGACAGGGGTGCTGTGTGACAGGAGTGCTGTGTGACAGGAGTGCTGTGTGACTGGGGTGCTGTGTGACAGGGGTGCTGTGTGACAGGGGTTGCTGTGTGACAGGGGTGCTGTGTGACTGGGATGCTGTGTGACAGGGGTGCTGTGTGACGGTTGTGCTGTGTGACAGGGGTGCTGTGTGACGGATGTGCTGTGTGACAGGGGTGCTGTGTGACTGGGGTGCTGTGTGACAGGGGTGCTGTGTGACAGGGGTGCTGTGTGACAGGAGTGCTGTGTGACTGGGGTGCTGTGTGACAGGGGTGCTGTGTGACAGGAGTGCTGTGTGAGAGGGGTGCTGTGTGACAGGGGTGCTGTGCGACAGGGGGTGCTGTGTGACAGGGATGCTGTGTGACAGGGATGCTGTGTGACTGGGATGCTGTGTGACTGGGGTGCTGTGTGACTGGGGTGCTGTGTGACTGGGGTGCTGTGTGACTGGGGTGCTGTGTGACAGGGGTGCTGTGCGACAGGGGTGCTGTGCGACAGGGATGCTGTGTGACAGGGGTGCTGTGTGACTGGGGTGCTGTGTGACAGGGATGCTGTGTGACAGGGGTGCTGTGTGACTGGGGTGCTGTGTGACAGGGGTGCTGTGTGACTGGGGTGCTGTGCGACAAGGGTGCTGTGTGACTGGGGTGCTGTGTGACAGGGGTGCTGTGTGACTGGGGTGCTGTGTGACAAGGGTGCTGTGTGACTGGGGTGCTGTGTGACAGGGGTTCTGTCTGACAGGAGTGCTGTGCGACAGGAGTGCTGTGTGACAGGGGTGCTGTGTGACAGGGGTGCTGTGTGACAGGGGTACTGTGTGACAGGGATGCTGTGTGACAGGGATGCTGTGTGACAGGGGTGCTGTGTGACAGGAGTGCTGTGTGACAGGGGTGCTGTGCGACAGGGGTGCTGTGTGACTGGGATGCTGTGTGACAGGGGTGCTGTGTGACAGGGGTGCTGTGTGACTGGGGTGCTGTGTGACTGGGGTGCTGTGTGACAGGGGTGCTGTGAGACAGGGGTGCTGTGTGACTGGGATGCTGTGTGACAGGGGTGCTGTGTGACAGGGGTGCTGTGTGACTGGGGTGCTGTGTGACAGGGGTGCTGTGCGACAGGGGTGCTGTGTGACTGGGATGCTGTGTGACAGGGGTGCTGTGTGACAGGGGTGCTGTGTGACTGGGATGCTGTGTGACTGGGATGCTGTGTGGCTGGGGTGCTGTGTGACAGGGGTGCTGTGTGACAGGGGTGCTGTGTGACTGGGGTGCTGTGTGACAGGGGTGCTGTGCGACAGGGGTGCTGTGTGACTGGGATGCTGTGTGACAGGGGTGCTGTGTGACAGGGGTGCTGTGTGACAGGAGTGCTGTGTGACAGGAGTGCTGTGTGACTGGGGTGCTGTGTGACAGGGGTGCTGTGTGACAGGGGTTGCTGTGTGACAGGGGTGCTGTGTGACTGGGATGCTGTGTGACAGGGGTGCTGTGTGACGGTTGTGCTGTGTGACAGGGGTGCTGTGTGACGGATGTGCTGGGTGACAGGGGTGCTGTGTGACTGGGGTGCTGTGTGACAGGGGTGCTGTGTGACAGGGGTGCTGTGTGACAGGAGTGCTGTGTGACTGGGGTGCTGTGTGACAGGGGTGCTGTGTGACAGGACTGCTGTGTGAGAGGGGTGCTGTGTGACAGGGGTGCTGTGCGACAGGGGGTGCTGTGTGACAGGGATGCTGTGTGACAGGGATGCTGTGTGACTGGGATGCTGTGTGACTGGGGTGCTGTGTGACTGGGGTGCTGTGTGACTGGGGTGCTGTGTGACAGGGATGCTGTGTGACAGGAGTGCTGTGTGACTGGGGTGCTGTGTGACAGGGGTGCTGTGTGACAGGAGTGCTGTATGACAGGGGTGCTGTGTGACAGGGGTGCTGTGTGACTGGGATGCTGTGTGACTGGGGTGCTGTGTGACTGGGATGCTGTGTGACTGGGGTGCTGTGTGACAGGGGTGCTGTGTGACAGGGGTGCTGTGTGACAGGGGTGCTGTGCGACAGGGGTGCTGTGTGACAGGGATGCTGTGTGACAGGGGTGCTGTGTGACAGGGGTGCTGTGTGACTGGGGTGCTGTGTGACAGGGGTGCTGTGTGACAGGGGTGCTGTGTGACAGGGATGCTGTGTGACAGGGATGCTGTGTGACAGGGGTGCTGTGTGACAGGGGTGCTGTGTGACTGGGGTGCTGTGTGACTGGGGTGCTGTGTGACAGGGGTGCTGTGCGACAGGGGTGCTGTGCGACAGGGATGCTGTGTGACAGGGGTGCTGTGTGACTGGGGTGCTGTGTGACAGGGATGCTGTGTGACAGGGGTGCTGTGTGACTGGGGTGCTGTGTGACAGGGGTGCTGTGTGACTGGGGTGCTGTGCGACAGGAGTGCTGTGTGACAGGGGTGCTGTGTGACAGGGGTACTGTGTGACAGGGATGCTGTGTGACAGGGGTGCTGTGTGACAGGAGTGCTGTGTGACAGGGGTGCTGTGCGACAGGGGTGCTGTGTGACTGGGATGCTGTGTGACAGGGGTGCTGTGTGACAGGGGTGCTGTGTGACTGGGGTGCTGTGTGACAGGGGTGCTGTGTGACAGGGGTGCTGTGCGACAGGGGTGCTGTGTGACTGGGATGCTGTGTGACAGGGGTGCTGTGTGACAGGGGTGCTGTGTGACTGGGGTGCTGTGTGACAGGCGTGCTGTGTGACAGGGGTGCTGTGTGACAGGGGTGCTGTGTGACAGGGCTGCTGTGTGAGAGGGGTGCTGTGTGAGAGGGGTGCTGTGTGACTGGGGTGCTGTGCAACAGGGGTGCTGTGTGACTGGGGTGCTGTGTGACAGGAGTGCTGTGTGACAGGGACGCTGTGTGACAGGGGTGCTGTGTGACTGGGGTGCTGTGTGACAGGGGTGATGTGTGACAGGGATGCTGAGTGACAGGGGTGCTGTGTGACTGGGGTGATGTGTGACAGGGATGCTGTGTGACAGGGGTGCTGTGTGACAGGGATGCTGTGTGACAGGGGTGCTGTGCGACAGGGGTGCTGTGTGACAGGGGTGATGTGTGACAGGGGTGATGTGTGACAGGGATGCTGAGTGACAGGGGTGCTGTGTGACTGGGGTGCTGTGTGACTGGGGTGCTGTGTGACAGGGGTGCTGTGTGACAGGGGTGCTGTGCGACAGGGGTGCTGTGTGACAGGGATGCTGAGTGACAGGGATGCTGTGTGACAGGGGTGCTGTGTGACAGGGGTGCTGTGTGACAGGGGTGCTGTGTGACAGGGGTGCTGTGTGACTGGGGTGCTGTGTGACTGGTGTGCTGTGCGACAGGGATGCTGTGCGACAGGGGGTGCTGTGTGACAGGGATGCTGTGTGACAGGGATGCTGTGTGACAGGGCTGCTGTGTGAGAGGGGTGCTGTGTGACTGGGGTGCTGTGCAACAGGGGTGCTGTGTGACAGGAGTGTTGTGTGACTGGGGTGCTGTGTGACTGGGGTACTGTGTGACTTGGGTGCTGTGCGACAGGGGTGCTGTGCGACAGGGGTGCTGTGCGACAGGGGTGCTGTGTGACAGGGATGCTGTGTGACAGGTGTGCTGTGTGACTGGGGTGCTGTGTGACAGGGGTGCTGTGTGACAGGGGTGCTGTGTGACTGGGGTGCTGTGTGACTGGGGTGCTGTGTGACAGGGGTGCTGTGTGACTGAGGTGCTGTGTGACAGGGGTGCTGTGTGACGGGAGTGCTGTGTGAGAGGGATGCTGTGTGACAGGGGTGCTGTGTGACTGAGGTGCTGTGTGACAGGGGGTGCTGTGTGACAGGGGTGCTGTGTGACAGGGGTGCTGTGTGACTGGGGTGCTGTGTGACTGGGGTGCTATGCGACAGGGGTGCTGTGTGACAGGGGTGCTGTGTGACAGGGGTGCTCTGTGACAGGGGTGCTGTGTGACTGGGGTGCTCTGTGATAGGGGTGCTGTGTGACTCGGGTGCTGTGTGACAGGGGTGCTGTGTGACAGGCGTGCTGTGTGACAGGTGTGCTGTGTGACAGGTGTGCTGTGTGACTGGGGTGCTGTGTGACAGGGGTGCTGTGTGACAGGGGTGCTGTGTGACTGGGGTGCTGTGTGACTGGGGTGATGTGGGACAGGGGTGCTGTGTGACAGGGGTGCTGCGTGACAGGGTGCTGTGGCACTCGGGTGCTGTGTGACTGGGGTGCTGTGTGACTGGGGTGCTGTGTGACAGGGGTGCTGTGTGACTGGGGTGCTGTGTGACAGGGGTGCTGTGTGACTGGGATGCTGTGTGACTGGGGTGCTGTGAGCCTCGGGTGCAGTGTGACTCGGGTGCTGTGTGACTTGGGTGCTGTGTGACTGGGGTGCTGTGTGACTGGGGTGCTGTGTGACATGGGTGCTGTGTGACAGGGGTGCTGTGTGACTGGGGTGCTGTGTCACTCGGGTGCTGTGTGACTGGGGTGCTGTGTGACTGGGGTGCTGTGTGACTGGGGTGCGGTGTGACAGGGATGCTGTGTGACAGGGATGCTGTGTGACAGGGGTGCAGTGTGAGAGGGATGCTGTGTGACAGGGATGCTGTGTGACAGAGGTGCTGTGTGACAGGGATGCTGTGTGACAGGGATGCTGTGTGACTGGGGTGCTGTGTGACAGGGGTGCTGTGCGACAGGGGTGCTGTGTGACTGGGATGCTGTGTGACAGGGGTGCTGTGTGACTGGGATGCTGTGTGACAGGGGTGCTGTGTGACAGGAGTGCTGTGTGACAGGAGTGCTGTGTGACTGGGGTGCTGTGTGACAGGGGTGCTGTGTGACAGGGGTTGCTGTGTGACGGGGTGCTGTGTGACTGGGATGCTGTGTGACAGGGGTGCTGTGTGACGGTTGTGCTGTGTGACAGGGGTGCTGTGTGACGGATGTGCTGTGTGACAGGGGTGCTGTGTGACTGGGGTGCTGTGTGACAGGGGTGCTGTGTGACAGGGGTGCTGTGTGACAGGAGTGCTGTGTGACTGGGGTGCTGTGTGACAGGGGTGCTGTGTGACAGGAGTGCTGTGTGAGAGGGGTGCTGTGTGACAGGGGTGCTGTGCGACAGGGGGTGCTGTGTGACAGGGATGCTGTGTGACAGGGATGCTGTGTGACAGGGGTGCTGTGTGACTGGGGTGCTGTGTGACTGGGGTGCTGTGTGACTGGGCTGCTGTGTGACTGGGGTGCTGTGTGACAGGGATGCTGTGTGACAGGAGTGCTGTGTGACTGGGGTGCTGTGTGACAGGGGTGCTGTGTGACAGGAGTGCTGTATGACAGGGGTGCTGTGTGACAGGGGTGCTGTGTGACTGGGATGCTGTGTGACTGGGATGCTGTGTGACTGGGGTGCTGTGTGACTGGGGTGCTGTGTGACAGGGGTGCTGTGTGACAGGGGTGCTGTGTGACAGGGGTGCTGTGCGACAGGGGTGCTGTGTGACAGGGATGCTGTGTGACAGGGGTGCTGTGTGACAGGGGTGCTGTGTGACTGGGGTGCTGTGTGACAGGGGTGCTGTGTGACAGGGGTGCTGTGTGACAGGGATGCTGTGTGACAGGGATGCTGTGTGACAGGGGTGCTGTGTGACAGGGGTGCTGTGTGACAGGGGTGCTGTGTGACAGGGGTGCTGTGTGACTGGGGTGCTGTGTGACTGGGGTGCTGTGTGACAGGGGTGCTGTGCGACAGGGGTGCTGTGCGACAGGGATGCTGTGTGACAGGGGTGCTGTGTGACTGGGGTGCTGTGTGACAGGGATGCTGTGTGACAGGGGTGCTGTGTGACTGGGGTGCTGTGTGACAGGGGTGCTGTGTGACTGGGGTGCTGTGCGACAAGGGTGCTGTGTGACTGGGGTGCTGTGTGACAGGGGTTCTGTGTGACAGGAGTGCTGTGCGACAGGAGTGCTGTGTGACAGGGGTGCTGTGTGACAGGGGTACTGTGTGACAGGGATGCTGTGTGACAGGGATGCTGTGTGACAGGGGTGCTGTGTGACAGGAGTGCTGTGTGACAGGGGTGCTGTGCGACAGGGGTGCTGTGTGACTGGGATGCTGTGTGACAGGGGTGCTGTGTGACAGGGGTGCTGTGTGACTGGGGTGCTGTGTGACAGGGGTGCTGTGTGACAGGGGTGCTGTGTGACAGGGGTGCTGTGTGACAGGGCTGCTGTGTGAGAGGGGTGCTGTGTGACTGGGGTGCTGTGCAACAGGGGTGCTGTGTGACTGGGGTGCTGTGTGACAGGAGTGCTGTGTGACAGGGATGCTGTGTGACAGGGATGCTGTGTGACAGGAGTGCTGTGTGACAGGGACGCTGTGTGACAGGGGTGCTGTGTGACTGGGGTGCTATGTGACAGGGGTGATGTGTGACAGGGATGCTGAGTGACAGGGGTGCTGTGTGACTGGTGTGATGTGTGACAGGGATGCTGTGTGACAGGGGTGCTGTGTGACAGGGATGCTGTGTGACGGGGTGCTGTGCGACAGGGGTGCTGTGTGACAGGGGTGATGTGTGACAGGGATGCTGAGTGACAGGGGTGCTGTGTGACTGGGGTGCTGTGTGACAGGGGTGCTGTGTGACAGGGGTGCTGTGCGACAGGGGTGCTGTGTGACAGGGGTGATGTGTGACAGGGATGCTGAGTGACAGGGATGCTGTGTGACAGGGGTGCTGTGTGACAGGGGTGCTGTGTGACAGGGGTGCTGTGCGACAGGGGTGCTGTGTGACAGGGGTGCTGTGTGACTGGGGTGCTGTGTGACTGGGGTGCTGTGCGACAGGGATGCTGTGCGACAGGGGGTGCTGTGTGATAGGGATGCTGTGTGACAGGGATGCTGTGTGACAGGGCTGCTGTGTGAGAGGGGTGCTGTGTGACTGGGGTGCTGTGCAACAGGGGTGCTGTGTGACAGGGGTGTTGTGTGACTGGGGTGCTGTGTGACTGGGGTACTGTGTGACTTGGGTGCTGTGTGACAGGGGTGCTGTGCGACAGGGGTGCTGTGCGACAGGGGTGCTGTGCGACAGGGGTGCTGTGTGACAGGGATGCTGTGTGACAGGGGTGCTGTGTGACTGGGGTGCTGTGTGACAGGGGTGCTGTGTGACAGGGGTGCTGTGTGACTGGGGTGCTGTGTGACTGGGGTGCTGTGTGACAGGGGTGCTGTGTGACTGAGGTGCTGTGTGACAGGGGTGCTGTGTGACTGGAGTGCTGTGTGAGAGGGATGCTGTGTGACAGGGGTGCTGTGTGACTGAGGTGCTGTGTGACAGGGGGTGCTGTGTGACAGGGGTGCTGTGTGACAGGGGTGCTGTGTGACTGCGGTGCTATGCGACAGGGGTGCTGTGTGACAGGGGTGCTGTGTGACAGGGGTGCTCTGTGACAGGGGTGCTGTGTGACTGGGGTGCTCTGTGATAGGGGTGCTGTGTGACTCGGGTGCTGTGTGACAGGGGTGCTGTGTGACAGGCGTGCTGTGTGACAGGTGTGCTGTGTGACAGGTGTGCTGTGTGACTGGGGTGCTGTGTGACAGGGGTGCTGTGTGACAGGGGTGCTGTGTGACTGGGGTGCTGTGTGACTAGGGTGATGTGGGACAGGGGTGCTGTGTGACAGGGGTGCTGCGTGACAGGGTGCTGTGGCACTCGGGTGCTGTGTGACTGGGGTGCTGTGTGACTGGGGTGCTGTGTGACAGGGGTGCTGTGTGACTGGGGTGCTGTGTGACAGGGGTGCTGTGTGACTGGGGTGCTGTGTGACTGGGGTGCTGTGAGCCTCGGGTGCAGTGTGACTCGGGTGCTGTGTGACTGGGGTGCTGTGTGACTGGGGTGCTGTGTGACTGGGGTGCTGTGTGACATGGGTGCTGTGTGACAGGGGTGCTGTGTGACTGGGGTGCTGTGTCACTCGGGTGCTGTGTGACTGGGGTGCTGTGTGACTGGGGTGCTGTGTGACTGGGGTGCGGTGTGACAGGGATGCTGTGTGACAGGGATGCTGTGTGACAGGGGTGCAGTGTGAGAGGGATGCTGTGTGACAGGGATGCTGTGTGACAGGGATGCTGTGTGACAGGGATGCTGTGTGACAGGGATGCTGTGTGACAGAGGTGCTGTGTGACAGGGATGCTGTGTGACAGTGGTGCTGTGTGACAGGGATGCTGTGTGACAGGGGTGCTGTGTGACAGGGGTGCTGTGTGACAGGGGTGCTGTGTGACAGGGGTGCTGTGTGACAGGGATGCTGTGTGACAGGGGTGCTGTGTGACTGGGGTGCTGTGTGACAGGGGTGCTGTGTGACAGGGGTGCTGTGTGACTGGGGTGCTGTGTGACTGGGGTGCTGTGTGACAGGGGTGCTGTGTGACTGAGGTGCTGTGTGACAGGGGTGTTGTGTGACGGGAGTGCTGTGTGAGAGGGATGCTGTGTGACAGGGGTGCTGTGTGACTGAGGTGCTGTGTGACAGGGGGTGCTGTGTGACAGGGGTGCTGTGTGACAGGGGTGCTGTGTGACTGGGGTGCTGTGTGACTGGGGTGCTATGCGACAGGGGTGCTGTGTGACAGGGGTGCTGTGTGACAGGGATGCTGTGTGACAGGGATGCTGTGTGACAGGGGTGCTGTGTGATAGGGGTGCTGTGTGACTCGGGTGCTGTGTGACAGGGGTGCTGTGTGACAGGCGTGCTGTGTGACAGGTGTGCTGTGTGACAGGTGTGCTGTGTGACTGGGGTGCTGTGTGACAGGGGTGCTGTGTGACAGGGGTGCTGTGTGACTGGGGTGCTGTGTGACTGGGGTGATGTGGGACAGGGGTGCTGTGTGACAGGGGTGCTGCGTGACAGGGTGCTGTGGCACTCGGGTGCTGTGTGACTGGGGTGCTGTGTGACTGGGGTGCTGTGTGACAGGGGTGCTGTGTGACTGGGGTGCTGTGTGACAGGGGTGCTGTGTGACTGGGGTGCTGTGTGACTGGGGTGCTGTGAGCCTCGGGTGCAGTGTGACTCGGGTGCTGTGTGACTTGGGTGCTGTGTGACTGGGGTGCTGTGTGACTGGGGTGCTGTGTGACATGGGTGCTGTGTGACAGGGGTGCTGTGTGACTGGGGTGCTGTGTCACTCGGGTGCTGTGTGACTGGGGTGCTGTGTGACTGGGGTGCTGTGTGACTGGGGTGCGGTGTGACAGGGATGCTGTGTGACAGGGATGCTGTGTGACAGGGGTGCAGTGTGAGAGGGATGCTGTGTGACAGGGATGCTGTGTGACAGAGGTGCTGTGTGACAGGGATGCTGTGTGACAGGGAAGCTGTGTGACTGGGGTGCTGTGTGACAGGGGTGCTGTGCGACAGGGGTGCTGTGTGACTGGGATGCTGTGTGACAGGGGTGCTGTGTGACTGGAATGCTGTGTGACAGGGGTGCTGTGTGACAGGAGTGCTGTGTGACAGGAGTGCTGTGTGACTGGGGTGCTGTGTGACAGGGGTGCTGTGTGACAGGGGTTGCTGTGTGACGGGGTGCTGTGTGACTGGGATGCTGTGTGACAGGGGTGCTGTGTGACGGTTGTGCTGTGTGACAGGGGTGCTGTGTGACGGATGTGCTGTGTGACAGGGGTGCTGTGTGACTGGGGTGCTGTGTGACAGGGGTGCTGTGTGACAGGGGTGCTGTGTGACAGGAGTGCTGTGTGACTGGGGTGCTGTGTGACAGGGGTGCTGTGTGACAGGAGTGCTGTGTGAGAGGGGTGCTGTGTGACAGGGGTGCTGTGCGACAGGGGGTGCTGTGTGACAGGGATGCTGTGTGACAGGGATGCTGTGTGACAGGGGTGCTGTGTGACTGGGGTGCTGTGTGACTGGGGTGCTGTGTGACTGGGCTGCTGTGTGACTGGGGTGCTGTGTGACAGGGATGCTGTGTGACAGGAGTGCTGTGTGACTGGGGTGCTGTGTGACAGGGGTGCTGTGTGACAGGAGTGCTGTATGACAGGGGTGCTGTGTGACAGGGGTGCTGTGTGACTGGGATGCTGTGTGACTGGGATGCTGTGTGACTGGGGTGCTGTGTGACTGGGGTGCTGTGTGACAGGGGTGCTGTGTGACAGGGGTGCTGTGTGACAGGGGTGCTGTGCGACAGGGGTGCTGTGTGACAGGGATGCTGTGTGACAGGGGTGCTGTGTGACAGGGGTGCTGTGTGACTGGGGTGCTGTGTGACAGGGGTGCTGTGTGACAGGGGTGCTGTGTGACAGGGATGCTGTGTGACAGGGATGCTGTGTGACAGGGGTGCTGTGTGACAGGGGTGCTGTGTGACAGGGGTGCTGTGTGACAGGGGTGCTGTGTGACTGGGGTGCTGTGTGACAGGGGTGATGTGTGACAGGGATGCTGAGTGACAGGGGTGCTGTGTGACTGGGGTGATGTGTGACAGGGATGCTGTGTGACAGGGATGCTGTGTGACAGGGGTGCTGTGTGACAGGGATGCTGTGTGACAGGGGTGCTGTGCGACAGGGGTGCTGTGTGACAGGGGTGATGTGTGACAGGGGTGATGTGTGACAGGGATGCTGAGTGACAGGGGTGCTGTGTGACTGGGGTGCTGTGTGACTGGGGTGCTGTGTGACAGGGGTGCTGTGCGACAGGGGTGCTGTGCGACAGGGGTGCTGTGTGACAGGGATGCTGAGTGACAGGGATGCTGTGTGACAGGGGTGCTGTGTGACAGGGGTGCTGTGTGACAGGGGTGCTGTGTGACAGGGGTGCTGTGTGACTGGGGTGCTGTGTGACTGGTGTGCTGTGCGACAGGGATGCTGTGCGACAGGGGGTGCTGTGTGACAGGGATGCTGTGTGACAGGGATGCTGTGTGACAGGGCTGCTGTGTGAGAGGGGTGCTGTGTGACTGGGGTGCTGTGCAACAGGGGTGCTGTGTGACAGGAGTGTTGTGTGACTGGGGTGCTGTGTGACTGGGGTACTGTGTGACTTGGGTGCTGTGTGACAGGGGTGCTGTGCGACAGGGGTGCTGTGCGACAGGGGTGCTGTGCGACAGGGGTGCTGTGTGACAGGGATGCTGTGTGACAGGGGTGCTGTGTGACTGGGGTGCTGTGTGACAGGGGTGCTGTGTGACAGGGGTGCTGTGTGACTGGGGTGCTGTGTGACTGGGGTGCTGTGTGACAGGGGTGCTGTGTGACTGAGGTGCTGTGTGACAGGGGTGCTGTGTGACGGGAGTGCTGTGTGAGAGGGATGCTGTGTGACAGGGGTGCTGTGTGACTGAGGTGCTGTGTGACAGGGGGTGCTGTGTGACAGGGGTGCTGTGTGACAGGGGTGCTGTGTGACTGGGGTGCTGTGTGACTGGGGTGCTATGCGACAGGGGTGCTGTGTGACAGGGGTGCTGTGTGACAGGGGTGCTCTGTGACAGGGGTGCTGTGTGACTGGGGTGCTCTGTGATAGGGGTGCTGTGTGACTCGGGTGCTGTGTGACAGGGGTGCTGTGTCTCAGGCGTGCTGTGTGACAGGTGTGCTGTGTGACAGGTGTGCTGTGTGACTGGGGTGCTGTGTGACAGGGGTGCTGTGTGACAGGGGTGCTGTGTGACTGGGGTGCTGTGTGACTGGGGTGATGTGGGACAGGGGTGCTGTGTGACAGGGGTGCTGCGTGACAGGGTGCTGTGGCACTCGGGTGCTGTGTGACTGGGGTGCTGTGTGACTGGGGTGCTGTGTGACAGGGGTGCTGTGTGACTGGGGTGCTGTGTGACAGGGGTGCTGTGTGACTGGGGTGCTGTGTGACTGGGGTGCTGTGAGCCTCGGGTGCAGTGTGACTCGGGTGCTGTGTGACTTGGGTGCTGTGTGACTGGGGTGCTGTGTGACTGGGGTGCTGTGTGACATGGGTGCTGTGTGACAGGGGTGCTGTGTGACTGGGGTGCTGTGTCACTCGGGTGCTGTGTGACTGGGGTGCTGTGTGACTGGGGTGCTGTGTGACTGTGGTGCGGTGTGACAGGGATGCTGTGTGACAGGGATGCTGTGTGACAGGGGTGCAGTGTGAGAGGGATGCTGTGTGACAGGGATGCTGTGTGACAGAGGTGCTGTGTGACAGGGATGCTGTGTGACAGGGATGCTGTGTGACTGGGGTGCTGTGTGACAGGGGTGCTGTGCGACAGGGGTGCTGTGTGACTGGGATGCTGTGTGACAGGGGTGCTGTGTGACTGGGATGCTGTGTGACAGGGGTGCTGTGTGACAGGAGTGCTGTGTGACAGGAGTGCTGTGTGACTGGGGTGCTGTGTGACAGGGGTGCTGTGTGACAGGGGTTGCTGTGTGACGGGGTGCTGTGTGACTGGGATGCTGTGTGACAGGGGTGCTGTGTGACGGTTGTGCTGTGTGACAGGGGTGCTGTGTGACGGATGTGCTGTGTGACAGGGGTGCTGTGTGACTGGGGTGCTGTGTGACAGGGGTGCTGTGTGACAGGGGTGCTGTGTGACAGGAGTGCTGTGTGACTGGGGTGCTGTGTGACAGGGGTGCTGTGTGACAGGAATGCTGTGTGAGAGGGGTGCTGTGTGACAGGGGTGCTGTGCGACAGGGGGTGCTGTGTGACAGGGATGCTGTGTGACAGGGATGCTGTGTGACAGGGGTGCTGTGTGACTGGGGTGCTGTGTGACTGGGGTGCTGTGTGACTGGGCTGCTGTGTGACTGGGGTGCTGTGTGACAGGGATGCTGTGTGACAGGAGTGCTGTGTGACTGGGGTGCTGTGTGACAGGGGTGCTGTGTGACAGGAGTGCTGTATGACAGGGGTGCTGTGTGACAGGGGTGCTGTGTGACTGGGATGCTGTGTGACTGGGATGCTGTGTGACTGGGGTGCTGTGTGACTGGGGTGCTGTGTGACAGGGGTGCTGTGTGACAGGGGTGCTGTGTGACAGGGGTGCTGTGTGACAGGGATGCTGTGTGACAGGGGTGCTGTGTGACAGGGGTGCTGTGTGACTGGGGTGCTGTGTGACAGGGGTGCTGTGTGACAGGGGTGCTGTGTGACAGGGATGCTGTGTGACAGGGGTGCTGTGTGACAGGGGTGCTGTGTGACAGGGGTGCTGTGTGACAGGGGTGCTGTGTGACTGGGGTGCTGTGTGACAGGGGTGATGTGTGACAGGGATGCTGAGTGACAGGGGTGCTGTGTGACAGGGGTGCTGTGTGACAGGGGTGCTGTGCGACAGGGGTGCTGTGTGACAGGGATGCTGTGTGACAGGGGTGCTGTGTGACAGGGGTGCTGTGTGACTGGGGTGCTGTGTGACAGGGGTGCTGTGTGACAGGGGTGCTGTGTGACAGGGATGCTGTGTGACAGGGATGCTGTGTGACAGGGATGCTGTGTGACAGGGGTGCTGTGTGACAGGGGTGCTGTGTGACTGGGGTGCTGTGTGACAGGGGTGATGTGTGACAGGGATGCTGAGTGACAGGGGTGCTGTGTGACTGGGGTGATGTGTGACAGGGATGCTGTGTGACAGGGATGCTGTGTGACAGGGGTGCTGTGTGACAGGGATGCTGTGTGACAGGGGTGCTGTGCGACAGGGGTGCTGTGTGACAGGGGTGATGTGTGACAGGGGTGATGTGTGACAGGGATGCTGAGTGACAGGGGTGCTGTGTGACTGGGGTGCTGTGTGACTGGGGTGCTGTGTGACAGGGGTGCTGTGTGACAGGGGTGCTGTGCGACAGGGGTGCTGTGTGACAGGGATGCTGAGTGACAGGGGTGCTGTGTGACAGGGGTGCTGTGTGACTGGGATGCTGTGTGACTGGGATGCTGTGTGACTGGGGTGCTGTGTGACTGGGGTGCTGTGTGACAGGGGTGCTGTGTGACAGGGGTGCTGTGTGACAGGGGTGCTGTGCGACAGGGGTGCTGTGTGACAGGGATGCTGTGTGACAGGGGTGCTGTGTGACAGGGGCGCTGTGTGACTGGGGTGCTGTGTGACAGGGGTGCTGTGTGACAGGGGTGCTGTGTGACAGGGATGCTGTGTGACAGGGATGCTGTGTGACAGGGGTGCTGTGTGACAGGGGTGCTGTGTGACAGGGGTGCTGTGTGACAGGGGTGCTGTGTGACAGGGGTGCTGTGTGACAGGAGTGCTGTGTGACTGGGGTGCTGTGTGACAGGGGTGCTGTGTGACAGGAGTGCTGTGTGAGAGGGGTGCTGTGTGACAGGGGTGCTGTGCGACAGGGGGTGCTGTGTGACAGGGATGCTGTGTGACAGGGATGCTGTGTGACAGGGGTGCTGTGTGACTGGGGTGCTGTGTGACTGGGGTGCTGTGTGACTGGGCTGCTGTGTGACTGGGGTGCTGTGTGACAGGGATGCTGTGTGACAGGAGTGCTGTGTGACTGGGGTGCTGTGTGACAGGGGTGCTGTGTGACAGGAGTGCTGTATGACAGGGGTGCTGTGTGACAGGGGTGCTGTGTGACTGGGATGCTGTGTGACTGGGATGCTGTGTGACTGGGGTGCTGTGTGACTGGGGTGCTGTGTGACAGGGGTGCTGTGTGACAGGGGTGCTGTGTGACAGGGGTGCTGTGCGACAGGGGTGCTGTGTGACAGGGATGCTGTGTGACAGGGGTGCTGTGTGACAGGGGTGCTGTGTGACTGGGGTGCTGTGTGACAGGGGTGCTGTGTGACAGGGGTGCTGTGTGACAGGGATGCTGTGTGACAGGGATGCTGTGTGACAGGGGTGCTGTGTGACAGGGGTGCTGTGTGACAGGGGTGCTGTGTGACAGGGGTGCTGTGTGACTGGGGTGCTGTGTGACAGGGGTGATGTGTGACAGGGATGCTGAGTGACAGGGGTGCTGTGTGACTGGGGTGATGTGTGACAGGGATGCTGTGTGACAGGGATGCTGTGTGACAGGGGTGCTGTGTGACAGGGATGCTGTGTGACAGGGGTGCTGTGCGACAGGGGTGCTGTGTGACAGGGGTGATGTGTGACAGGGGTGATGTGTGACAGGGATGCTGAGTGACAGGGGTGCTGTGTGACTGGGGTGCTGTGTGACTGGGGTGCTGTGTGACAGGGGTGCTGTGTGACAGGGGTGCTGTGCGACAGGGGTGCTGTGTGACAGGGATGCTGAGTGACAGGGATGCTGTGTGACAGGGGTGCTGTGTGACAGGGGTGCTGTGTGACAGGGGTGCTGTGTGACAGGGGTGCTGTGTGACTGGGGTGCTGTGTGACTGGTGTGCTGTGCGACAGGGATGCTGTGCGACAGGGGGTGCTGTGTGACAGGGATGCTGTGTGACAGGGATGCTGTGTGACAGGGCTGCTGTGTGAGAGGGGTGCTGTGTGACTGGGGTGCTGTGCAACAGGGGTGCTGTGTGACAGGAGTGTTGTGTGACTGGGGTGCTGTGTGACTGGGGTACTGTGTGACTTGGGTGCTGTGTGACAGGGGTGCTGTGCGACAGGGGTGCTGTGCGACAGGGGTGCTGTGCGACAGGGGTGCTGTGTGACAGGGATGCTGTGTGACAGGGGTGCTGTGTGACTGGGGTGCTGTGTGACAGGGGTGCTGTGTGACAGGGGTGCTGTGTGACTGGGGTGCTGTGTGACTGGGGTGCTGTGTGACAGGGGTGCTGTGTGACTGAGGTGCTGTGTGACAGGGGTGCTGTGTGACGGGAGTGCTGTGTGAGAGGGATGCTGTGTGACAGGGGTGCTGTGTGACTGAGGTGCTGTGTGACAGGGGGTGCTGTGTGACAGGGGTGCTGTGTGACAGGGGTGCTGTGTGACTGGGGTGCTGTGTGACTGGGGTGCTGTGTGACTGGGGTGCTGTGTGACTGGGGTGCGGTGTGACAGGGATGCTGTGTGACAGGGATGCTGTGTGACAGGGGTGCAGTGTGAGAGGGATGCTCTGTGACAGGGGTGCTGTGTGACTGGGGTGCTCTGTGATAGGGGTGCTGTGTGACTCGGGTGCTGTGTGACAGGGGTGCTGTGTGACAGGCGTGCTGTGTGACAGGGGTGCTGTGTGACTGGCGTGCTGTGTGACAGGGGTGCTGTGTGACAGGGGTGCTGTGTGACAGGGGTGCTGTGTGACAGGAGTGCTGTGTGACTGGGGTGCTGTGTGACAGGGGTGCTGTGTGACAGGGGTGCTGTGTGACAGGGGTGCTGTGTGACAGGGGTGCTGTGCGACAGGGGGTGCTGTGTGACAGGGATGCTGTGTGACAGGGATGCTGTGTGACTGGGATGCTGTGTGACTGGGGTGCTGTGTGACTGGGGTGCTGTGTGACTGGGGTGCTGTGTGACAGGGATGCTGTGTGACAGGAGTGCTGTGTGACTGGGGTGCTGTGTGACAGGGGTGCTGTGTGACAGGAGTGCTGTGTGACAGGGGTGCTGTGTGACAGGGGTGCTGTGTGACAGGGGTGCTGTGTGACAGGGGTGCTGTGTGACTGGGATGCTGTGTGACTGGGGTGCTGTGTGACTGGGGTGCTGAGTGACTGGGGTGCTGTGTGACAGGGGTGCTGTGTGACAGGGGTGCTGTGTGACAGGGGTGCTGTGCGACAGGGGTGCTGTGCGACAGGGGTGCTGTGTGACAGGGATGCTGTGTGACAGGGGTGCTGTGTGACAGGGGTGCTGTGTGACTGGGGTGCTGTGTGACAGGGGTGCTGTGTGACAGGGGTGCTGTGTGACAGGGATGCTGTGTGACAGGGGTGCTGTGTGACAGGGGTGCTGTGTGACAGGGGTGCTGTGTGACTGGGGTGCTGTGTGACTGGGGTGCTGTGTGACAGGGGTGCTGTGTGACAGGAGTGCTGTGTGACAGGGGTGCTGTGTGACAGGGGTGCTGTGTGACTGGGATGCTGTGTGACTGGGGTGCTGTGTGACTGGGGTGCTGTGTGACTGGGGTGCTGTGTGACAGGGGTGCTGTGTGACAGGGGTGCTGTGTGACAGGGGTGCTGTGCGACAGGGGTGCTGTGCGACAGGGGTGCTGTGTGACAGGGATGCTGTGTGACAGGGGTGCTGTGTGACTGGGGTGCTGTGTGACAGGGGTGCTGTGTGACAGGGGTGCTGTGTGACAGGGATGCTGTGTGACAGGGATGCTGTGTGACAGGGGTGCTGTGTGACAGGGGTGCTGTGTGACAGGGGTGCTGTGTGACTGGGGTGCTGTGTGACAGGGCTGCTGTGCGACAGGGGTGCTGTGTGACAGGGATGCTGTGTGACAGGGGTGCTGTGTGACAGGGGTGCTGTGTGACTGGGGTGCTGTGTGACAGGGATGCTGTGTGACAGGGGTGCTGTGTGACAGGGGTGCTGTGTGACAGGGGTGCTGTGCGACAGGGGTGCTGTGCAACAGGGGTGCTGTGTGACAGGGATGCTGTGTGACAGGGGTGCTGTGTGACTGGGGTGCTGTGTGACAGGGGTGCTGTGTGACTGGGGTGCTGTGCGACAAGGGTGCTGTGTGACTGGGGTGCTGTGTGACAGGGGTTCTGTGTGACAGGAGTGCTGTGCGACAGGAGTGCTGTGCGACAGGAGTGCTGTGTGACAGGGGTGCTGTGTGACAGGGATGCTGTGTGACAGGGATGCTGTGTGACAGGGGTGCTGTGTGACAGGGGTGCTGTGTGACAGGGGTGCTGTGTGACTGGGGTGCTGTGTGACAGGAGTGCTGTGTGACAGGGGTGCTGTGCGACAGGGGTGCTGTGTGACAGGGATGCTGTGTGACAGGGGTGCTGTGTGACAGGGGTGCTGTGTGACTGGGGTGCTGTGTGACTGGGGTGCTGTGTGACAGGGGTGCTGTGTGACAGGGGTGCTGTGTGACAGGGGTGCTGTGTGAGAGGGGTGCTGTGTGACTGGGGTGCTGTGTGACAGGAGTGATGTGTGACAGGGATGCTGAGTGACAGGGGTGCTGTGTGACAGGGGTGATGTGTGACAGGGATGCTGAGTGACAGGGGTGCTGTGTGACTGGGGTGATGTGTGACAGGGATGCTGTGTGACAGGGGTGCTGTGTGACAGGGATGCTGTGTGACAGGGGTGCTGTGCGACAGGGGTGCTGTGTGACAGGGGTGATGTGTGACAGGGATGCTGAGTGACAGGGGTGCTGTGTGACTGGGGTGATGTGTGACAGGGGTGCTGTGTGACAGGGGTGCTGTGCGACAGGGGTGCTGTGTGACAGGGGTGATGTGTGACAGGGATGCTGAGTGACAGGGATGCTGTGTGACAGGGGTGCTGTGTGACAGGGGTGCTGTGTGACAGGGGTGCTGTGTGACAGGGGTGCTGTGTGACTGGGGTGCTGTGTGACTGGGGTGCTGTGCGACAGGGATGCTGTGCGACAGGGGGTGCTGTGTGACAGGGATGCTGTGTGACAGGGATGCTGTGTGATAGGGCTGCTGTGTGAGAGGGGTGCTGTGTGACTGGGGTGCTGTGCAACAGGGGTGCTGTGTGACAGGGGTGTTGTGTGACTGGGGTGCTGTGTGACTGGGGTACTGTGTGACTGGGGTGCTGTGTGACAGGGGTGCTGTGCGACAGGTGTGCTGTGTGACAGGGATGCTGTGTGACAGGGGTGCTGTGTGACTGGGGTGCTGTGTGACAGGGGTGCTGTGTGACAGGGGTGCTGTGTGACTGGAGTGCTGTGTGACTGGGGTGCTGTGTGACAGGTGTGCTGTGTGACTGAGGTGCTGTGTGACAGGGGTGCTGTGTGACAGGGGTGCTGTGTGACTGGGGTGCTGTGTGACAGGGGTGCAGTGTGAGAGGGATGCTGTGTGACAGGGATGCTGTGTGACAGAGGTGATGTGTGACAGAGGTGCTGTGTGACAGGGATGCTGTGTGACAGGGACGCTGTGAGACAGGGGTGCTGTGTGACAGGGGTGCTGTGTGACAGGGGTGCTGTGTGACAGGAGTGCTGTGTGACTGGGGTGCTGTGTGACTGGGGTGCTGTGCGACAGGGGTGTTGTGCGACAGGGGTGCTGTGTGACAGGGATGCTGTGTGATGGATGTACTATGTGACAGTAGTGTTGTGTGACAGGGGTGCTGTGTGACAGGGGTGCTGTGTGACAGGGGTGCTGTGTGACAAGGGTGCTGTGTGACAGGGTGCTGTGTGACAGGGTGCTGTGAGACAGGGGTGCTGTGGGACAGGAGTACTGTGTGTCAGTTGTGCTGTGTGACGGATGTACTGAGTGTCGGATGTGCTGTGTGACAGGAGTGCTGTGTAACAGGAATGCTGTGTGACTGGGGTGCTGTGTGACTGGGGTGCTGTGTGACGGATGTGCTGTGTGACAGATGTGCTGTGTGACAGGTGTGCTGTGTAACAGGGGTGCTGTGTGACAGGGGTGCTGTACGACAGGGGTGCTGTGTGACTTGGGTGCTGTGTGACTGGGGTGCTGTGTGACAAGGGTGCTGTGTGACTGGGGTGCTGTGTGAGAGGGGTGCTGTGTGACTGGGGTGCTGTGCGACAGGGGTGCTGTGTGACAGGTGTGCTGTGTGACTGGGGTGCTGTGTGACAGGGGTTGTGTGAGACAGGGGTGCTGTGTGACTGGGGTGCTGTGTGACAAGGTTGCTGTGCGAAAGGGGTGCTGTGTGACTCGGGTGCTGTGTGACAGGAATGCTGAGTGACAGGAATGCTGTGTGACAGGTGGCTGTGTGTTGGATGTGCTGTGTGTCGGATGTGCTGTGTAACAGGGGTGCTGTGTGACAGGGGTGCTGTGTGATGGATGTACTGTGTGTCGGATGTGCTGTGTGACAGGAGTGCTGTGTTGCAGGAATGCTGTGTGACAGGAGAGCTGTGTGACAGGGGTGCTGTATGTTGGATGTGCTGTGTGACAGGAGTGCTGTGTGGCGGATGTACTGTGTGACAGGAGTGCTGTGTGACAGGGCAGCTGCGTGACAGATGTACTGTGTGACAGGGGTACTGTGTGATGGATGTACTGTGTGACAGGATAGTTGTGTGACAGGAGTGCTGTGTGACAGAAGTGCTGTGTGACAGGGGTGCTGTGTGATGGATGTGCTGTGGGACAGGAGTGCTGTGTGATGGATGTACTGTGTGACAGGATAGTTGTGTCACAGGAGTGCTGTGTGATAGGGATGCTGTGTGACAGGAGTGCTGTGTGACAGGGATGCTGTGTGACAGGGGTGCTGTGTGATGGATGTGCTGTGGGTCAGGAGTGCTGTGTGATAGGGGTGCTGTGTGACAGGGGTGCTGTGTGATAGGGGTACTGTGTGACACGGGTGCTGTGTGACTGGGGTGCTGTGTGACAGGAGTGCTGTGTGACGGACGTACTGTGTGACGGATGCACTGTGTGACAGGGCAGCTGTGTGACAGATGTGCTGTGCGACAGGGATGCTGTGTGATTGGGGTGCTGTGTGACAGATGTATTGTGTGACAGGGATGCTGTGTGACAGGGATGCTGTGTGACTGGGGTGCTGTGTGACTGGTGTGCTGTGTGACAGGGGTGCTGTGTGACAGGGGTACTGGGTGTCAGTGGTGCTGTGTGACGGAAGTACTGTGTGTCGGATGTGCTATGAGACAGGAGTGCTGTGTGACAGGATTCTGTGTGACAGGAGTGGTGTGTGACAGGGGTGCTGTGTATTGGATGTACTGTGTGACGGTGTACTGTGTGACAGGGGTGTTGTGTGACAGGGGTGCTGTGTGACAGGGGTGTTGTGTGACAGGGGTGCTGTGTCACTCGGGTGCTGTGTGACTGGGGTGCTGTGTGACAGGGGTGCTGTGTGACTGGGGTGCTGTGTGACTGGGGTGCTGTGTGACAGGGGTACTGCGTCACTCGGGTTCTGTGTGACTGGGGTGCTGTGTGACTGGAGTGCTGTGTGTCGGATGTGCTGTGTGAAAGGAGTGCTGTGTGACAGGAGTGCTGTGTATTGGATGTACTCTGTGAAAGGTGTTCTGTGTGAAAGGGGTGCTGTGTGACAGGAATGCTGTGTGACAGAGGTGCTGTGTGACAGGGGTGCTGTGTGACAGGGGTGCTGTGTGACAGGGGTGCTGTGTCACTCGGGTTCTGTGTGACTGGGGTGCTGTGTGACAGGGGTGCTGTGTGACTGGGGTGCTGTGTGACAGGGGTGCTGTGTGACAGGGGTGCTGTATGACGGATGTACTGTGACAGGGCTGCTGTGTGATGGATGTACTATGTGACAGATGTGTTGTGTGACAGGGGTGCTGTGTGACAGGGGTGCTGTGTGACAGGGGTGCTGTGTGACAGGGGTGCTGTGTGACTGGGGTGCTGTGTGACTGGGGTGCTGTGTGACAGGGGTACTGCGTCACTCGGGTTCTGTGTGACTGGGGTGCTGTGTGACAGGGGTGCTGTGTGACTGGAGTGCTGTGTGTCGGATGTGCTGTGTGAAAGGAGTGCTGTGTGACAGGAGTGCTGTGTATTGGATGTACTCTGTGAAAGGTGTTCTGTGTGACAGGGGTGCTGTGTGACAGGAATGCTGTGTGACAGAGGTGCTGTGTGACAGGGGTGCTGTGTGACAGGGGTGCTGTGTGACAGGGGTGCTGTGTCACTCGGGTGCTGTGTGACTGGGGTGCTGTGTGACAGGGGTGCTGTGTGACTGGGGTGCTGTGTGACTGGGGTGCTGTGTGACAGGGGTACTGCGTCACTCGGGTTCTGTGTGACTGGGGTGCTGTGTGACAGGGGTGCTGTGTGACTGGAGTGCTGTGTGACTGGTGTGCTGTGTGACTCGGGTGCTGTGTGACTGGGGTGCTGTGTGACTGGGGTGCTGTGTCACTCGGGTGCTGTGTGACTGGGGTGCTGTGTGATAGTTGTGCTGTGTGACAGGGGTGCTGTGTGATAGGGGTGCTGTGTGACAGAGGTAATGTGTGACAGGTGTGCTGTGTGACAGGAGTGCTGTGTGACGGAAGTACTGTGTGACGGATGTACTGTGTGACAGGGCAGCTGTGTGACAGATGTGCTGTGTGACAGGGATGCTGTGTGACTGGGGTGCTGTGTGACAGATGTATTGTGTGACAGGGATGCTGTGTGACAGGGATGCTGTGTGACTGGGGTGCTGTGTGACTGGTGTGCTGTATGACGGATGTACTGTGTGACAGGGCTGCTGTGTGATGGATGTACTATGTGACGGATGTGTTTTGTGACAGGGGTGCTGTGTGACAGGGGTGCTGTGTGACAGTGGTGCTGTGTGACAGGGGTGCTGTGTGACAGCGGTGCTGTGTGACAGGGGTGCTGTGGGACAGGGGTACTGTGTGATGGATGTACTGTGTGACAGGATAGTTGTGTGACAGGAGTGCTGTGTGACAGAAGTGCTGTGTGACAGGGGTGCTGTGTGATGGATGTGCTGTGGGACAGGAGTGCTGTGTGATGGATGTACTGTGTGACAGGATAGTTGTGTCACAGGAGTGCTGTGTGATAGGGATGCTGTGTGACAGGAGTGCTGTGTGACAGGGATGCTGTGTGACAGGGGTGCTCTGTGATGGATGTGCTGTGGGTCAGGAGTGCTGTGTGATAGGGGTGCTGTGTGACAGGGGTGCAGTGTGATAGGGGTACTGTGTGACACGGGTGCTGTGTGACTGGGGTGCTGTGTGACAGGAGTGCTGTGTGACGGAAGTACTGTGTGACGGATGCACTGTGTGACAGGGCAGCTGTGTGACAGATGTGCTGTGCGACAGGGATGCTGTGTGACTGGGGTGCTGTGTGACAGATGTATTGTGTGACAGGGATGCTGTGTGACAGGGATGCTGTGTGACTGGGGTGCTGTGTGACTGGTGTGCTGTATGACGGATGTACTGTGACAGGGCTGCTGTGTGATGGATGTACTATGTGACAGATGTCTTGTGTGACAGGGGTGCTGTGTGACAGGGTTGCTGTGTGACAGGGGTGCTGTGTGACAGGGGTGCTGTGGGACAGGGGTACTGGGTGTCAGTGATGCTGTGTGACGGATGTACTGTGTGTCGGATGTGCTATGAGACAGGAGTGCTGTGTGACAGGATTCTGTGTGACAGGAGTGCTGTGTGACAGGGGTGCTGTGTATTGGATGTACTGTGTGACGGTGTACTGTGTGACAGGGGTGTTGTGTGACAGGGGTGCTGTGTGACAGGGGTGTTGTGTGACAGGGGTGCTGTGTGACAGGGGTGCTGTGTCACTCGGGTGCTGTGTGTCAGGAATGCTGTGTGTCGGATGTGCTGTGTGAAAGGAGTGCTGTGTGACAGGAGTGCTGTGTATTGGATGTACTCTGTGAAAGGTGTTCTGTGTGACAGGGGTGCTGTGTGACAGGAATGCTGTGTGACAGAGGTGCTGTGAGACAGGGGTGCTGTGTGACAGGGGTGCTGTGTGACAGGGGTGCTGTGTCACTCGGGTACTGTGTGACTGGGGTGCTGTGTGACAGGGGTGCTGTGTGACTGGTGTGCTGTGTGACTGGGGTGCTGTGTGACAGGGGTACTGCGTCACTCGGGTTCTGTGTGACTGGGGTGCTGTGTGACAAGGGTGCTGTGTGACTGGAGTGCTGTGTGACTGGTGTGCTGTGTGACTGGTGTGCTGTGTGACTGGGGTGCTGTGTGACTGGGGTGCTGTGTCACTCGGGTGCTGTGTGACTGGGGTGCTGTGTGAAAAGGGTGCTGTGTGACAGGGGTGCTGTGTGACAGGGGTGCTGTGTGATAGGGGTGCTGTGTGACAGAGGTAATGTGTGACAGGGGTGCTGTGTGACAGGAGTGCTGTGTGACGGAAGTACTGTGTGACGGATGTACTGTGTGACAGGGCAGCTGTGTGACAGATGTGCTGTGTGACAGGGATGCTGTGTGACTGGGGTGCTGTGTGACAGATGTATTGTGTGACAGGGATGCTGTGTGACAGGGATGCTGTGTGACTGGGGTGCTGTGTGACTGGTGTGCTGTATGACGGATGTACTGTGTGACAGGGCTGCTGTGTGATGGATGTACTATGTGACGGATGTGTTTTGTGACAGGTGTGCTGTGTGACAGGGGTGCTGTGTGACAGGGGTGCTGTGTGACAGGGGTGCTGTGTGACAGCGGTGCTGTGTGACAGGGGTGCTGTGGGACAGGGGTACTGTGTGTCAGTGGTGCTGTGTGACGGATGTACTGTGTGTCGGATTTGCTATGTGACAGGAGTGCTGTGTGACAGGAATGCTGTGTGACAGGAGTGCTGTGTGACAGGGGTGCTGTGTGTTGGATGTACTGTGTGACGGGGTACTGTGTGACAGGGGTGTTGTGTGACAGGGGTGCTGTGTGACAGGGGTGTTGTGTGACAGGGGTGCTGTGTGACGGGTGCTGTGTCACTCGGGTGCTGTGTGACTGGGGTGTTGTGTGACAGGGGTGCTGTGGGACTCAGGTACTGTGTGTCAGGAATGCTGTGTGTCGGATGTGCTGTGTGAAAGGAGTGCTGTGTGACAGGAGTGCTGTGTATTGGATGTACTCTGTGACAGGTGTTCTGTGTGACAGGGGTGCTATGTGACAGGAATGCTGTGTGACAGAGGTGCTGTGTGACAGGGGTGCTGTGTGACAGGGGTGCTGTGTGACAGGGGTGCTGTGTGACAGGGGTGCTGTGTCAGTCGGGTGCTGTGTGACTGGGGTGCTGTGTGACAGGGGTGCTGTGTGACTGGGGTGCTGTGTCACTCGGGTGCCGTGTGACTGGGGTGCTGTGTGACAGGGTTACTGCGTCACTCGGGTTCTGTGTGACTGGGGTGCTGTGTGACAGGGGTGCTGTGTGGCTGGAGTGCTGTGTGACTGGGGTGCTGTGTGACTCGGGTGCTGTGTGACTGGGGTGCTGTGTGACTGGGGTGCTGTGTGACTGGGGTGCTGTGTGACTGGGGTGCTGTGTGACTGGGGTGCTGTGTCACTCGGGTGCCGTGTGACTGGGGTGCTGTGTGACTGGGGTGCTGTGTGACAGGGATGCTGTGTGACAGGGATGCTGTGTGACAGGGATGCTGTGTGACTGGGGTGCTGTGTGACTGGGGTGCTGTGCGACAGGGGTGCTGTGTGACAGGGGTGCTGTGTGTCAGGGGTGCTGTGTGACTGGTGTGCTGTGCGACAGGGATGCTGTGTGACAGGGGTGCTGTGTGACTGGGGTGCTGTGTGACTTGGGTGCTGTGTGACTGGGGTGCTGTGTGACAGGGGTGCTGTGTGACTGGGGTGCTGTGTGACAGGGGTGCTGTGTGACAGGGGTGCTGTGTGACTGGGGTGCTGTGTGACTGGGTTGCTGTGTGACAGGGATGCTGTGCGACAGGGGTGCTGTGTGACTGGGGTGCTGTGTGACTGGGGTGCTGAGCGACAGGGATGCTGTGTGACAGGGGTGCTGTGTGACTGGGGTGCTGTGTGACTGGGGTGCTGTGTGACAGGGATGCTGTGTGACAGGGGTGCTGTGTGACAGGGGTGCTGTGTGACTGGGGTGCTGTGTGACTGGGGTGCTGTGCGACAGGGGTGCTGTATGACTGGGGTGCTGTGTGACTGGGGTGCTGTCGGACAGGAGTGCTGTGTGACAGGGGTGCTGTGTGACAGGGATGCTGTGTGACAGGGATGCTGTGTATCAGGGGTGCTGTGTGACTGGGGTGCTGTGTGACAGGTGTGCTGTGTGACAGGGGTGCTGTGTGACAGTGGTGCTGTGTGACCGGGGTGCTGTGTGACTGGAGTGCTGTGTGAGAGGGGTGCTGTGTGACAGGGGTGCTGTGTGATGAGCTGCTGTGTGACAGGGGGTGCTGTGTGACAGGGGTGCTGTGTGACAGTGGTGCTGTGTGACTGGGGTGCTGTGTCACTCGGGTGCTGTGTGACAGGGGTGCGGTGTGACTGAGGTGCTGTGTGACCGGGGTGCTGTGTGACTGGAGTGCTGTGTGAGAGGGGTGCTGTGTGACAGGGGTGCTGTGTGACTGAGGTGCTGTGTGACAGGGGGTGCTGTGTGACAGGGGTGCTGTGTGACAGTGGTGCTGTGTGACTGGGGTGCTGTGTGACAGGTGTGCTGTGTGACAGGTGTGCTGTGTGACTGGGGTGCTATGCGACAGGGGTGCTCTGTGACAGGGGTGCTGTGTTGCAGGGGTGCTCTGTGATAGGGGTGCTGTGTGACAGGTGTGCTGTGTGACAGGTGTGCTGTGTGACTGGGGTGCTGTGTGACAGGTGTGCTGTGTGACAGGGGTGCTGTGTGACTGGGGTGCTGTGTGACTGGGGTGATGTGCGACAGGGGTGCTGTGTGACAGGGGTGCTGCGTGACAGGGTGCTGTGGCACTCGGGTGCTGTGTGACTGGGGTGCTGTGTGACTGGGGTGCTGTGTGACTGGGGTGCTGTGTGACTGGGGTGCTGTGTGACAGGGGTGCTGTGTGACTGGAGTGCTGTGTGACAGGGGTGCTGTGTGACTGGGGTGCTGTGTGACTGGGGTGCTGTGTGACTCGGGTGCTGTGTGACTGGGGTGCTGTGTGACTGGGGTGCTGTGTGACTGGGGTGCTGTGTGACTGAGGTGCTGTGTGACTCGGGTGCTGTGTGACTGGGGTGCTGTGTGACAGGGGTGCTGTGTCACTCGGGTGCTGTGTGACAGGGGTACTGTGTGACAGTGGTGCTGTGTGACCGGGGTGCTGTGTGACTGGAGTGCTGTGTGAGAGGGGTGCTGTGTGACAGGGGTGCTGTGTGACTGAGGTGCTATGTGACAGGGGGTGCTGTGTGACAGGGGTGCTGTGTGACAGGGGTGCTGTGTGACAGTGGTGCTGTGTGACTGGGGTGCTGTGTCACTCGGGTGCTGTGTGACAGGGGTGCGGTGTGACTGAGGTGCTGTGTGACCGGGGTGCTGTGTGACTGGAGTGCTGTGTGAGAGGGGTGCTGTGTGACAGGGGTGCTGTGTGACTGAGGTGCTGTGTGACAGGGGATGCTGTGTGACAGGGGTGCTGTGTGACAGTGGTGCTGTGTGACTGAGGTGCTGTGTCACTCGGGTGCTGTGTGACAGGGGTGCGGTGTGACTGGGGTGCTGTGTGACTGGGGTGCTGTGTGACTGGGGTGCTGTGTGACAGGGGTGCTGTGTGACTGGGGTGCTGTGTGACAGGTGTGCTGTGTGACAGGTGTGCTGTGTGCCTGGGGTGCTATGCGACAGGGGTGCTCTGTAACAGGGGTGCTGTGTTGCAGGGGTGCTCTGTGATAGGGGTGCTGTGTGACAGGTGTGCTGTGTGACAGGTGTGCTGTGTGACTGGGGTGCTGTGTGACAGGGGTGCTGTGTGACTGGGGTGCTGTGTGACTGGGGTGATGTGGGACAGGGGTGCTGTGTGACAGTGGTGCTGCGTGACAGGGTGCTGTGGCACTCGGGTGCTGTGTGACTGGGGTGCTGTGTGACTGGGGTGCTGTGTGACAGGGGTGCTGTGTGACTGGAGTGCTGTGTGACAGGGGTGCTGTGTGACTGGGGTGCTGTGTGACTGGGGTGCTGTGTGACTGGGGTGCTGTGTGACTGGGGTGCTGTGTGACTGGGGTGCTGTGTGACTGGGGTGCTGTGTGACTGAGGTGCTGTGTGACTCGGGTGCTGTGTGACTGGGGTGCTGTGTGACAGGGGTGCTGTGTCACTCGGGTGCTGTGTTACAGGGGTACTGTGTGACAGGGATGCTGTGCGACAGGGGGTGCTGTGTGACAGGAGTGCTGTGTGACAGGGGTGCTGTGTGACAGGGACGCTGTGTGACAGGAGTGCTGTGCGACAGGGGGTGCTGTGTGACAGGGATGCTGTGTGACAGGGATGCTGTGTGACAGGGATGCTGTGTGACAGGAGTGCTGTGTGACAGGGGTGCTGTGTGACTGGGGTTCTGTGTGACTGGGATGGTGTGCGACAGGGGTGCTGTATGACTGGGGTGCTGTGTAACTGGGGTGCTGTGTGACAGGGCTGCTGTGTGACTGGGCTGCTGTGTGACTGGGCTGCTGTGTGACAGGGGTGCTGTGTGACAGGGGAGCTGTGTGACAGGAGCGCTGTGTGACTGGTGTGCTGTGTGACAGGGGTCCTGTGTGACTGGGGTGCTGTGTGACAGGGGTGCTGTGTGACAGGGGTGCTGTGTGACAGGGGTGCTGTGTGACAGGGGTGCTGTGTGACTGTGGTGCTGTGTGACAGGGGTGCTGTGTGACAGGGGTGCTGTGTGACAGGGGTGCTGTGTGACTGGGGTGCTGTGTGACTGGGGTGCTGTGTGACAGGTGTGCTGTGTGACTGGAGTGCTGTGTGAGAGGGGTGCTGTGTGACAGGGGTGCTGTGTGACTGAGGTGCTGTGTGACAGGGTGTGCTGTGTGACAGGGGTGCTGTGTGACAGGGGTGCTGTGTGACAGTGGTGCTGTGTGACTGGGGTGCTGTGTCACTCGGGTGCTGTGTGACAGGGGTGCGGTGTGACTGGGGTGCTGTGTGACAGGGACGCTGTGTGACAGGAGTGCTGTGCGACAGGGGGTGCTGTGTGACAGGGATGCTGTGTGACAGGGATGCTGTGTGACAGGGATGCTGTGTGACAGGAGTGCTGTGTGACAGGGGTGCTGTGTGACTGGGGTGCTGTGTGACTGGGGTGGTGTGCGACAGGGGTGCTGTATGACTGGGGTGCTGTGTAACTGGGGTGCTGTGTGACTGGGCTGCTGTGTGACTGGGCTGCTGTGTGACTGGGCTGCTGTGTGACAGGGGTGCTGTGTGACAGGGGAGCTGTGTGACAGGAGCGCTGTGTGACTGGTGTGCTGTGTGACAGGGGTCCTGTGTGACTGGGGTGCTGTGTGACAGGGGTGCTGTGTGACAGGTGTGCTGTGTGACAGGGGTGCTGTGTGACAGGGGTGCTGTGTGACTGTGGTGCTGTGTGACAGGGGTGCTGTGTGACAGGGGTGCTGTGTGACTGGGGTGCTGTGTGACTGGGGTGCTGTGTGACAGGTGTGCTGTGTGACTGAGGTGCTGTGTGACCGGTGTGCTGTGTGACTGGAGTGCTGTGTGAGAGGGGTGCTGTGTGACAGGGGTGCTGTGTGACTGAGGTGCTGTGTGACAGGGGGTGCTGTGTGACAGGGGTGCTGTGTGACAGGGGTGCTGTGTGACAGTGGTGCTGTGCGACTGGGGTGCTGTGTCACTCGGGTGCTGTGTGACAGGGGTGCGGTGTGACTGGGGTGCTGTGTGACTGGGGTGCTGTGTGACTGGGGTGCTGTGTGACAGGGGTGCTGTGTGACTGGGGTGCTGTGTGACAGGTGTGCTGTGTGACAGGTGTGCTGTGTGACAGGTGTGCTGTGTGACTGGGGTGCTATGCGACAGGGGTGCTCTGTGACAGGGGTGCTGTGTTGCAGGGGTGCTCTGTGATAGGGGTGCTGTGTGACAGGTGTGCTGTGTGACAGGTGTGCTGTGTGACTGGGGTGCTATGTGACAGGTGTGCTGTGTGACAGGGGTGCTGTGTGACTGGGGTGCTGTGTGAATGGGGTGATGTGGGACAGGGGTGCTGTGTGACAGGGGTGCTGCGTGATAGGGTGCTGTGGCACTCGGGTGCTGTGTGACTGGGGTGCTGTGTGACTGGGGTGCTGTGTGACAGGGGTGCTGTGTGACTGGAGTGCTGTGTGACAGGGGTGCTGTGTGACTGGGGTGCTGTGTGACTGGGGTGCTATGTGACTGGGGTGCTGTGTGACTGGGGTGCTGTGTGACTGGGGTGCTGTGTGACTGGGGTGCTGTGTGACTGAGGTGCTGTGTGACTCGGGTGCTGTGTGACTGGGGTGCTGTGTGACAGGGGTGCTGTGTCACTCGGGTGCTATGTGACAGGGGTACTGTGTGACTGGGGTGCTATGTGACAGGGGTACTGTGTGACTGGGGTGCTATGTGACAGGGATGCTGTGTGACAGGGGTGCTCCGTGACATGGGTGCTGTGTGACAGGGGTGCTGTGTGACAGGGGGGCTGTGTGACATGGGTGCTGTGTGACAGGGGTGCTGTGTGACTGGGGTGCTGTGTCACTTGGTTGCTGTGTGACTTGGGTGCTGTGTGACTGGGGTGCTGTGTGACTCGGGTGCTGTGTGACAGGGATGCTGTGTGACAGGGGTGCTGTGTGACAGGGGTGCTGTGTGACTGGGGTGCTGTGTGACAGGGGTGCAGTGTGACAGGGATGCTGTGTGACAGGGATGCTGTGTGACAGTGGTGCTGTGTGACAGGGATGCTGTGTGACAGGGATGCTGTGTGACAGGGATGCTGTGTGACAGGGGTGCTGTGTGACAGGGGTGCTGTGTGACAGGAGTGCTGTGTGATTGGGGTGCTGTGTGACTGGGGTGCTGTGCGACAGGGGTGCTGTGCGACAGGGGTGCTGTGTGACAGGGATGCTGTGTGACAGGGATGCTGTGTGACAGGGGTGCTGTGTGACTGGGGTGCTGTGTGACTGGGGTGCTGTGCGACAGAGGTGCTCTGTGACAGGGATGCTGTGTGACAGGGGTGCTGTGTGACTGGGCTGCTGTGTGACAGGGATGCTGTGTGACAGGGGTGCTGTGTGACAGGAATGCTGTGTGACAGGGGTGCTGTGTGACTGGGGTGCTGTGTGACTGGGGTGCTGTGTGACTGGGGTGCTGTGTGACTGGGGTGCTGTGTGACAGGGGTGCTGTGTGACAGGAATGCTGTGTGACAGGGGTGCTGTGCGACAGGGGTGCTGTGTGACCGGAATGCTGTGTGACAGGGGTGCTGTGTGACAGGAATGCTGTGTGACAGGGGTGCTGTGCGACAGGGGTGTTGTGTGACAGGGATGCTGTGTGTCAGGGGTGCTGTGTGACTGGGGTGCTGTGTGACTGGGGTGCTGTGCGACAGGGGTGCTGTGTGACAGGGGTGCTGTGTGACTGGGGCGCTGTGTGACTGGGGTGCTGTGCGACAGGGGTGCTGTGCGACAGGGGTGCTGTGTGACTGGGGTGCTGTGTGACTGGGGTGCTGTGCGACAGGGGTGCTGTGCGACAGGGGGTGCTGTGTGACAGGGATGCTGTGTGACAGGGATGCTGTGTGACAGGAGTGCTGTGTGACTGGGGTGCTGTGTGACTGGGGTGCTGTGTGACTGGGGTGCTTTGTTACTGGGGTGCTGTGTGACAGGGTTGCTGTGTGACTGGGGTGCTGTGTGACTGGGGTGCTGTGTGACTGGGGTGCTGTGTGACTGGGGTGCTGTGTGACTGGGGTGCTGTGGGACAGGGTTGCTGTGTGACTGGGGTGCTGTGTGACAAGGATGCTGTGTGACAGGGATGATGTGTGACAGTAGTGCTGTGTGACTGGGGTGCTGTGTGACTGGTGTGCTGTGCGACAGGGGTGCTGTGCGACTGGGGTGCTGTGTGACTGGGGTGCTGTGTGACTGGGGTGCTGTGTGACTGGTGTGCTGTGTGACAGGGATGCTGTGTGACAGGGGGTGCTGTGTGACTGGATGCTGTGTGACTGGGGTGCTGTGTGACTGGTGTGCTGTGTGACAGGGATGCTGTGTGACAGGGGGTGCTGTGTGACAGGGATGCTGTGTGACTGGGGTGCTGTGTGACTGGTGTGCTGTGCGACAGGGGGTGCTGTGTGACTGGGGTGCTGTGCGACAGGGATGCTGTGTGACAGGAGGTGCTGTGTGACAGGGATGCTGTGTGACTGGGGTGCTGTGTGACTGGTGTGCTGTGTGACAGGGGTGCTGTGTGACTGGGGTGCTGTGTGACTGGGGTGCTGTGTGACAGTTGTGCTGTGTGACTGGGGTGCTGTGTGACAGGGGTGCTTTGTGACTGGGGTGCTGTGTGACAGGTGTGCTGTGTGACAGGTGCGCTGTGTGACTGGGGTGCTGTGTGACAGGTGTGCTGTGTGACAGGTGTGCTGTGTGACTGGGATGCTGTGTGACAGGGGTGCTGTGTGACAGGGGTGCTGTGTGACAGGTGTGCTGTGTGACTGGGCTGCTGTGTGACAGGGGTGCTGTGTGACTGGGGTGCTGTGTGACTGGGGTGCTGTCGGACAGGGGTGATGTGTGACAGGGATGCTGTGTGACAGGTGTGCTGTGTGACAGGTGTGCTGTGTGACTGGGGTGCTGTGTGACAGGTGTGCTGTGTGACTGGGGTGCTGTGTGACAGTGGTGCTGTGCGACAGAGGTGCTGTGTGCCAGGGGTGCTATGTGACTGGCGTGCTGTGTGACTGAGGTGCTGTGTGACAGGGGTGCAGTGTGACTGGGGTGCTGTGTGACAGGGGTGCTGTGTGACAGGTGTGCTGTGTGAGAGGGGTGCTGTGTGACAGGTGCGCTGTGTGACAGGTGTGCTGTGTGACAGGAGTGCTGTGTGACAGGAGTGCTGTGTGACAGGGATGCTGTGTGACTGGGGTGCTGTGTGACTGGTGTGCTGTGTGACAGGGGTGCTGTGTGACTGGGGTGCTGTGTGACTGGGGTGCTGTGTGACAGTTGTGCTGTGTGACTGGGGTGCTGTGTGACAGGGGTGCTTTGTGACTGGGGTGCTGTGTGACAGGTGTGCTGTGTGACAGGTGTGCTGTGTGACTGGGGTGCTGTGTGACAGGTGTGCTGTGTGACAGGTGTGCTGTGTGACTGGGGTGCTGTGTGACAGGGGTGCTGTGTGACAGGGGTGCTGTGTGACAGGTGTGCTGTGTGACTGGGGTGCTGTGTGACAGGGCTGCTGTGTGACTGGGGTGCTGTGTGACTGGGGTGCTGTCGGGCAGGGGTGATGTGTGACAGGGATGCTGTGTGACAGGTGTGCTGTGTGACAGGTGTGTTGTGTGACTGGGGTGCTGTGTGACAGGTGTGCTGTGTGACTGGGGTGCTGTGTGACAGTGGTGCTGTGCGACAGATGTGCTGTGTGCCAGGGGTGCTATGTGACTGGCGTGCTGTGTGACTGAGGTGCTGTGTGACAGGGGTGCTGTGTGACTGGGGTGCTGTGTGACAGGGGTGCTGTGTGACAGAGGTGCTGTGTGCCAGGGGTGCTATGTGACTGGCGTGCTGTGTGACTGAGGTGCTGTGTGACAGGGGTGCTGTGTGACAGGTGTGCTGTGTGAGAGGGGTGCTGTGTGACAGGTGCGCTGTGTGACAGGTGTGCTGTGTGACAGGAGTGCTGTGTGACAGGTGTGCTGTGTGACAGGTGTGCTGTGTGAGAGGGGTGCTGTGTGACAGGTGCGCTGTGTGACAGGTGTGCTGTGTGACAGGAGTGGTGTGTGACAGGAGTGCTGTGTGACTGGGGTGCGGTGCGACAGGAGGGCTGTGAGACTGGTGTGCTGTGTGACTGGGGTGCTGTGTGACTGGGGTGCTGTGCGACAGGGGTGCTGTGTGACTGAGGTGCTGTGTGACTGGGGTGCTGTGTGACTCGGGTGCTGTGTGACTGGGGTGCTGTGCGACGGGGGTGCTGTGTGACAGGGGTGCTGTGCGACAGGGGTGTTGTGTGACTCGGTTGCTGTGCGACAGGGGTGCTGTGTGACTCGGGTGCTGTGCGACGGGGGTGCTGTGCGACATGGGTGCTGTGTGACAGGGGTGCTGTGTGACAGGGGTGCTGTGCGACAGGGGTGCTGTGTGACGGGGGTGCTGTGTGACAGGGGTGCTGTGCGACAGGGGTGCTGTGTGACTCGGGTGCTGTGCGACAGGGGTGCTGTGTGACTCGGGTGCTGTGCGACAGGGGTGCTGTGCGACGGGGGTGCTGTGCGACGGAGGTGCTGTGCGACGGGGGTGCTGTGCGACGGGGGTGCTGTGCGACAGGGGTGCTGTGTGACTCGGGCGCTGTGCGACAGGGGTGCTGTGTGACAGGGGTGCTGTGTGACAGGGGTGCTGTGTGACTCGGGTGCTGTGCGACGGGGATGCTGTATGACTGGGGTCCTGTGCGACAGGGGTGCTGTGCGACAGGGGTGCTGTGCAACGGGGGTGCTGTGCGACAGGGGTGCTGTGTGACAGGGGTGCTGTGTGCCACGGGTGCTGTGCGACAGTGGTGCTGTGCGACGGGGGTGCTGTGTGACTGGGGTGCTGTGTGACTGGGGTGATGTGGGACAGGGGTGCTGTGTGACAGGGGTGCTGCGTGATAGGGTGCTGTGGCACTCGGGTGCTGTGTGACTGGGGTGCTGTGTGACTGGGGTGCTGTGTGACAGGGGTGCTGTGTGACTGGAGTGCTGTGTGACAGGGGTGCTGTGTGACTGGGGTGCTGTGTGACTGGGGTGCTATGTGACTGGGGTGCTGTGTGACTGGGGTGCTGTGTGACTGGGGTGCTGTGTGACTGGGGTGCTGTGTGACTGAGGTGCTGTGTGACTCGGGTGCTGTGTGACTGGGGTGCTGTGTGACAGGGGTGCTGTGTCACTCGGGTGCTATGTGACAGGGGTACTGTGTGACTGGGGTGCTATGTGACAGGGGTACTGTGTGACTGGGGTGCTATGTGACAGGGATGCTGTGTGACAGGGGTGCTCCGTGACATGGGTGCTGTGTGACAGGGGTGCTGTGTGACAGGGGGGCTGTGTGACATGGGTGCTGTGTGACAGGGGTGCTGTGTGACTGGGGTGCTGTGTCACTTGGTTGCTGTGTGACTTGGGTGCTGTGTGACTGGGGTGCTGTGTGACTCGGGTGCTGTGTGACAGGGATGCTGTGTGACAGGGGTGCTGTGTGACAGGGGTGCTGTGTGACTGGGGTGCTGTGTGACAGGGGTGCAGTGTGACAGGGATGCTGTGTGACAGGGTTGCTGTGTGACAGGCGTGCAGTTTGACAGGGATGCTGTGTGAAAGGGATGCTCTGTGACAGGGGTGCTGTGTGACAGGGATGCTGTGTGACAGTGGTGCTGTGTGACAGGGATGCTGTGTGACAGGGATGCTGTGTGACAGGGATGCTGTGTGACAGGGGTGCTGTGTGACAGGGGTGCTGTGTGACAGGAGTGCTGTGTGATTGGGGTGCTGTGTGACTGGGGTGCTGTGCGACAGGGGTGCTGTGCGACAGGGGTGCTGTGTGACAGGGATGCTGTGTGACAGGGATGCTGTGTGACAGGGGTGCTGTGTGACTGGGGTGCTGTGTGACTGGGGTGCTGTGCGACAGAGGTGCTCTGTGACAGGGATGCTGTGTGACAGGGGTGCTGTGTGACTGGGCTGCTGTGTGACAGGGATGCTGTGTGACAGGGGTGCTGTGTGACAGGAATGCTGTGTGACAGGGGTGCTGTGTGACTGGGGTGCTGTGTGACTGGGGTGCTGTGTGACTGGGGTGCTGTGTGACTGGGGTGCTGTGTGACAGGGGTGCTGTGTGACAGGAATGCTGTGTGACAGGGGTGCTGTGCGACAGGGGTGCTGTGTGACCGGAATGCTGTGTGACAGGGGTGCTGTGTGACAGGAATGCTGTGTGACAGGGGTGCTGTGCGACAGGGGTGTTGTGTGACAGGGATGCTGTGTGTCAGGGGTGCTGTGTGACTGGGGTGCTGTGTGACTGGGGTGCTGTGCGACAGGGGTGCTGTGTGACAGGGGTGCTGTGTGACTGGGGCGCTGTGTGACTGGGGTGCTGTGCGACAGGGGTGCTGTGCGACAGGGGTGCTGTGTGACTGGGGTGCTGTGTGACTGGGGTGCTGTGCGACAGGGGTGCTGTGCGACAGGTGGTGCTGTGTGACAGGGATGCTGTGTGACAGGGATGCTGTGTGACAGGAGTGCTGTGTGACTGGGGTGCTGTGTGACTGGGGTGCTGTGTGACTGGGGTGCTTTGTTACTGGGGTGCTGTGTGACAGGGTTGCTGTGTGACTGGGGTGCTGTGTGACTGGGGTGCTGTGTGACTGGGGTGCTGTGTGACTGGGGTGCTGTGTGACTGGGGTGCTGTGGGACAGGGGTGCTGTGTGACTGGGGTGCGGTGTGACAAGGATGCTGTGTGACAGGGATGCTGTGTGACAGGAGTGCTGTGTGACTGGGGTGCTGTGTGACTGGTGTGCTGTGCGACAGGGGTGCTGTGTGACTAGGGTGCTGTGTGACTGGGGTGCTGTGTGACTGGTGTGCTGTGTGACAGGGATGCTGTGTGACAGGGGGTGCTGTGTGACTGGATGCTGTGTGACTGGGGTGCTGTGTGACTGGTGTGCTGTGTGACAGGGATGCTGTGTGACAGGGGGTGCTGTGTGACAGGGATGCTGTGTGACTGGGGTGCTGTGTGACTGGTGTGCTGTGCGACAGGGGGTGCTGTGTGACTGGGGTGCTGTGCGACAGGGATGCTGTGTGACAGGGGGTGCTGTGTGACAGGGATGCTGTGTGACTGGGGTGCTGTGTGACTGGTGTGCTGTGTGACAGGGGTGCTGTGTGACTGGGGTGCTGTGTGACTGGGGTGCTGTGTGACAGTTGTGCTGTGTGACTGGGGTGCTGTGTGACAGGGGTGCTTTGTGACTGGGGTGCTGTGTGACAGGTGTGCTGTGTGACAGGTGCGCTGTGTGACTGGGGTGCTGTGTGACAGGTGTGCTGTGTGACAGGTGTGCTGTGTGACTGGGGTGCTGTGTGACAGGGGTGCTGTGTGACAGGGGTGCTGTGTGACAGGTGTGCTGTGTGACTGGGCTGCTGTGTGACAGGGGTGCTGTGTGACTGGGGTGCTGTGTGACTGGGGTGCTGTCGGACAGGGGTGATGTGTGACAGGGATGCTGTGTGACAGGTGTGCTGTGTGACAGGTGTGCTGTGTGACTGGGGTGCTGTGTGACAGGTGTGCTGTGTAACTGGGGTGCTGTGTGACAGTGGTGCTGTGCGACTGAGGTGCTGTGTGACAGGGGTGCTGTGTGACTGGGGTGCTGTGTGACTGATGTGCTGTGTGACAGGGGTGCTGTGTGACTGGGGTGCTGTGTGACAGGGGTGCTGTGTGACAGGTGTGCTGTGTGAGAGGGGTGCTGTGTGACAGGTGCGCTGTGTGACAGGTGTGCTGTGTGACAGGAGTGCTGTGTGACAGGAGTGCTGTGGGACAGGGATGCTGTGTGACTGGGGTGCTGTGTGACTGGTGTGCTGTGTGACAGGGGTGCTGTGTGACTGGGGTGCTGTGTGACTGGGGTGCTGTGTGACAGTTGTGCTGTGTGACTGGGGTGCTGTGTGACAGGGGTGCTTTGTGACTGGGGTGCTGTGTGACAGGTGTGCTGTGTGACAGGTGTGCTGTGTGACTGGGGTGCTGTGTGACAGGTGTGCTGTGTGACAGGTGTGCTGTGTGACTGGGGTGCTGTGTGACAGGGGTGCTGTGTGACAGGGGTGCTGTGTGACAGGTGTGCTGTGTGACTGGGGTGCTGTGTGACAGGGGTGCTGTGTGACTGGGGTGCTGTGTGACTGGGGTGCTGTGTGACAGGGGGTGCTGTGTGACTGGATGCTGTGTGACTGGGGTGCTGTGTGACTGGTGTGCTGTGTGACAGGGATGCTGTGTGACAGGGGGTGCTGTGTGACAGGGATGCTGTGTGACTGGGGTGCTGTGTGACTGGTGTGCTGTGCGACAGGGGGTGCTGTGTGACTGGGGTGCTGTGCGACAGGGATGCTGTGTGACAGGGGGTGCTGTGTGACAGGGATGCTGTGTGACTGGGGTGCTGTGTGACTGGTGTGCTGTGTGACAGGGGTGCTGTGTGACTGGGGTGCTGTGTGACTGGGGTGCTGTGTGACAGTTGTGCTGTGTGACTGGGGTGCTGTGTGACAGGGGTGCTTTGTGACTGGGGTGCTGTGTGACAGGTGTGCTGTGTGACAGGTGCGCTGTGTGACTGGGGTGCTGTGTGACAGGTGTGCTGTGTGACAGGTGTGCTGTGTGACTGGGGTGCTGTGTGACAGGGGTGCTGTGTGACAGGGGTGCTGTGTGACAGGTGTGCTGTGTGACTGGGCTGCTGTGTGACAGGGGTGCTGTGTGACTGGGGTGCTGTGTGACTGGGGTGCTGTCGGACAGGGGTGATGTGTGACAGGGATGCTGTGTGACAGGTGTGCTGTGTGACAGGTGTGCTGTGTGACTGGGGTGCTGTGTGACAGGTGTGCTGTGTAACTGGGGTGCTGTGTGACAGTGGTGCTGTGCGACTGAGGTGCTGTGTGACTGAGGTGCTGTGTGACAGGGGTGCTGTGTGACTGGGGTGCTGTGTGACAGGGGTGCTGTGTGACAGGTGTGCTGTGTGAGAGGGGTGCTGTGTGACAGGTGCGCTGTGTGACAGGTGTGCTGTGTGACAGGAGTGCTGTGTGACAGGAGTGCTGTGGGACAGGGATGCTGTGTGACTGGGGTGCTGTGTGACTGGTGTGCTGTGTGACAGGGGTGCTGTGTGACTGGGGTGCTGTGTGACTGGGGTGCTGTGTGACAGTTGTGCTGTGTGACTGGGGTGCTGTGTGACAGGGGTGCTTTGTGACTGGGGTGCTGTGTGACAGGTGTGCTGTGTGACAGGTGTGCTGTGTGACTGGGGTGCTGTGTGACAGGTGTGCTGTGTGACAGGTGTGCTGTGTGACTGGGGTGCTGTGTGACAGGGGTGCTGTGTGACAGGGGTGCTGTGTGACAGGTGTGCTGTGTGACTGGGGTGCTGTGTGACAGGGGTGCTGTGTGACTGGGGTGCTGTGTGACTGGGGTGCTGTCGGACAGGGGTGATGTGTGACAGGGATGCTGTGTGACAGGTGTGCTGTGTGACAGGTGTGTTGTGTGACTGGGGTGCTGTGTGACAGGTGTGCTGTGTGACTGGGGTGCTGTGTGACAGTGGTGCTGTGCGACAGAGGTGCTGTGTGCCAGGGGTGCTATGTGACTGGCGTGCTGTGTGACTGAGGTGCTGTGTGACAGGGGTGCTGTGTGACTGGGGTGCTGTGTGACAGGGGTGCTGTGTGACAGAGGTGCTGTGTGCCAGGGGTGCTATGTGACTGGCGTGCTGTGTGACTGAGGTGCTGTGTGACAGGGGTGCTGTGTGACAGGAGTGCTGTGTGACAGGTGTGCTGTGTGACAGGTGTGCTGTGTGAGAGGGGTGCTGTGTGACAGGTGCGCTGTGTGACAGGTGTGCTGTGTGACAGGAGTGGTGTGTGACAGGAGTGCTGTGTGACTGGGGTGCGGTGCGACAGGAGGGCTGTGAGACTGGTGTGCTGTGTGACTGGGGTGCTGTGTGACTGGGGTGCTGTGCGACAGGGGTGCTGTGTGATTGGGGTGCTGTGTGACTGGGGTGCTGTGTGACTCGGGTGCTGTGTGACTGGGGTGCTGTGCGACGGGGGTGCTGTGTGACAGGGGTGCTGTGCGACAGGGGTGTTGTGTGACTCGGTTGCTGTGCGACAGGGGTGCTGTGTGACTCGGGTGCTGTGCGACGGGGGTGCTGTGCGACATGGGTGCTGTGTGACAGGGGTGCTGTGTGACCGGGGTGCTGTGCGACAGGGGTGCTGTGTGACGGGGGTGCTGTGTGACAGGGGTGCTGTGCGACAGGGGTGCTGTGTGACTCGGGTGCTGTGCGACAGGGGTGCTGTGTGACTCGGGTGCTGTGCGACAGGGGTGCTGTGCGACGGGGGTGCTGTGCGACGGGGGTGCTGTGCGACGGGGGTGCTGTGCGACGGGGGTGCTGTGCGACAGGGGTGCTGTGTGACTCGGGCGCTGTGCGACAGGGGTGCTGTGTGACAGGGGTGCTGTGTGACAGGGGTGCTGTGTGACTCGGGTGCTGTGCGACGGGGATGCTGTATGACTGGGGTCCTGTGCGACAGGGGTGCTGTGCGACAGGGGTGCTGTGCAACGGGGGTGCTGTGCGACAGGGGTGCTGTGTGACTCGGGTGCTGTGTGACAGGGGTGCTGTGTGACAGGGGTGCTGTGTGCCACGGGTGCTGTGCGACAGTGGTGCTGTGCGACGGGGGTGTTGTGCGACAGGGGTGCTGTGTGACTCGGGTGCTGTGTGACAGGGGTGCTGTGTGTCAGGGGTACAGTGTGACTCGGGTGCTGTGCGACAGGGGTGCTGTGTGACTCGGGTGCTGTGCGACAGGGGTGCTGTGTGACAGGGGTGCTGTGTGACAGGTGTGCTGTGTGACAGGGGTGCTGTGTGACAGCGGTGGTGTGCGACAGGAGTGCTGTGTGACAGGGGTGCTGTGTGACTGGGGTGCTGTGTGACAGGGGTGCTGTGTGACTCGGGTGCTGTGCGACAGGGGTGCTGTGCGACGGGGGTGCTGTGTGACTCGGGTGCTGTGCGACAGGGGTGCTATGTGACTCGGGTGCTGTGCGACAGGGGTGCTGTGCGACGGGGGTGCTGTGCGACGGGGGTGCTGTGCGACAGGGGTGCTGTGTTACTCGGGCGCTGTGCGACGGGGCTGCTGTGTGACTGGGGTGCAGTGCGACAGGGGTGCTGTGCGACAAGGGTGCTGTGCAACGGGGGTGCTGTGCGACAGGGGTGCTGTGTGACTCGGGTGCTGTGTGACAGGGGTGCTGTGTGACAGGGGTGCTGTGTGACTCGGGTGCTGTACGACAGGGATGCTGTGCGACGGGGGTGCTGTGCGACAGGGGTGCTGTGTGACTCGGGTACTGTGCGACAGGGGTGCTGTGTGACAGGGGTGCTGTGTGACTCGGGTGCTGTGTGACTCGGGTGCTGTGCGACAGGGGTGCTGTGTGACAGTGGTGCTGTGCGACAGGGGTGCTGTGTGACAGGGGTGCTGTGTGACGGGGTGCTGTGTGACTGGGGTGCTGTGTGACTGGGGTGCTGTGCGACAGGGGTGCTGTGCGACAGGGGTGCTGTGTGACTGGGGTGCTGTGTGACAGGGGTGCTGTGTGACAGGGGTGCTGTGAGACAGGAGTGCTGTGTGACTGGGGTGCTCTGTGACAGGGGTGCTGTGTGACAGGGGTGCTGTGTAACAGGGGTGCTGTGAGACAGGAGTGCTGTGTGACTGGGGTGCTGTGTGACATGAGTGCTGTGTGACTGGGGTGCTGTGTGACTGGGGTCCTGTGTGACAGGGGTGCTGTGTGACTGGAGTGCTGTGCGACTGGGGTGCTGTGTGACTGGGGTGCTGTGTGACAGGGGTGCTGTGTGACAGGGGTGCTGTGTGACTGGGGTGCTGTGTGACAGGGCTGCTGTGTGAGAGGGGTGCTGTGTGACAGGAGTGCTGTGTGACTGGGGTGCTGTGTGACTGGGGTGCTGTGCGACAGGAGTGCTGTGTGACAGGGGTGCTGTGTGACTGGGGTGCTGTGTGACTGGGGTGCTGTGTGACTGGGGTGCTGTGCGACAGGAGTGCTGTGTGACAGGGGTGCTGTGTGACTGGGGTGCTGTGCGACAGGAGTGCTGTGTGACAGGGGTGCTGTGTGACTGGGGTGCTGTGTGACAGGGGTGCTGTGTGACAGGGATGCTGTGTGACAGGGGTGCTGTGTGACTGGGGTGCTGTGTGACTGGGGTGCTGTGCGCCAGGAGTGCTGTGTGACAGGGGTGCTGTGTGTCTGGGGTGCTGTGCGACAGGAGTGCTGTGTGACAGGGGTGCTGTGTGACAGGGGTGCTGTGTGACGGGGTGCTGTGTGACTGGGGTGCTGTGTGACAGGGGTGCTGTGTGACTGGGATGCTGTGTGACAGGGGTGCTGTGTGACTGGGATGCTGTGCGACAAGGGTGCTGTGTGACAGGGGTGCTGTGTGACAGGAGTGCTGTGTGACAGGGGTGCTGTGCGACAGGAGTGCTGTGTGTCAGGGGTGCTGTGTGACTGGGGTGCTGTGTGACAAGAGGGCTGTGTGTCAGGAGTGCTGTGTGTCAGGGGTGCTGTGTGACTGGGGTGCTGTGTGTCAGGAGTGCTGTGTGTCAGGAGTGCTGTGTGTCAGGGGTGCTGTGTGTCAGGGGTGCTGGGTGACTGGGGTGCTGTGTGACTGGGGTGCTGTGCGACAGGGGTGCTGTGTGACAGGGGTGCTGTGTGACAGGAGTGCTGTGTGACAGGGGTGCTGTGCGACAGGAGTGCTGTGTGTCAGGGGTGCTGTGTGACTGGGATGCTGTGTAACTGGGGTGCTGTGTGACTGGGGTGCTGTGTGACAGGGGTGCTGTGTGACTGGGATGCTGTGTGACAGGGGTGCTGTGTGACAGGGGTGCTGTGTGACTGGGATGCTGTGTGACAGGGTTGCTGTGTGACTGGGATGCTGTGCGACAGGGGTGCTGTGTGACAGGGGTGCTGTGTGACAGGAGTGCTGTGTGACAGGGGTGCTGTGCGACAGGAGTGCTGTGTGACAGGGGTGCTGTGCGACAGGAGTGCTGTGTGACGGATATACTGTGTGACAGGCCAGCCAATGCCCCCAACATCTGTAGTGATCTCTGTATATTAATATATGGGGTGCTGTGCGACAGGGGTGCTGTGTGACTCGGGTGCTGTGCGACAGGGGTGCTGTGTGACAGGGGTGCTGTGTGACAGGTGTGCTGTGTGACAGGGGTGCTGTGTGACAGCGGTGCTGTGCGACAGGAGTGCTGTGTGACAGGGGTGCTGTGTGACTGGGGTGCTGTGTGACAGGGGTGCTGTGTGACTCGGGTGCTGTGCGACAGGGGTGCTGTGCGACGGGGGTGCTGTGTGACTCGGGTGCTGTGCGACAGGGGTGCTATGTGACTCGGGTGCTGTGCGACAGGGGTGCTGTGCGACGGGGGTGCTGTGCGACGGGGGTGCTGTGCGACAGGGGTGCTGTGTTACTCGGGCGCTGTGCGACGGGGCTGCTGTGTGACTGGGGTGCAGTGCGACAGGGGTGCTGTGCGACAAGGGTGCTGTGCAACGGGGGTGCTGTGCGACAGGGGTGCTGTGTGACTCGGGTGCTGTGTGACAGGGGTGCTGTGTGACAGGGGTGCTGTGTGACTCGGGTGCTGTACGACAGGGATGCTGTGCGACGGGGGTGCTGTGCGACAGGGGTGCTGTGTGACTCGGGTACTGTGCGACAGGGGTGCTGTGTGACAGGGGTGCTGTGTGACTCGGGTGCTGTGTGACTCGGGTGCTGTGCGACAGGGGTGCTGTGTGACAGTGGTGCTGTGCGACAGGGGTGCTGTGTGACAGGGGTGCTGTGTGACGGGGTGCTGTGTGACTGGGGTGCTGTGTGACTGGGGTGCTGTGCGACAGGGGTGCTGTGCGACAGGGGTGCTGTGTGACTGGGGTGCTGTGTGACAGGGGTGCTGTGTGACAGGGGTGCTGTGAGACAGGAGTGCTGTGTGACAGGGGTGCTGTGTGACAGGGGTGCTGTGTGACAGGGGTGCTGTGTAACAGGGGTGCTGTGAGACAGGAGTGCTGTGTGACTGGGGTGCTGTGTGACATGAGTGCTGTGTGACTGGGGTGCTGTGTGACTGGGGTCCTGTGTGACAGGGGTGCTGGGTGACTGGAGTGCTGTGCGACTGGGGTGCTGTGTGACTGGGGTGCTGTGTGACAGGGGTGCTGTGTGACAGGGGTGCTGTGTGACTGGGGTGCTGTGTGGCAGGGCTGCTGTGTGAGAGGGGTGCTGTGTGACAGGAGTGCTGTGTGACTGGGGTGCTGTGTGACTGGGGTGCTGTGCGACAGGAGTGCTGTGTGACAGGGGTGCTGTGTGACTGGGGTGCTGTGTGACTGGGGTGCTGTGTGACTGGGGTGCTGTGCGACAGGAGTGCTGTGTGACAGGGGTGCTGTGTGACTGGGGTGCTGTGCGACAGGAGTGCTGTGTGACAGGGGTGCTGTGTGACTGGGGTGCTGTGTGACAGGGGTGCTGTGTGACAGGGATGCTGTGTGACAGGGGTGCTGTGTGACTGGGGTGCTGTGTGACTGGGGTGCTGTGCGCCAGGAGTGCTGTGTGACAGGGGTGCTGTGTGTCTGGGGTGCTGTGCGACAGGAGTGCTGTGTGACAGGGGTGCTGTGTGACAGGGGTGCTGTGTGACGGGGTGCTGTGTGACTGGGGTGCTGTGTGACAGGGGTGCTGTGTGACTGGGATGCTGTGTGACAGGGGTGCTGTGTGACTGGGATGCTGTGCGACAAGGGTGCTGTGTGACAGGGGTGCTGTGTGACAGGAGTGCTGTGTGACAGGGGTGCTGTGCGACAGGAGTGCTGTGTGTCAGGGGTGCTGTGTGACTGGGGTGCTGTGTGACAAGAGGGCTGTGTGTCAGGAGTGCTGTGTGTCAGGGGTGCTGTGTGACTGGGGTGCTGTGTGTCAGGAGTGCTGTGTGTCAGGAGTGCTGTGTGTCAGGGGTGCTGTGTGTCAGGGGTGCTGTGTGACTGGGGTGCTGTGTGACTGGGGTGCTGTGCGACAGGGGTGCTGTGTGACAGGGGTGCTGTGTGACAGGAGTGCTGTGTGACAGGGGTGCTGTGCGACAGGAGTGCTGTGTGTCAGGGGTGCTGTGTGACTGGGATGCTGTGTAACTGGGGTGCTGTGTGACTGGGGTGCTGTGTGACAGGGGTGCTGTGTGACTGGGATGCTGTGTGACAGGGGTGCTGTGTGACAGGGGTGCTGTGTGACTGGGATGCTGTGTGACAGGGTTGCTGTGTGACTGGGATGCTGTGCGACAGGGGTGCTGTGTGACAGGGGTGCTGTGTGACAGGAGTGCTGTGTGACAGGGGTGCTGTGCGACAGGAGTGCTGTGTGACAGGGGTGCTGTGCGACAGGAGTGCTGTGTGACGGATATACTGTGTGACAGGCCAGCCAATGCCCCCAACATCTGTAGTGATCTCTGTATATTAATATATATGATCAATGTTTGTAAATGTAGAACAGTCATTTCAACACTAGGGGCGAAATTCTCCGGAAACGGCGCGATGTCCGCCGACTGGCGCCCAAAATGGCGCAAATCGGTCGGGCATTTCGCCGCCCCAAATGTGCGGAATGCTCCGCATCTTTGGGGGCCGAGCCCCAACCTTAAGGGGCTAGGCTGGCGCCGGCCAAATTTCCGCCCCGCCAGCTGGTGGTAAAGGCCTTTGGTGCCCCGCCAGCTGGCGCGGAAATTACATCTCCGGGCGGCGCATGCGCGGGAGCGTTAGCGGCCGCTCACGGCATCCCCTCGCATGCGCAGTGGAGGGCGTCTCTTCTGCCTCCGTCATGGTGGAGACCATGGCAAAGGCGGAAGGGAAAGAGTGCCCCCACGGCACAGGCCCGCCCGCGGATCGGTGGGCCCCGATCGCAGGTCAAGCCACCATGGGGGCACCCCCCAGGGCCAGATCGCCTCGCGCCCCCCCAGGACCCCGGAGCCCGCCCGCGCCGCCTTGTCCCGCCGGTAAGGTAGGTGGTTTAATCTACGCCGGCGGGACAGGCATTTTAGCGGCGCAATTCCCGCTCCCGCCGAATATCCGGTGCCGGAGACTTCGGCAACCGGCGGGGGCGGGATTCACGCCAGCCCCAGGCGACTCTCCGACCCGGCGGGGGGTCAGAGAATCTCGCCCTAGATGTCTCACTGTCAGATGGCATAAGAAACGCTTCCCCACTCTTTCTGAGAGAGTGTGCATCAGGAGAGTAAACAGACAAGACATAGAATAGCTGGAGAGAGAGAGGTTATGAGTTATTTCATTATCACATTGTATAGTTATCTTTACTGTATTTTGTTTCTTTTACTAGTTGAGTATTAAGTACAAAGACTCAAATATTATTTATATTACTCATTGAATTAGTTCATCTTTAAAAGAAGGCTATTGTTTATTTCATAAACTTGGCTGGTTCAAAGAGTAATATATATATTACGTAAAGCACCTTTCTGTACATTTTTAGACATTGGTTCATGCGATATGGGTCTCGTTGTCTCAGCGCATTTATTGCCCATCCCTAATTGCCTTTGGGAAGGTGGTGGTGAGCTGCCTTCTTGAAATTCTGCAGTCCCTGATGTGTAGGTACACTCACAGTGCTGTTGGGGAACGAGTTCCAAGATTTAGACCCAGCGACAGTAAAGGAACGGCGATATATTTCCAAGTCAGGGTGGTGAGTGACTTGGAGGGGAACCTCCAAGTGGTGGAGTTCCCAGGTACTTGATGCCCTTATCCTTCTAGATGGTAATGGTTGTGGGTTTGGAAGGTGTTGTCTAAGGAACCTTGGTGAGTTACTGCAGTGCATCTTGTAGATGGAATCCAGTCGGAGTGAGGACAGAGTGATTGCTGGGTAAGTAGTAAAGATTTAAATTGTTTGCGCTGGCCCATAACAGCTGATTGCTGTTCCCGTGCGGGGCTCAGTGGTTGCTGGTTATGTGTTTTATTTTTACCTGCATTTAAGTTGGCCGGTTCCTAAACCCTAGACACTACACTTGTAGTGTCTCCCACCCTTCCAGCTCTCTAACCTAGGGGTTGAGTGAATAACAGGTAAGCTCTTTCTTTCTTTTTCTTGTTTTATCTAGAGAGGATGGCAGGGAAGCAGGGCAATGTTCCTCCTGCAGAATGTTGGAGGTAAGGGACGCCGTCAGTGTCCCTGCTGATTTCACCTGTTGGAAATGCACCCATCTCCAGCTCCTCAGAAACCGCGTTAGGGAATTGGAGCTGGAGCTGGATGAACTTCGGATCATTCGGGAGGCAGAGGTGGTCATAGAAAGTAGCTTCAGGGATGTAGTTACTACGAAGAATCAAGATAGATGGGTGACGGTGAGAGAGGCTGGGAGGAAGCAGTCAGTGCAGGGATCCCCTGTGGTCGTTCCACTCAGTAACAAGTCTACCGCTTTGGATACTGTTGAGGGGGACGACCTACCAGGGGTAAGCCACGGTGACCGGATCTCCAGCACTGAGTCCGTCCCTGTGGCTCAGAAGGGAAAGAGGGAGAGCAGGAGAGCAATGGTTATTGGGGACTTGATAGTTAGAGGGACAGATAGACGGTTCTGTGGCAGCGAAAGAGACTCACGGATGGTATGTTGCCTCCCGGGTGCCAGGGTCCGTGATGTCTCGAACCGTGTTTTCAGAATCCTTAAGGTGGAGGGGAACAGTCACAAGTCGTGGGACACATCGGTACCAACAACATAGGTAGGAGAAGGGACAGGGATTTAAAACAGGAATTTAGGGAGCTAGAGTGGAAGCTGAGAGCCAGGAGAAACCATGTTGTCATCTCTGGTTTGTTGCCAGTGCCACGTGCTAGCGAGGTGAGGAGCAGGGTGTCATAATTGTAATCCCACACCTAGGGAAAAAGCCGTGTGCTAGGAAAAGCAACAAACCCATTAAAGGGAGAGGTTGGTTGAAGTCCATGATACATTTTGGGGTTCTGAAAACGCCTCGCCCATAACAATTGGGGGCTCGAGGGGGATAAAAGTCTATCTATTGGATTGGCTTTTGTGAACTTAAAGACAGTGAAGGATCGTTGCTTTCCGGTGTGGTATTTTAGTTTAAGTGGGGAGAGTGTTGTGACCAATGGCTCTTTCAGAGGCTCAGAAGTTTTTGGGGGTGGAGAATGTCACATGTAGTACTTTACGGACAGAAAGGAAAAGCAGACTGTTAGATTTGGCAAGAACATTGCAGTTAACATTACCTGACAAAATGCGAAAAGATGAGGTAATTATGGCGGTGGTTAAGCATTTAAAGTTGCCTGAGATAGAGTTTGACTCATTGGAAATGGCAAAACTTCAGTTGCAAATTCAACAAATGGAACATGAGAAAGAATTAAAGCAGCTGGCATACGAGAGTGAGAGAGAGGAAAAAGAAAGAGAAAGAGAGAGAGAGAGGAAAAAGAAAGAGAAAGAGAGAGAGGAAAAAGAAAAGGAGAGAGAAGAAAGGAGAAAAGAAAGAATAGCCCGAGCAGAACAAAAAGCAAAAGAGAGGGAGATACAGATCAGGGAAAAAGATAAAGGGAGAGAGTTTCAACTTCAGAAAATGGCCTTGAAACATGACAATTAGGTAAAATTGGCAGATGTAACGGGAAACGTACAGTTGGATGATAGTGATGAGGATAGTGAGAAAGAGCGTCATAGTCGAAGTCTTGGTGGGAAGCTATTTAAATATGTCCAAGTATTGCCAAGGTTTGACGAGAAGGAAGTGGAAGCCTTTTTCATTTCATTTGAGAAGTTAGCCAAACAAATAAAATGGCCACAGGACATGTGGGTATTACTGATTCAAACAAAGCTGGTAGGTAGAGCTAGTGAAGTGTTTGCATCACCACCGGAGGAGGTATCTGGAACGTATGAGGAGGTGAAGAAATCCATCTTAAGTGCATATGAGCTAGTGCCTGAAGCTTACAGACAAAGGTTTAGAAATTTAAGGAAAGAATTTGGTCAAACATACATGGAGTTTGAAAGGCTCAAACAGAGTAATTTTGATAGGTTGATAAGGGCTTTGAAAAGAGACTAAAGGTATGAAGCTCTCAGAGAAATTATAATTTTGGAGGAGTTTAAAAATTCAATTCCTGATGGAGTGAGAACTCATGTGGAAGAGCAGAGGGTTAAAACTGTGAGATTAGCAGCGGAAATGGCAGATGATTATGATTTAGTTCATAAATCAAAGATTGGTTTCCGACATCAGTTTCAGCCTGTGAGGGATAGAAACTGGGGACATGAGAAATACTCAAGTGGTAAAGGTAAAGGTGATCTGATGGGAGACAATAAAGAGAGTGTACCTCAGGTTAAAAAACAAATCCAGGAGGGTGGAAAAGAAATGAAAAGTTTCAGATGTTTTCACTGTAATAAACTAGGTCATGTAAAGTCACAGTGTTGGTGGTTGAAGAAAAGCACTGGGAAGGCTGATGTGGTAAAACAGGATACGTCAGTGGGGTTTGTTAAAGTGGTAAAGGAAAGCCCAAGGGAAGCGAAGGAGGTGCAAATGATTGTACAGCCTGTTCAAGAAGTAATTGTTAAGAAGGTGCCAGATGTATTTAAAGAATTTACTTGTGTGGGTAAAGTTTATTTATGTGTATCAGAAGGAGCAGGTAAAGAAGTCACAATTTTAAGAGATACAGGGGCTAGTCAATCTTTAACGGTAAGAGATGAGGAATTATGTAATTTGGGAAGAATGTTGCCAGAAAAGGTGGTGATATGTGGAATTCAGGGTGAGAGGAGTAGCGTTCCATTATATAAGGTAAGGTTGGAAAGTCCAGTGAATAGTGGTGAAGTGGTAGTAGGAGTAATCGATAAGCTATCTTGTCCAGGAATACAGTTTATCTTGGGTAATGATATAGCTGGATCGCAGGTGGGAGTGATGCCTACTGTGGTGGTTAAGCCAGTGGAAAATCAGTCAACTGAAGTGTTGAAGGACGAATATCCTGGGATTTTTCCGGATTGTGTAGTAACAAGGTCACAAAGTCACAGGTTAAGACAAGAGGAGAAATCAAAGAATGAAGATGAAGTTGAAGTGCAATTATCAGAAATGATTTTAGGTCAGATGGTTGAAAAAGAACAAGAACAGGTGGAGGATGAGGCGGATATTTTTAGTTCCGGAAAATTGGCGGAGTTACAACAGAAAGATGTAGAAATAAAACGGATATATCAGAAAGCATATACGGAAGAGGAATCTGAGAGTATACCAGAGTGTTATTACCGTAAAAGTGATATCATGATGAGTAAATGGAGACCTGTACATATGCAGGCGGATGAAAAGTGGGCAGAAGTTCATCAAGTAATATTGCCGGTAGGGTATAGAAAGGAGGTGTTGCGAGTTGCACATGAGGTACCAGTGGGAGGTCATTTGGGAATAAGGAAAACTCAAGCTAAAATCCAAAAACATTTTTATTGACCTGGACTACATAAAGGGCCTGTTCTGTGCTGTACTGTTCTATGTTCTACATGGCTGCCACTGTTCATCGGTGGTGGAGGATTTAAATGTTTGTGGAAGGGGCGGCAATCAAGCGGGGCTGCTTTGTCCTGGATGGTGTCGAACTTCTTCATACTAATCTTTATTGTCATAAGTAGGCTTACATTAACACTGAAATTTTCACTACTGGCCCTGGTCTCCTGCTGGAATGCCCAGGAAGTGTTGTGTTCCCTGTTTTGTACTGTGTATGCTCTTGTCTGTGATTGGCTGTCGTGTTGTGTGTGTTGATTGGTCTGTTGATCTGTCCATCAGTATGTATGTATGTATGTGCTATGATGTTTACCTGAATATCATGACATGTAGAAGTAGGGTATTTGGCCCATCGAGTCTGCACCGACCTTCTGAAAGAGCACCTGAAAGTCCACTCCCCACCCTAAGCCCGTAACTCCGCGCATTGATCATGGCCAATCCACCTAACCTGCACATCTTTGGACAGTGGGAGGAAACCGGAGCACCCGGAGGAAACCCAGACAGACACGGGGAGAACGTGCAGACTCCACACAGACTGAGACCCAAGGCTGGAATTGAACCTGGGCCCCCGGCGCTGGGATGCAGCAGTACTAACCACTGTGCCACCACCCCACCCCATGGACTCATTCTCTGCCAATCCCAATCTTATACTAATCTTTAAGATACTTGCAATGTCAGTCTGTGAGTTGGTGGCTATGAGTGTCTGATCAGGCGATGGTGCTTTTTCATGAGCGGTGATCTGCTTTTCACACTCCTCTGCCTCGGATTGGTGTGGCTGGTTAGGTGACAGTTCTTAATAGTCTGCCTAGAGGCTCCTTTACTTTCACATCATTATCTCGTTACATAATGCAGGATCTCAGATAGCCTGCTGATTGTTTTTCTATTGCTCTACAAAATCACTGAGGGGGGAACCAGACAGTGAGGCCAGTAAGACTCAGACGAAGAGCAGGCAGGGAGATGTTGCTGAACACATCAGGACTGGTGGTCTGAAGTGCATTTGTTTCAATGCGAGATGTATAGCAGGTAAGGCAGATTAACCTAGAGCTTGGATTAATACTTGGGACTATGATGTTGTTGCTATTATAGAGACGGTTGAGGGAAGGACAGGAATGGCAGCTAAAAGTTCCAGGATTTAGATATTTCAGGTGAGATAGAGGGAGATGTGAATAGGGTGGGGAGTTGCGCTACTGGTCTTAGAGAATATAACAGGTGTACTGGGGGAGGACACCTCAGAGGGCTCATGCAGTGAGACAATACGGGTAGAGCTCAGGAATAGGAAGGGTGTAGTCATAATGTTGGGAGTTTACTATAGGCAGCCCCTCAGCCAGCGGAAGGTAGAGGAGCAGATATGCAGGCAGATTTTGGAACGGATAACAGGGTTGTTGTGGCGGGTGATTTTAACTTCCCCTTGACTGGGACTCACTTAGTTCTAGGGGTTTGGGAGTTTGTAAGAAGCAACCAAGAGGACTTCTTGAAACAGTATGTAGCTAGTCCAACTAGGCAAGGGGTCATACTGGATCTGGTATTGGGGATTGAGTCCGGACAAGTGGTCGAGGTTTCAGTAGAGGAGCATTTCGGGAACAGTGACCATAATTCAGTAGCTTCCAAGGTACGGTTGGATAAAGATAAGAGTAGTTCTCAGGTGAAGGTGCTAAATTGGGGGAAGACTAATTATAACAATATTAGGCAGGAACTGAAGAATCTAGATTGGGGGCGGATGTTTTAGAGCAAATCAACATCTGGAGCGAGATTCTCCGACCCCCCGATGGGTCGGAGAATCGCCGGGGGCTGGCATGAATACTGCCCCCGTCGGTTGCCGAATTCTCTGGCACCGGAGATTTGGCGGGGGCGGGAATCGCGCCACGCCGGATGGCGGGCCCCCCCCCGCGATTCTCCGGCCCGGACGGGCCGAAGTCCCGCTGCTAGAATGCCTGTCCCACCGGCGTGGACTAAACCACCTACCTTACCGGCAGGACAAGGCGGCGCGGGCGGGCTCCAGGGTCCTGGGGGGGCGCGGTGCGATCTGGCCCCGGGGGGTGCTCCCACGGTGGCCTGGCCCGTGATCGGGGCCCACTGATCCGCGGGCGGGCCTGTGCCGTGGGGGCACTCTTTTCCTTCCGCCTTCGCCACGGTCTCCACCATGGCGGAGGCGGAAGAGGCTCCCTCCACAGCGCATGCGCCGCCCGGCAATGTCATTTCCGCGCCAGCTGGCGGGCCACTTCCGCCAGCTGGCGGGGCGGAAATCAGTCCGGCGCGGGCCTAGCCCCTCAAGGTTAGGGCTCGGCCCCCCAAGATGCGGAGGATTCCGCACCTTTGGGGCGGCGCGATGCCTGACTGATTTGCGCCGATTTTGGCGCCGGTGGACATCGCGCCGATACCGGAGAATTTCGCCCCTGGTATCAAGTGTCAGTTGATAGAAATTCAGGACTGGCATGTTCCTGTGAGGAAGAAGGATAAGTATGGCAAGTTTTGGGAACCTTGGAAAACGAGGGATATTGTGAGTCAAGTCAAAAAAAAAGGAGGCATTTGTAAAGGATAGAAGGTGGGAACAGACAGAGCCTGTGAGGAATATAAGGAAAGTCGGAAGGAACTTAAGCAAGGAGCCAGGAGGGCTAAAAGGGGCCATGAAATTGGCAAACAGGATTAAGAAAATCCCAAAAATGTTTATACACATATAAAGAGCAAGTGGGTAGCCAGGGAAAGGGTTGGCCCATTCAAGGACAGGGGAGGAAATCTATACGTGGAGCCAGAGGAAATGGGCGAGGTACTGAATGAGTACTTTGCATTAGTATTCACCAAAAAGAAGGACTTGGTGGATGATGAGTCTGAGGAACGGAGTGTAGATAGTCTGGGTCACATTGAGAGCAAAAAGGAGGAGGTGTTGGGCGTCTTGAAAACCATTAAGGCAGATAAGTCCCCAGGGCCTGATGGGATCTACCCCAGAATACTGAGGGAGGCAAAGGAGGAAATTGCTGCACCCTTTGCAGAAATCCTTGTCTTCACTGACTACAGGGGAGGTCCCAGAGGACTGGAGAATAACTAACGCTGTTCCTTTGTTTAAGAAGGGTAGCAAGGATGAACAGGGGCTGTTTAGCACAGGGCTAAATCGCTGGCTTTGAAAGGAGACCAAGGCAGGCCAGCAGCACGGTTCAATTCCCATAACAGCCTCCCCGAACAGGCGCCGGAATGTGGCAACTAGGGGCTTTTCACAGTAACTTCATTTGAAGCCTACTTGTGACAATATGCGATTTTCATTTCATTCATATTCAGGATGATCCAGGACATTAGAGGCCAGTGAACCATACATCAGTGGTAAGAAAATCATTGGAAAGAATTCTTCGAGACAGGATTTAATCCCATTTGAAAGAAAGTGGACATATTAGCGAGAGGCAGCATGGTTTTGTGAAGGGGAGGTCATGTGTCACTAACTTGATCGAGTTATTCGAGGAAGTGACAAAGATGATTGATGAACGTAGGGCAATGGATGTTGTCTACATGGACTTCAGTAAGACCTCTGACAAGGTCCCTCATGGCAGACTGGTACAGAAGGTGAAGTCACACGGGATCAGAGGTGAGCTGGCAAGATGGATACAAAACTGGCTATGTCATAGAAGGCAGAGAGTAGCAATGGAAGGGTGCTTTTCTGATTGGAGGGCCGTGACTAATGGTGTTCCACAGGGATCAGTGCTGGGACCTTTGCTGTTTGCAGTATAAATAAACGATTTGGAGGAAAATGTAACTGGTCTGATTAGTAAGTTTGCAGACGACACAAAGGTTGGTGCAATTGCGGATAGCGATGAGGACTGTCAGAGGATACAGCAGGATATCGATCGGTTAGAGATTTGGGCAGAGAGATGGCAGATGGAGTTTAATCCGGACAAATATGAGGTAAAGCATTTTGGAAGGTCTAATACAGGTGGGAAGTATACAGTAAATGGCAAAACTCTTAACAGGCAGAGGGATCTGGGTGCACAGGCCCACAAATCACTGAAATTGGCAATGCAGGTGGCAAAGGTGGTCAAGAGGGCATATGGCATGCTAGCCTTCATTGGCCGGGGCATCAGTGCAGACCTTTACTCTGTCTCTAACCCCATGCTGTACCTGTCCTGGGAGTGTTTGATGGGGACAGTGTAGAGGGAGCTTTATTCTGCATCTAACCCCATGCTATACCTGTCCTGGGAATGTTTGATGGGGACAGTGCAGGGGGAGAGAGTTCCATCACTTTATGGATGATTGGGAGAGGACCAACATGGCAAATATTTGCTGGAATGAATTTGCTGAGGTTTTGTGGAAGTGACCACGCTGTGCAGTTTTCTACTTTGTCAAGTAGATGACAGTATTGTAGCTGTACTGAGACAGGCAGTTTCAGAGTCTTGATGTGGGATTCTCCGCTTTACGCTAAAGTGACCCGACGCTGGCTTGAAAACCGGCGCGAACCACTCCGGCGTCAACGGCCCCCGAAAGTGAGGAATTCTCCACTTACCTCCACTTTCTCGGGGTCTAGGTGGACTCCGGAGGGGTTGGCACCGCTCCAGCCGGCGGCGAACAGACTGTGCGAGTTTGCGCATATGCCAAAGGGCGGGCGTGATCTCGCGCATGCGCGGAAACGCTGGCACGTTTTGGCGCATGTGCAGGGGGTTCTCTTCTCCGTGCCGGCCATGGCGGCCCCCTACATGGGCCGACGCGGAACAGAGGAGTGCCCCCACGACACAGGCCTGTGCGCAGATCGGTGGGCCCACCGAGGGCGCTGCCCCCGGGGTCAGATCTCCTCCCCCCCCCCCCCCCCGAGGGCCGCCCCAGCCAATTTACCTGCCAGGTCCCTCCATGTGGGACCATGCGTAACCCACGCTGGCGGGACTGGCCAAAAACGGACGGTCGCTTGGCCCATCGGGGCCCGGAGAATTGCTGGGGGGCCGCTGCCAACGGCCCCCGACCGGCGTGGCGTGAACCCCGACCCACCTGAAAATCGATGCCGGAGAATACGGCAGCCGGCGCCTGGGCGGGATTCGCGCCGCCCCCTGGGGATTCTCCGACCTGGCGGGGAGAATCCCGCCCTTAGTCTTCAACACTGTGGCTTGAATATTGTTTGGACCCTGACACTGAGTGGGCAGTTATAGAACATAGAACATAGAACGATACAGCGCAGTACAGGCCCTTCGGCCCACGATGTTGCACCGAAACAAAAGCCATCTAACCTACACTATGCCATTATCATCCATATGTTTATCCAATAAACTTTTAAATGCCCTCAATGTTGGCGAGTTCACTACTGTTGCAGGTAGGGCATTCCACGGCCTCACTACTCTTTGCGTAAAGAACCTACCTCTGACCTCTGTCCTATATCTATTACCCCTCAGTTTAAAGTTATGTCCCCTCGTGCCAGCCATATCCATCCGCGGGAGAAGGCTCTCACTGTCCACCCTATCCAACCCCCTGATCATTTTGTATGCCTCTATTAAGTCTCCTCTTAACCTTCTTCTCTCCAACGAAAACAACCTCAAGTCCATCAGCCTTTCCTCATAAGATTTTCCCTCCATACCAGGAAACATCCTGGTAAATCTCCTCTGCACCCGCTCCAAAGCCTCCACGTCCTTCCTATAATGCGGTGACCAGAACTGTACGCAATACTCCAAATGCGGCCGTACCAGAGTTCTGTACAGCTGCAACATGACCTCCCGACTCCGGAACTCAATCCCTCTACCAATAAAGGCCAACACTCCATAGGCCTTCTTCACAACCCTATCAACCTGGGTGGCAACTTTCAGGGATCTATGTACATGGACACCTAGATCCCTCTGCTCATCCACACTTTCAAGAACTTTACCATTAGCCAAATATTCCGCATTCCTGTTATTCCTTCCAAAGTGAATCACCTCACACTTCTCTACATTAAACTCCATTTGCCACCTCTCAGCCCAGCTCTGCAGCTTATCTATATCCCTCTGTAACCTGCTACATCCTTCCACACTATCGACAACACCACCGACTTTAGTATCGTCTGCAAATTTACTCACCCACCCTTCTGCGCCTTCCTTTAGGTCATTGATAAAAATGACAAACAGCAACGGCCCCAGAACAGATCCTTGTGGTACTCCACTTGTGACTGTACTCCATTCTGAACATTTCCCATCAACCACCACCCTCTGTCTTCTTTCAGCTAGCCAATTTCTGATCCACATCTCTAAATCACCCTCAATCCCCAGCCTCCGTATTTTTTGCAATAGCCTACCGTGGGGAACCTTATCAAACGCTTTGCTGAAATCCATATACACCACATCAACTGCTCTACCCTCGTCTACCTGTTCAGTCACCTTCTCAAAGAACTCAATAAGGTTTGTGAGGCATGACCTACCCTTCACAAAGCCATGCTGACTATCCCTGATCATATTATTCCTATCTAGATGATTATAAATCTTGTCTCTTATAATCCCCTCCAAGACTTTACCCACTACAGACGTGAGGCTCACCGGTCTATAGTTGCCGGGGTTGTCTCTGCTCCCCTTTTTGAACAAATGGACCACATTTGCTGTCCTCCAGTCCTCTGGCACTATTCCTGTAGCCAATGATGACATAAAAATCAAAGCCAAAGGTCCAGCAATCTCTTCCCTGGCCTCCCAGAGAATCCTAGGATAAATCCCATCAGGTCCCGGGAACTTATCTATTTTCAGCCTGTCCAGAATTGCCAACACCTCTTCCCTACGTACCTCAATGCCATCTATTCTATTAGCCTGGGGCTCAGCATTCTCCTCCACAACATTATCTTTTTCCTGAGTGAATACTGACGAAAAATATTCATTTAGTATCTCGCCTATCTCTTCAGACTCCACACACAATTTCCCATCCCTGTCCTTGACTGGTCCTACTCTTTCCCTAGTCATTCGCTTATTCCTGACATACCTATAGAAAGCTTTTGGGTTTTCCTTGATCCTTCCTGCCAAATACTTCTCATGTCCCCTCCTTGCTCGTCTTAGCTCTCTCTTTAGATCCTTCCTCGCTACCTTGTAACTATCCATCGCCCCAACCGAAACTTCACACTTCATCTTCACATAGGCCTCCTTCTTCCTCTTAACAAGAGATTCCACTTCCTTGGTAAACCACGATTCCCTCGCTCGACGCCTTCCTCCCTGCCTGACCGGTACATACTTATCAAGAACACGCAGTAGCTGATCCTTGAACAAGCCCCACTTATCCAGTGTGCCCAACACTTGCAGCCTACTTCTCCACCTTATCCCCCCCAAGTCACGTCTAATGGCATCATAATTGCCCTTCCCCCAGCTATAACTCTTGCCCTGCGGTGTATACTTATCCCTTTCCATCATTAACGTAAACGTCACCGAATTGTGGTCACTGTCCCCAAAGTCCTCTCCTACCTCCAAATCCAACACCTGGCCTGGTTCATTACCCAAAACCAAATCCAACGTGGCCTCGCCTCTTGTTGGCCTGTCAACATATTGTTTCAGGAAACCCTCCTGCACACACTGTACAAAAAACGACCCATCTTTATTGAGGTTTTGGAGTCAGATTTTCAGGAATGGAAGAGGATGTCTAAAAATAGAACTTTGAATGCAGTAATTGGTTCGAGAAAAAAGAATCCCACCCGTGGTGTTTGATTAACGGTACAGGGTATAGGTTGATGAAACCTGATCAGGATTTTGAAAACCTTAGGGAGTTGTTGTTACATACAAAGATACATAGAAGATAGGAGCAGGAGGAGGTCTTTTGGCCCTTCGAGCCTGCTCTGTCATTCATCACGATCATGGCTGATCATCCAACTCAATAGCCGAATCCTGCTTTCTCCCCATAGCCTTTGATCCCATTCTCCCCAAGTGCCATATCTAGCCACCTCTTGAATATATTCAAAGTTTTAGTATCAACTACTTCCTGTGGTATTGAATTCCACAGGCTCACCACTGTTTGGGTGACAAAATGTCTCCTCATCTCTGTCCGAAATGGTTTACCCTGAATCCTCAGACTGTGACCCCTGGTCTGGACACACCCAACATTGGTAACATCTTCCCTGCATTTACCCTGTCTAGTCCTGTTAGAATTTTTATAAGTCTCTATGAGATTCCCCCTCATTCTTCTGAACTCCAGCGAGAACAATCCCAACCTCGTCAATCTCTCCTCATATGACAGTCCCGCGATCCCTGGAATCAGTCTGGTAAATCTTCCCTGCACTCCCTCGAGAGCAAGAACATCCTTCCTCAGAGAAGGAGACCAAAACTGCAAACAATACTCCAGGTGTGGTCGCACCAACGCACTGTACAATTGCAGCAACACATCCCTGCTTCTATACTCGAAACCCCTTGCAATGAAGACCAACATACCATTAGCCTTCTTTACCGCCTGCTGCACCTACATGCTTATCTTCAGCGAATGGCGCACAAGGACACCCAGGTCCCGCTGCACGCTCCCGTCTTTCAATTTAAAACCATTCAGGTAGCAATCTGCCTTCCTGTTTTTGCTTCCAAAGTGAATAACCTCACACTTATCCAAATTATACTGCATCTGCCATTGATTTGTCCAGTTGTCCAACCTGTCCAGATCATGCTGTAGGATCCCTGCATCCTCGTCACAGTTCGCCCTCCCACCCAACTTGGTATCATCTGCAAACTTTGAGATGTTACATTTTGTTCCCTCATCCAAATCATTAATATATATTGTGAATAGCTGGGGTCCCACCACCGATCCCTGTGGTACCCCACTAGTTACTGCCTGCCAATTTGAAAAGGACCCATTAATCCCTACTCTTTGTTTCCTTTCTGCCAACCAGTTTTCTATCCACCTCGATACATTTCCCCCAATCTCATGTACTTTAATTTTGCACAATAATCTCTTATGCAGGACTTTGTCAAACGTCTTCTAAAAATCCAAATATACCACATCGACTGGCTCCCCCTTGTTAACTGTACTGGTTACATCTTTAAAGAATTCCAACAGATTTGTCAAGCATGATTTTCCCTTCATAAATCCATGCTGACTCTGACTGGTCCTGCCACTGCTTTCTAAATGTTCCGCTATAAAGTCCTTGATAATGGATTCAAGCATTTCCCCACTACCGATGTTAGACTTACTGGTCTGTAATTCCCTGCTTTCTCTCTACCTCCCTTTTTGAATATTGGAGTGACATGATAATAAGAGTTAATGGAGGAACTTACAGACCATTTTGCTTTAAGAATTAAATCCTTCCAAGATGACTGTAACGTTTCTAAAATAAGACAAGTGACATTTTTGGATGATCGTTACAAATTACCCAACACCCACCTAGGCATCAGAATATCTTAGTTTGCAAACTGGCAGAGGTGCTGGAGAGATAACCAAGTTGATATTGGGGGAACAGTAGCACAGTGGTTATCACTGCTGCCTCACAGCACCAGGGACCCAGGTTCAAATCCGGCCTTGGGTGGAGTCTGCACGTTCTCCCCGTGTCTGCGTGGGTTTCCTCCGGGTGCTTTGGTTTCCTCCCACAGTCGAAAGATATGCAGGTTAGGTGGATTGACCATGATCAATACGGGTGTTTAGATGGGGAGTGGGCCTGGGTAAAGTACACTTTTGGAAGGTCGGTGCAGACCATCTCCTCAGAAGTCAGTCTGGTACACTTTAGCTTCACTCCCTCTATAGCTAGAACATCCTTCCTCAGATAAGGAGACCAAAACTGCACACAGTATTCCAGCTGTGGCCTCACCAAGGCCCTGTATAATTGCAGCAACACATCCCTGCTCCTGCACTTGAATCCTTTGAGTGCCCACTCACTCAACTTGTCCAAATCACAGTGAAGGATCTCTGCATCTTCCTCACAGCTCACCCCCCCCACACAAGTTGGTGTCATCTGCAAATTTAGAGACATGTATATTTTGTTCCCTCATCTGAATCATTGATATATATTGTGAATAGCTGGGGTTGCAGCACCGATCCCTATGGTACCCCACTAGTCACCACCTGCCAATTGGAAAAAGACCTGTTAATTCCTACTCTTAGTTTCCTGTCTGCCAACCAGCTTTCTACCCATCACAATACATTACCCCCAATCCCATACGCTTTAATTTTACACGCTAATCTTTTATGCGGGACTTTGTCAAAAGCTTTCTGAAAGTCCAAATACACCACATTCACTGGCTCCCCTTCGTCAATTCTACTGGTTACATCCTCGAAGAATGCCATGAGATTTGTCAAGCATGATTTCCCCTTCATAAATCCATGCTGACTCTGTCCAATCCTGCCACTGTTTTCTAAGTGCTCTGATATAAAATCTTTGACAATGGATTCTAGAATTTCCCCACTACTTACATCAGGCTTACTGGTCTATAATTCCCTGCTTTCTCTTGACCTCCCTGTTTAAATAGTGGAGTTACATTAGCCACCTTCCAATCTGCAGGAACTGTTCTGCAGTCTATAGAATCCTGGACGATGACCACCAACGCATCCACTATCTCTAGAGCCACCTCCTTCAGTACCCTGGTATGTACATTACTTCCCCTTGGACATCGGTCCCAGTCCTGCCCAGGTGTATCCCATCCAGTTTATGCTGGTCCCACCTCCCCCAGAAACAGTTCCAATGCCCTAGGAATCTGAAACCCTCCCCTCACACCACCTCTTCCGTCAAGTGTTTATCCTATATATCCTGCTATTTCTACTCTGACTAGCACGTTGCACTGGTCGTAATCCTGACATCACTACCTTTGAGGTCTGACTTCTCAACTTTCTTCCTAACTCCCTATATTCTGCTTTGAGGCCCTCATACCTTTTGTTACCTATGTTGTTGGTACCGATGTGCACCATGACCACTGGCTGTTCACTCTCCCCCTCCAGAATGTCCTGTACCCGTTCCGAGACATCCTTCACCCTAGCACCAGGAAGGCAACATACCATCCTGGAGTTTAATTTGCGGCCACAGAAATGCCTGTCTATTCCCCTACAATTGAACCCCCCATAACTATTGCATTCCTACACTTTTTATTCCCCCCTCTGCAGCAGAACCAACCATGGTGCCACGAGTTTGGCTGTTGCTGTTTTCCTGAGAGGCCATTCCCCTCAACAGTATCCAAAGTGGTATATCTGTTCTGCAGGGGAATGGTCACAGGAGATTCCTGCACTACCTGCCTCACTCTCTTGCTCTGTCTGGTGGTAACCCATTCCCTTCCTGCCTGCGGAGTCTGAGCCTGCGGTGTGACCACCTCTCTATCCGTGCTATCCACGATGCTCTCCACTGCTCCACAGTGTCTCCAGCCGCCGCTCCTGCTCTGAAACTCGAGCTTCCAGGAGCTGCAGCTGGAGACACGTCCTGCACACATGCTGGGCCCGGGCACTGGAAATGCTCCCGGCCTCCCACTTGCAGCAAGAGGAGCAAACTAAGGCTTTGAGATCTCTTGCCGTGACGTAATTCTTTAAATTAAACCTCTAGAAGATGCTTAATATCATATTATATCCAGTCCTCCAGGAACCTTCTTTCCTTGTTCTTGTAACTACCAATTATAACCCTTACAGATTATGAACCACCAAACGGATTTTCAAACCATAAAAGTGATAGAAGTTGTAAAGAGTTACCGACCTTACCAACCACTTACCAATCAGCTCTCTCTTGTAGCCTCTTCTCCCAGTTCCACCTAACTACCTGTTTCCATCCAACTCCAAAAGCAGTCTCACTCAGCCAACCAGCACTCACAGTGCAGACGAGCCAGCACTTAGAGAGCTCTACTTTGATAGGTTTCAATTTACAATGCCCTAGAACTGGTTTGAACCAGTTCCGGTGGGCGAGGGGGGTGCAGTATGAATATGGAGAGAAGGCAAATATTATGGCCTACCACTTGCAGTGGCAGGCGGCATCTAGGGAAATTTTAAGGGTGCAGGTGGAGAATGGGGAGGTGGTGGTGGAGCCGGGAAGGATAAATGAGGTGTTCAGGGGGTATTACGAGAAGTTGTATAAGGCCGAACCAGGTGGAGAAGAAGGCAATATGGGATAATTCATGGACGAGTTGGAGTTTGCAGAGTTGGAGGAAGAGAAGAGCAGGCATTGGAGGAGCCGCTTTGGCTCAGGGGAATGCAGTCGGGGAAGGCCCGGGGCCAGACAGCTTTCCAGCGGAGTTTCATAAGGTGTTTGCAACAGAGTTGACCCTCACCTGTTGGGGATGTTTAGTGAGGTGGTGGAGAGGAGGGAATTGCCAGTGACGCTGTCACAGGCGTCGATTACACTGATTCTGAAGAAGGGGAAGGATCCGCTGGAGTATGGGTCATACAGGCTATTAAATACGGACCTGAAAATATTGGCGAAGGTGTTGGTGGGGTAGATGGAGGGGTGTTTGCCAGTGGTGGTCTCCGAGGACCAAACGGGTTTAATCCAGACAAATGTGAGGTAATGCATTTTGGTAAGTCTAACATAGAGGGGAAATATAACGTAAATGGCAAAACTCTTGGGAATCTAGAAAGTCGTCAGAGAGACCTGGGCGTACGGGTCCACAGGCCTTTGACAGTGACAACACAAGCGTAAAGTAGTTAAGAAAGCAGACGGAATGCTTGCCTTCATTGGACGGGACATCGAGTATAAAAACTGGCTACAGTTGTATGGAACCTTGGTAAGGCCGCACTTGGAATATTACGCACAATTCTGATTGCCACATCAGGGATGTGGAGCCTTTGGAGAAGGTGCGGAGGAGGTTTACCAGGATGTTGCCTGGTCTGGAGGGTGTTAGCTGTGAGGAGAGATGGAATAGACTTGGACTGTTTTCATTGGAAAGACGGAGGTTGAGGGGTGACCTGATAGAGGTCTACAAGATTATGAGGGGCATGGATAGAGTAGATGGGCAGGCACTCTTTCCCAGGGTGGAGGGGTCAGTCACGAGGGGGCAAAGATTTAAGATCAGTGTGGCAAAGTTTAGAGGAGATGTGTGAGGCAGGTTTTTTACACAGAGGGTGGTGAGTGCCTTGAACGCGTTGCCAGGGGAGGCTGTGGAAGCAGATACATTAATAGCATTCAAAACGCATCTCGATAAATACATGGATAGGATTGGTATAGAAGGAAATGGTACTAGGAAGTGCTGAGAGTTTTGGCCAAGGGTCATATCATGGCCAGTAAAGGCTTGGAGGGCCGAAGGGCCTGTTCCTGTGCTGCATTGTTCTTTGTTCTATGAAGGGTAGGCAGCTCTCCAGTAACAGCAGGAGGATGTTAACTGTAGTTATGACTCTGTCAGGGGGGCGGGCACCGGATGTTATTGTATCCATGGATACGGAGAAGCCCTTTGAGTGGAGGTACTTGTTTGAAATTCTGGGAAGGTTTGTGTTTGGGCTGAAGTTTGTGGCGTGGGTGTGTCTTTTGTATGCATCCCTAGTGGCAAACATGCATACGAACGAGATGTGTTCTGCGGATTTTGAGTTGTACAGGGAAACGAGGCAGGGGTGCCCGCTGTCACTATTGTTTTTTGCGTTGGTGATTGAACCCTTGGCGATGGCCCTTCGGGGGTCTGCTGATTAGCGATCGATTATGGGGGCGGCAGGAAGCACTGGGTATCAATGTACACAGACAACCTGTTGTTTGTGTCGGATCCGCTGGAGAGTATGGACAGAATCATGGGCCTGTTAGAGAAGTTTGGGGCCTTCTCTGGGTATAAGCTGGACGTTGGGAAGAGCGATGTGTTTCCAGTGAATGTGGCAGGGTGGAGAGCCAATTAGGGCGTACTACTGTTTAAGGTGGCGAGAGAGCGGTTTAGGTATTTGGGAATTCAGATGACTTCGGAGTGGGCCACGATGCACAGGTGGAATTTGACAACATTAGGGAAGGAGATTAAGGTGGATTTTAAGACATAAAACACTTTGCGCTTGACATTGGCAAGGAGGGTGCAGGTGGTGAAGATGAATGTGTTGCCAAGGTTCCTGTTTGTTTTTCTCACCCTCCCAATCTTTCTTTCTCAGGTTTTCTTCCAGAGAGTGGAGGCACTGGTCTCGGAGTTTATATGGGCGGGAAAGTACCGATGGTGAAGAGGGCTCAGCAGTAGAGATAGAGGCAGAAAGAGGGGTTAGCGCTCCCGAACCTGTTGTATTATTACTGGGTGGCGAATGTGGAGAAGGTGAGGCGTTGGTGGGGAGTGGATGGAGTGGATCAGGTTCGAGGAGGAGTCCTGCAGGCGTTCTAGTTTGAGAGATCTGGTGACGGCCCCATTGCTGTTAGCTCCGAGGACGTATACGGGGAGTCCGGTGGTGTAGTTGACCGATTCTACGGCAGCACGGTAGCATTGTGGATAGCACAATTGCTTCACAGCTCCAGGGTCCCAGGTTCGATTCCCGGCTTGGGTCACTGTCTGTGCGGAGTCTGCACGTTCTTCCCGTGTGTGCGTGGGTTTCCTCCGGGTGCTCCGGTTTCCTCCCACAGTTCAAAGATGTGCAGGTTAGGTGGATTGGCCATGATAAATTGCCCTTAGTGTCCAAAATTGCCCTTAGTGTTGGATGGGGTTACTGGGTTGTGGGGATAGGGTGGAAGTGTGACCTTTCCAAGAGCCAGTGCAGACTCGATGGGCCAAATGGACTCCTTCTGCACTGTAAATTCTATGATCAGGATATGGAACAAGTTGAGGACGTATTTCAAGCTGGAAAGAATGTCGGTATTGATGCCACTGTGTGGGAACCAAGGGTTTAAGCCTGGTGGGGGGGGACGGATGGGATGTGTGGAAAGTGGAGGGAGGCGGGACTGGTGTGGGTTAGGGATAGGTTCTCGGAGTGGGAAAATGTGAGGGTGTTCACTTTGGCAGGAAGAATAAAAAAGCAAAGAATTACTTAAATGGAGATCGGCTGCAGAATTCCGAGGTGCAGAGGGGTCTAGGTGTTCTAGTGCCTGAGTCACAAAAAGTGTCAGTATGCAGGAACAGTATGTCGTTAAGAAGGTTGATGAAATGTTATCCTTTATTCCGAGGGGAATTGAACATAAAGTAAGAATGTTATGTTTCAGTTATACAGGACATTGGTGAGACCACACTTTGAATACCATGTGCAGTTTTACTCTCATTTCAGGAAGGATGTAATTATGTTGGAGACAGTTCAGAGGAGATTTACTAGGTTGATATGAGGAAAGGTTAGATAGACTGGACTTGCTTCCACTGGAGTTTGGAAGAGTGAGGGGGGATTGTGGGAGGTGTGCCTGAGTGAGGGATGTGTATAATAACGAGTGAGATGTATCAGTGATGCACAATCAATGACTACTAAAGCGAGGTTGTGGTCCAACTGAAGGCTTTAGTATGCTCGATGTTTCCCCCAGCAGCTCAGGTACAGAAAGAAGGCAGCTGGAGCGGCACGGGCTCTTATACCCCACCTAGCAGGGCGGAGCTACCATACAGCTTGGCCAATGGGAAACGTACAATATCTACCAATTGTGTTCCAGCATTACTAGGTACCGTAATACCTCTACACAGACTACCACATTCACCCCCTGTTTAAAAAAAAGAGTCCGGCGGGGGTGGTGGCTTGGTATTACAACATGGTAACGTGGTAGAAGTTATAGTTATAAAGGTACCGTAATACCTCCGTACGGCATTTTGTCTTATTGTCGTAACTATTTACAATTTCACGATTAACTATATACAATTTAATGTGAAGCAATCAGTCGATCGGGGGCCCTGGTCGTCCTCTGTGATCGTCAAAGCTTTGGTGGTGAAGCCGGTGGAGGCTCGGGCATCTGTGACTCTGGGAGCGTGGCCTCGATCTCTGTGGCAGCTTCAACACCCCTAGACAGCGCTGGTGGGGAAGCCGATTGACCTGGGAAGGGAGCTTCTGCGCGGTGCGTCGGTGGGCGGGGGGGCCTTGACAGGGCCGGCGGAAGGACCGATCCTCCTGGGAAGGGGGCGGCTGTAAGGTGCACCGGTGGGAGGGAGGGTGGGACTGGTGGCTGGGGTGTGCGTGGGGATCCGGCGGGCGCCAGGTCTCGTAGGGAGACCGTATTTTGTCGGCCATCGGGGTACGCCACGTAGGCGTACTGGGGGTTAGCGTGGAGAAGATGGACCCTCTCGACCAACGGGTCCGACTTCTGCGCCCGCACGTGTTTTCGGAGCAGGATGGTTCCGGGAGCTGCCAGCCAGGTCGGGAGCGAGGTCCCAGAGGAGGACTTCCTGGGGAAGACAAGGAGACGTTAGTGAGGTGTCTGGTTGGTCGTGATACACAGCGGTGACCGGATGGAGTGGAGGGCATCCGGGAGGACTTCCTGCGAGCGGAAGACTGGGAGATTCCTGGACCGTAGGGCCAGTAGGACGGTCTTCCAGACCGTTCCATTCTCCCTCTCTACCTGTCCGTTACCCCGGGGGTTGTAACTGGTCGTCCTGCTCGAGGCGATGCCCTTGCTGAGCAGGAATTGACGCAGTTCGACGCTCATAAAGGAGGACCCCCTATCACTATGTATGTAAGCGGGGAACCCGAACAGCGTAAAGATGCTATGGAGGCCCTTGATGATGGTGGAGGCGGTCATGTCGGGGCCGGGGATGGCGAATGGGAACCGGGAGTACTCGTCAATCACGTTCAGGAAGTACGTGTTGCGGTCGGTGGAGGGGAGGGGGCCTTTGAAATCCATACTGAGGAGTTCAAAGGGATGGGAAGCCTTTATCAGGTACGCTTTCTCTGGCCTGTAGAAGTGCGGTTTGCACTCCGCGCAGATTTGGCAATTCCTGGTGGCAGTCCTGACCTCCTCGATGGAGTAGGGCAGGTTGCGGGTCTTGATGAAGTTGAAGAAGTGAGTGACCCTCGGGTGGCAGAGGTCCTCGTGGAGGGCTCGGAGGGGGTCCACTTGTGCGGTGGCACATGTGCCGTGGGACAGGGCATCAGGGGGCTTGTGTAGCTTCCCGGGACGATACAAGATCTCATAGTTATAGGTGGAGAGTTCGATCCTCCACCGTAAGATCTTATCGTTTTTTATCTTGCCCCGCTGTGCATCATCGAACATGAAGGCAACCAACCGTTGGTCAGTGAGGAGAGTGAATCTCCTGCCGGCCAGGTAATGCCTCCAATGTCGCACAGCTTCTACTATGGCCTGGGCCTCCTTTTCGACTGCGGAGTGGCGGATTTCAGAAGCATGGAGGGTACGTGAGAAGAAGGCCACGGGTCTGCCCGCTTGGTTGAGGGTGGCTGCCAGAGCTACGTCGGACGCGTCGCTCTCGACCTGGAAGGGGAGGGGCTCGTCGATGGCGTGCATCGTGGCCTTTGGAATGTCTGCTTTGATGTGGCTGAAGGCCTCTATCGACAGGAGAAAAACTGTGGATTGGATCAGGGGACGGGCCTTGTCCGCATAGTTGGGGACCCACTGGGCATAGTAAGAAAAAAAGCCTAGGCAGCACTTCAGGGCCTTGGAGCAGTGAGGGAGGGGGAACTCCATAAGGGGGTGCATACGCTCAGGGTCGGGGCCTATAACTCCATTTCGCACTACGTAGCCGAGGATGGCTAGGCGGTCGGTGCTAAACACGCATTTATCCTTGTTATACATAAGGTTAAGGATCTTTGCGGTCTGGAGGAATTTTTGGAGGTTGGTGTCGTGGTCCTGCTGGTTGTGGCCGCAGATGGTGACATTATTGAGATACGGGAATGTTGCCCGTAAACCGTACCAGTCAACTATTCGGTCCATCGACTTCTGGGTGCGGCGATGACCAGCTAAGTCGCACGTTTCGGCAGCTCCCGGTGGAACGGACTTTTGGGCTCTTGATAGGAGCCCCAACGGCAATTTTAACGGCTAAAAACACTGTGCGGTAAACCAGAAGGGAATTCCCCCTGGACACAAATGGAAAAAGGAGAGGAAAGTGGCCGGATTGCGGAGGATCCTCTAGAGCAGCGGCAAGGAAGGCAAGCACAAAGCAAGATGGCGTCGGAAGGTGGCCGTCTAGTATGGGGCCCGGACCAACAAGAGTTCCTGCTGCGCTGTGTGGAAGAACTTAAAAAGGAGTTGAAGAAGGAGCTGCTGGCCCCGATATTACAGGCGATTGAAGGGCTAAAGGAGAAGCAAAAGACCCAAGAGCAGGAGCTTCGGGTCGTGAAGGCAAAGGCTGCTGAAAATGAAGACGAAATACAGGGCCTGGTGGTGAAGACAGAGATGCACGAGGCACAACACAAAAGGTGTGTGGAAAGGCTGGAGGTGTTGGAGAATAATGCGAGGAGGAGGAATTGAAGGATTCTTGGTCTTCCCGAAGGTGCGGAGGGGGCGGACGTCAGGGCATATGTGAGCACGATGCTTCACTCGTTAATGGGATCGGAGGCCCCGAGGGAGGGAGCTTATCGAGTTATGACGCGAAGACCGAGGGCTGGAGAAATACCTCGAGCCATAGTGGTGAGATTTCTCCGATATAATGACAGAGAGATGGTCCTCAGATAGGCGAAGAAAACTCGGAACAGTAGGTGGGAGAACGCGGTGATCCGCGTATATCAAGATTGGAGTGCGGAGGTGGCGAGAAGGAGGGCGAGTTTTAATCGGGCCAAGGCAGTGCTTCACAAAAGGAAGGTCAAATTTGGAATGTTGCAACCGGCAAGACTGTGGGTCACACACCAAGGGAAGCACCACTACTTTGAGACGGCAGAAGAGGCGTGGACATTTATTGTGGAGGAGCAGCTGGAATAGGCGGGCCAGAAAAAGAACGTTTGGGACAAAGTGGTGGGGTGATTACGTAGGGTGAAGGGGGGGAAAAAGGGGGAAGGGATGATCTCTCAAGTTGTTAATCTTGCGACTCTGTAACTTTTCTCTCTTCACCATGTTGTGGGGGAGGGGGGGGGAGGATGAGGAATTGTGGGCGCCGGCCATTAGGGGTGGGGCCAAGTGGGAAACGCGGGCTTTGTTCCCGCGCTATGGTAATCATGGCGGGAACAGGGAAGCAGGAAGGAGGGGGCCTCGCACAGTGTGAGCCGAGGTCACGGGGGGAAGCCGAGGTCAGCCAGAGTTTGCTGACTTCTGGGAGCAACATGGGGGGTGCAATTACGCTAGAAAAGGATCTAGCGGGGGCGGGGGGGGGCAGGGGGGGGGGGGTTAACTGGGTTGCTGCTGCTGGGGAGAAGGGGGAGCTGGTATGGGGGGGTGGTCGGGGTGGGGGGGCGCCGCTTGGGGGAGATACGGCTACGTGGGAACCGGGTGAGGAGCTGAATTAAAAAAGGGGATGGCTAGTCGACAAGGGGGGGGGGGTAAAGAGCCCCCCCAACCCGGCTGATCACGTGGAATGTGAGAGGGCTGAACGGGCCGATTAAAAGGGCACGGGTACTCGCACACCTAAAGAAATTAAAGGCAGATGTGGTTATGTTGCAGGAGACGCATCTGAAACTGATAGACCAGGTCAGACTACGTAAAGGATGGGTGGGGCAGGTGTTTCATTCGGGGTTAGACGCAAAGAACAGGGGGGTGGCTATATTAGTGGGGAAACGGGTACTGTTTGAGGCAAAGACCATAGTGGCGGATAGTGGGGGTAGATATGTGATGGTGAGTGGCAGATTGCAAGGGGAGGCGGTGGTTCTAGTGAACGTATATGCCCCGAACTGGGATGATGCCAATTTTATGAGGCGTATGTTGGGACGTATCCCGGACCTAGAGGCGGGAAAGTTGGTAATGGGGGGAGACTTCAATACGGTGCTGGACCCAGGGCTGGACAGATCGAGGTCCAGGACCGGGAGGAGGCCGGCTGCAGCTAGGGTGCTTAAGGACTTTATGGAGCAGATGGGAGGAGTAGATCCCTGGAGATTTAGCAGGCCTAGGAGTAAGGAGTTCTCGTTTTTCTCCTGTGTCCATAAAGTATATTCACGGATAGACTTTTTTGTTTTGGGAAGGGCACTGATCCCGAAGGTGACAGGGACGGAGTACACGGCTATAGCTATCTCGGACCACGCTCCACATTGGGTGGACCTGGAGATAGGGGAGGAAAAAGAACAGCACCCGCCCTGGAGAATGGACATGGGGCTATTGGCAGATGAGGGGGTATGTTTAAGGGTGAGGGGGTGTATTGAAAGGTACTTGGAGCTTAATGACAATGGGGAGGTTCAGGTGGGAGTGGTCTGGGAGGCGTTGAAGGCAGTGGTTAGAGGGGAGCTGATATCTATTAGGGCACATAAAGGAAAGCAGGAGGGTAGGGAAAGGGAGCGGTTGTTGAAAGAACTTCTGAGGGTGGACAGACAATATGCGGAGGCACCGGAGGAGGGACTGTACAGGGAAAGGCAAAGGCTACATGTAGAATTTGACTTGTTGACTACGGGTAATGCAGAGGCACAATGGAGGAAGGCACAAGGTGTACAGTATGAATATGGGGAGAAGGCGAGCCGGTTGCTGGCCCACCAACTGAGGAAGAGGGGAGCAGCGAGGGAGATAGGGGGGGTGAGAGACAAGGAGGGAGAGATGGAGCGGGGAGCAGGGAGAGTGAATGGGGTGTTCAAGGTATTCTACGAAAGATTATATAAAGCTCAGCCCCCGGAAGGGAAGGAGAGAATGATGTACTTTCTGGATCAGCTGGAATTCCCTAAGGTGGAGGAGCAGGAGAGGGCGGGACTGGGAGCACAGATTGAGATGGAGGAGGTAGTGAAAAGGATTGGGAGCATGCAGGCGGGGAAGGCCCCGGGACCAGACGGATTCCCGGTGGAATTTTATAGGAAGTATATGGACTTGCTGGCCCCGCTTCTGACGAGAACCTTTAATGAGGCTAGGGAAAGGGGGCAGTTGCCCCCGACTATGTCAGAGGCAAAGATATCGCTCCTCCTAAAGAAGGAAAAAGACCCGCTGCAATGCGGGTCCTATAGGCCCATTTCTCTTTTAAATGTGGATGCTAAGATTCTGGCCAAGGTAATGGCGACGAGGATAGAGGACTGTGTCCCGGGGGTGGTTCATGAGGACCAAACTGGGTTTGTGAAGGGGAGACAGCTGAACATGAACATACGGAGGTTGCTAGGGGTAATGATGATGCCCCCGCCAGAGGGGGAAGCGGAGATAGTGGTGGCGATGGATGCCGAGAAAGCATTTGATAGAGTGGAGTGGGATTATCTGTGAGAGGTGCTGAGGAGATTTAGCTTTGGAGATGGGTATATCGGATGGGTACAGTTGCTGTATAGGGCACCGATGGCGAGTGTGGTTACGAATGGACGGGGGTCTGATTATTTCCGGCTTTACAGAGGGACGAGGCAGGGGTGTCCCCTGTCTCCGTTACTGTTTGCATTGGCGATTGAGCCCCTGGCCATGGCACTGAGGGGTTCCAGGAAGTGGAGGGGAGTGTTTAGGGGAGGAGAAGAACACCGGGTATCTTTGTATGTGGATGCTTTGTTGTTGTATGTGGCGGACCCGGTTGAGGGGATGCCAGAGATAATGCGGATATTTGGGGAGTTTGGGGATTTTTCGGGGTATAAATTGAACATGGGGAAAAGTGAGTTGTTTGTGGTGCATCCGGGGGAGCAGAGCAGGGAAATAGAGGATTTACCCCTGAGGAAAGTAACAAGAGACTTCCGATACTTGGGGATTCAGATAGCCAAGAATTGGGGAACCTTGCACCGGCTTAATTTAACACGATTGGTGGAACAGATGGAGGAGGACTTCAAGAGATGGGACATGGTGTCCCTGTCACTGGCGGGTAGGGTGCAGGCGGTTAAAATGGTGGTTCTCCCGAGATTCCTCTTTGTGTTTCAGTGCCTCCCGGTGATGGTCACGAAGGCTTTTTTTAAGAGAATCGAGAAAAGCATTATGAGTTTTGTGTGGGCCGGGAAGACCCCGAGAGTGAGGAAGGGATTCTTGCAGCGTAGTAGGGAAAGGGGGGGTTGGCACTACCGAGCCTAAATGATTATTACTGGGCCGCCAATATTTCAATGGTGTGTAAGTGGATGGGAGAAGGGGAGGGAGCGGTGTGGAAGAGATTGGAGAGGGCGTCCTGCAGGGGGACCAGCCTACAGGCTATGGTGACGGCGCCGTTGCCGTTCTCACTGAAGAAATATACTACAAGCCCGGTGGTGGTGGCAACATTAAAAATTTGGGGGCAGTGGAGACGGCATAGGGGAAGGACGGGAGCCTTGGTGCGGTCCCCGATAAGAAATAACCATAGGTTTGTTCCGGGAAGAATTGATGGGAGATTTGGAGCATGGCAAAGAGCTGGGGTAGTACAATTGAGAGATCTGTTCGTAGATGGGACGTTTGCGAGTCTGGGAGCGTTGACGGAAAAATATGGGTTGCCCCAAGGGAATGCATTTCGGTATATGCAACTGAGGGCTTTTGTGAGGCAACAGGTGAGGGAATTCCCGCAGCTCCCGATGCAGGCGGTGCAGGATAGAGTGATCTCAGAGACATGGGTGGGGGATGGTAGGGTGTCGGACATATACAGGGAAATGAGGGATGAGGGGGGGATCATGGTAGATGAGCTGAAAGGGAAATGGGAAGAAGAGCTGGGGGAGGAGATTGAGGAGGGGCTGTGGGCTGATGCCCTACGTAGGGTAAACTCGTCGTCCTCGTGTGCCAGGCTAAGCCTGATACAATTCAAGGTTCTACACAGGGCGTAGATGACTGGAGCACGGCTCAGTAAATTTTTCGGGGTAGAGGATAGGTGTGGGAGATGCTCGAGAAGCCCAGCGAATCACACCCACATGTTCTGGTCATGTCCGGCATTACAGGGGTTCTGGGTGGGGGTGGCGAAGGTGCTTTCGAAGGTGGTGGGGGTCCGGGTCGAGCCAGGCTGGGGGTTGGCTATATTCGGGGTTGCAGAAGAGCCGGGAGTGCAGGAGGCGAGAGAGGCCGATGTTTTGGCCTTTGCGTCCCTAGTAGCCCGGCGCAGGATATTGTTAATGTGGAAGGAAGCCAAACCCCCCGGCGTGGAGACCTGGATAAACGACATGGCAGGGTTTATAAAGCTAGAACGGATATTAAGGGGTTCGGCTCAAGGGTTCACCAGGCGGTGGCAACCGTTCGTCAACTACCTCACAGAACGATAGAGGGAATGAAAAAGAAGGAAAACAACAGCAGCAACCCAGGGGAGAGGGGGGGGGGGGAGGGGGGGGGGGGGGGGGGGGGGCGGGAGGGGGGGGGGGGGGGAGAGGATCCGGGCGGGCTCTTAGGGATGTTATTGTATATGTATAGGCACTTGTTTTAGGTAATGTATATTGGACTGTTGGATTGTATTTTTGGAGAGTAACTATTTTTGACAAGGCAGTTGCCATTTAGTTTTGTTTTTGTTTCTGTTTATATATTATTTATTTACTTGTTTAAAACTGGCCACTGTTATTTATATTGCTTTATTGTTGTTTAAAAGAAAAACTATGTACTGTTATGTTTGGCCAATAAATCTTGAATAAAATATATTTAAAAAAAACTATTTGGTCCATCTCGCGCTGGAAGACCGAGACCCCATTGGTGACACCGAAGGGAACCCTTAAGAAGTGGTAGAGCCGCTCATCTGCCTCGAAGGCCGTGTATTTGCGGTCACTAGTGCGGATGGGGAGCTGTTAGTAGGCGGACTTAAGATCCACCGTGGAGAAGACCTTGTAATGCGCGATCCTGTTTACCAGGGAGAGGGTACGCGTCCAGCTGCGTAAACCTGTTGATGGTCTGACTGTCGTCGATGACCATCCAATGATTCTCCCTGGTCTTTACCACCACTACATGGGCTCTCCAGGGACTGTTGCTAGCTTCAATGACTCCTTGTCTCAGTAGCCTTTGGACTTCTGACCTAATAAAAATCCGATCCTGGGCACTGTACCGTCTGCTCCTGGTGGCGATGGTTTTGCAATCCGGGGTGAGGTTCACAAACAGGGAAGGCGGATCGACCTTGAGGGTCGCGAGGCTGCAGACAGTGAGAGGGGGTATAGGGCTGCCAAATTTGAAAGTTAGACTTTGGAGGTTGCACTGGAAGTCTAACCCGAGGAGTGTGGCTGCGCAGAGGTGGGGAAGGACGTAGAGCCGGTAATTTTTAAACTCCCTTCCCTGGACCGTGAGGTTTGCTGCACAAAACCCCTTTATCTCTACTGAGTGGGAACCGGAGGCCAGGGGAGATTTCTTGATTAACGGGGTGGACGGGGAGAGAACAGCGCCTTACCGTGTCGGGGTGTATGAAGCTCTCCGTGCTCCCAGAGTCTATTAAGCAGGAGGTCTCGTGCCCGTGATTAGTACCGTTGTTGTAGCAGTTGAGAGTCTTCGAGGCCGGGACTGGTCCAGGGTCACCGAGGCTAATCGCGGCAGCAGTTGAATGTTCTCTTCGGGCAGTGGGTGGTCAGCTGAGCTGGGGTCTTGGGAGTCCATCCAAGATGGCGGTGTCCATCCGTCGCACGTGGCGTCCGCGGGACAAGATGGCGGAGCCCGGAGGCCGCACAGGGACCGTGGAGAGGATTGTGATTGCGGTCCGCATCCGCCACCGGAGACCGCGGCGACCGCCCGGGGCTGGCATACCGCCACAGAGTGGCCCTTTTTACCGCATCCCTTGCAGGTGGATGCGCGGGCCAGGCAGCGCTGGCGGGGGTGCTTGGCCTGCCCGCAGAAATAGCAGCGGGGCGCCCTGGGGTTGCCAGGCCATCTTGCAGCACAAGCTTTTGGGGGGATGGGAGATGTCTCGGGGTCGGCCGCGGGGGGGGGGTTCCACGCTGCCCAGGGGGCTGCCGCGCAGTCGGGGACGTAAGCACGGGCGTTTCGGGAGGCCACATCCAGGGAACCGGCAAGGTCTCGTGCCTCCTTGAGGCCTAGTGTGTCTTTCTCCAGCAATCGCTGGCGGATTTGGGAGGGCAGCATACCTGCAACGAAAGCGTCCCGGATGCAAAGTTCTGTGTGGTCGCTCGCCGAAACTTGCGGGCAGCTGCAGTTTCTCCCCAACACCAGGAGCGCACGGTACAATTCTTCCAGCGATTCCCCAGGGGTTTGTTGCCTCGTCGCTAGCAGATGTCGGGCATAGACCTGGTTTACCGGGTGAATATAATGTCCTTTTAGCAGCTCTGTTGCTGCATCGAAGTCTTCCGCTTCCTCGATGAGGGTGTAAATTTCTGGGCTCACCCTCGAGTGCAGGACTTGCAATTTCTGTTCTCCCGTGGATGTGTTTTCGGCCGTCCTGAAATATCCTTCAAAACACGCCAGCCAGTGCTTGAAGGTTGCCGCTGAGTTTGCTGCGTGGGGGCTGAGTTACAGACACTCTGGCTTGTTTCGGAGCTCCATCCTTTTTAAAGGTAGCTTATTAAATTGATGCACGATCAATGACCACTAAAACGTGGTTGTAGTCCAACTGAAGGCTTTAATAAGCTGGATGTTTCCCCAGCCGCTCAGGTAATGAAAGAAGGCTGCTGGAGCGGCACGGGCTCTTATACCCCACCTTGCAGGGTGGGGTAGCAGGGTGGGGCTACCATACAGCTTGACCAATGGGAAACATACAATATCTACCAATGGTGTTCCAGCATTACTAGGTACCGTAATGCCTCTACACAGACTACCACATTCAGATCGAGGAAGAGATAGCACAATCAGGGCAGCCCGGTAGAATAGTGGCTAGCGCTGTTGCTTCACAGCTCCAGGGTCCCACGTTCGATTCCCGGCTTGGGTCACTGTCTGTGTGGAGTCTGCACGTTCTCCCTGTGTGTGCGTGGGTTTCCTCCGGGAGCTCCGGTTTCCTCCCACAGTCCAAAGACGTGCAGGTTAGGTGGATTGGCCATGATAAATTATCTTTAGTGTGCAAAATTGCCCTTAGTGTTGGGTGGGGTTACTGGGTGATGGGTGGAGGTGTGGGCTTGGGTCGGGTGCTCCTTCAAAGAGCCAATGCAGACTCGATGGGCAGAATGGCCTCCTTCTGCACTGTAAATTATATGATATCAGAGTCAGGGAGATTTATCAAATTTAATGAGGATAATCGGAGTGAGTGAGGGATATCATAATGATGGAGGTGGATCAGAGTGAGAGAGGTGTCTCAGGGTGGGGGAGGTGTCTCAGGGTGGGGGAGGTGTCTCAGGGTGGGGAAGGTGTCTCTGGGAGGGGGAGGTGTCTCAGAGTGGGGGAGGGTGGGGGAGGTGTCTCAGGGAGGGGGAGGTGTCTCAGGGTGGGGGAGGGTGGGGGAGGTGTCTCAGGGTGGGGAGGTGTCTCAGGGTGGGGGAGGTGGGGGCGGTGTCTCAGGGTGAGGAGGTGTGTCGGGGTGGGGGGTGTCTCAAGGTATGGAGGTGTGTCGGGGTGGGGGGGTATTTCAGGGTGGGGGAGGTGTCTCAGGGTGGGGGAGGTGTCTCAGGGTGGGGGCGGTGTGTCGGGGTGGGGGAGGTGTGTCGGGGTGGGGGGGGGTCTCAGGGTGGGGGAGGTGTCTCAGGGTGGGGGGGTGTCTCAGGGTGGGGGCGGTGTCTCAGGGTGGGGGAGGTGTGTCGGGGTGGGGGCGGTGTCTCAGGGTGGGGAGGTGTGTCGGGGTGGGGGCGGTGTCTCAGGGTGGGGAGGTGTGTCGGGGTGGGGGGGGTGTCTCAGGGTGGGGGAGGTGTCTCAGGGTGGGGGGGTGTCTCAGGGTGGGGGCGGTGTCTCAGGGTGGGGGAGGTGTCTCAGGGTGGGGGCGGTGTCTCAGGGTGGGGGAGGTGTGTCGGGGTGGGGGGGGTGTCTCAAGGTGGGGGAGGTGTGTCGGGGTGGGGGGTATCTCAGGGTGGGGGAGGTGTCTCAGGGTGGTGGAGGTGTCTCAGGGTGGGGGCGGTGTCTCAGGGTGGGGGAGGTGTGTCGGGGTGGGGGGGGTGTCTCAGGGTGGGGAGGTGTGTCAGGGTGGGGGGGTGTCTCAGGCTGGGGGCGATGTCTCAGGCTGGGGAGGTGTCTCAGGGTGGGGGAGGTGTGTTAGGGTTGAGGAGGTGTCTCAGGGTGGGGGAGGTGTCTCAGGCTGGGGCGGTGCCTCAGGATGGGGGGGAGTCTCTGGGTGGGGGCGGTGTCTCACGGTGGGGGAGGTGTCTCAGGGGGGGAGAGGTGTCTCATGGTGCGCGAGGTGTCTCAGGGTGGGGGAGGTGTCTCAGGGTGGGGGAGGAGTCTCGGTGTGGGAGCTGTGTCTCAGGGTGGGGGCGGTGTCCCAGGGTGGGGGAGGTGTCTCAGGGTGGGGGAGGTATCTCAGGGTGTGGGAGCTGTCTCACTGTGGGGGGTTGTCTCAGTGTGGGGGAAGTGTCACAGGCTGGGGGAGGTGTCTCAGGGTGGGGGAGGTGTCTCAGGGTGGGGGAGGTGTCTCACTGTGGGGGGGGGGTGCCTCAGTGTGGGGGGGTGTCTCAGGGTGGGGGAGGTGTCTCCGGGTGGCGGATGTGTCTCAGGGTGGGAGCCGTGTCTTGGGGGGGGGGGTGTCTCGGGGTGGGGGCGGTGTCTCAGGGTGGGGGAGGAGTCTCACTGTGTGGGAGGTGTCTCAGGGTGGGGGAGGTATCAAAGGGTGGGGGTGGTGTCTCAGGCTGGGGGAGGTGTCTCAGGGTGGGGGAGGTGTCTCACTGTGGGGGGGGGGGGGGTGCCTCAGTGTGGGGGGGTGTCTCAGGGTGGGGGAGGTGTCTCCGGGTGGCGGATGTGTCTCAGGGTGGGAGCCGTGTCTTGGGGGGGGGGTGTCTCGGGGTGGGGGCGGTGTCTCAGGGTGGGGGAGGAGTCTCACTGTGTGGGAGGTGTCTCAGGGTGGGGGAGGTATCAAAGGGTGGGGGTGGTGTCTCAGGCTGGGGGAGGTGTCTCAGGCTGGGGAGGTGTCTCAGGGTGGGGGAGGTGTCTCAGGGTGGGGGGGTGTCTCAGGGTGGGGGAGGTGTCTCAGGGTGGGGGAGGTGTCTCAGGGTGGGGGAGGCGTCTCAGGCTGGGGAGGTGTCACAGGGTGGGGGAGGTGTCTCAGGGTGGGGAGGTGACACAGGGTGGAGGAGGTGACTCAGGGTGGGGGGGATTCTCAGGGTGGGGGTGGTGTCTCAGGGTGGGGGAGGTGGCTCAGGGTGGGGGAGGTGCCTCAGGGTGGGGGAGGGTGGGGGAGGTGTCTCAGGCTGGGGGAGGTGTCTCAGGGTGGGGGAGGTGTCTCAGGGTGGGGGAGTTGTCTCAGGGTGGGGGAGGCGTCTCAGGGTGGGGGGTGTCTCAGGGTGGGGAGGTGTCACAGGGTGGGGGTGGTGTCTCAGGGTGGGGGCGGTATCTCAGGGTGGGGGAGGTGTCTCAGGGTGGGGAGTTGTCTCAGGGTGGGTGTAGTGTCTCAGGGTGGGGTGGTGTCTCAGGGTGGGGGTGGTGTCTCAGGGTGGGGGCGGCGTCTCGGGGTGGGGGATGTGTCTCAGGGTGGGGAGGTGTCTCAGTGTGGGGGCGGTGTCTCAGGGTGGGGGGCGTTTCTCAGGGTGGGGGCGGTGTCTCAATGTGGGGGAGGTGGCTCAGGGTGGGGGAGGTGTCTCAGGTGTGGGGGAGGGTGGGGGAGGTGTCTCAGGGTGGGGGAGGTGTCTCAGGGTGGGGAGGTGTCTCAGGGTGGGAGCGGTGTCTCAGGATGGGGGAGGGGTCTCAAGGTAGGGCAGATGTCTCAGGTTGGGGGAGGTGTCTCAGGGTGGGGAGGTGTCTCAGGGTGTGGGAGGTGTCTCACTGTGGGGGGTTGTCTCAGTGTGGGGGAAGTATCTCAGGCTGGGGGAGGTGTCTCACTGTGGGGGGGGTGCCTCAGTGTGGGGAGGTGTCTCAGGGTGGGGGAGGTGTCTTCGGGTGGGGGAGGTGTCTCAGGGTGGGAGCCGTGTCTCAGGGTGGGGGGTGTCTCGGGGTGAGGACGGTGTCTCAGGGTGGGGGAGGTGTCTCACTGTGTGGGAGGTGTCTCACGTTGGGGAGGTATCTCAGGGTGGGGGTGGTGTCTCAGGCTGGGGGAGGTGTTTCAGGGTGGGGGAGGTGTCTCAGGTTGGGGGAGGTGTCTCAGGGTGGGGAGGTGTCTCAGGTTGGGGAGGTGTCTCAGGGTGGGGGGGTGTCTCAGGCTGGGGGAGGTGTCTCAGGCTGGGGGAGGTGTCTCAGGGTGGGGGAGGTGTCTCAGGTTGGGGGAGGTGTCTCAGGGTGGGGGCGTGTCTCAGGCTGGGGGAGGTGTCTCAGGGTGGGGGAGGTGTCTCAGGGTGGGGGAGGGTGGGGGAGGTGTCTGAGGGTGGGGAGGTGTCTCAGGGTGGGGGAGGTGTCTCAGGGTGTGGATGTGTATCAGGGTGGGGGAGGGTGGGGAGGTGTCTCAGGGTGGGGAGGTGTCTCAGGGTGGAGGAGGTGTCTCACTGTGTGGGAGGCGTCTCAGGGTGGGGAGGTGTCTCAGGGTGGAGGAGGGTGGGGGAGGTGTCTCAGGGTGGGAGGTGTATCAGGGTGGGGACGGTGTCTCAGGGTGGGGGGTAGCTCAGGGTGGGGGAGATGTCTCAAGGTGGGGAGTTGTCTCAGGGAGGGGGAGGTGTCTGAGAGTGGGGGTGGGTGGGGGTGGTGTCTCAGGGAGGGGGAGATGTCTCAAGGTGGGGAGGTGTCTCAGGGAGGGGGAGGTGTTTCAGGGTGGGGGGCGTTTCTAAGGGTCGGGGAGGAGTCTCTGTGTGGGAGCCGTGTCTCACGGTGGGGGTTGTGTCACAGGGTGGGGCAGGTGTCTCAGGGTGGGGTAGTGACTCAGGGTGTGGGAGGTGTCCCACTGTGGGGGGGGGGGTGCCTCAGTGTGGGGGAGGTGTCTCAGAGTGGGGGAGGTGTCTTCGGGTGGGGGAGGTGTCTCAGGGTGGGAGCCGTGTCTCAGGGTGGGGGGGTGTCTCGGGGATGGGTGCGGTGTTTCAGGGTGGGGGAGGTGTCTCACTGTGTGGGAGGCGTCTCAGGGTGGGGTAGGTATTTCAGGGTGGGGGTGGTGTCTCAGGCTTGGGAGGTGTCTCAGGGTGGGGGAGGTGTCTCAGGGTGGGGGAGGTGTCTCAGGGTGGGAGGGGGTGTCTCCGGGTGGGGTACGTGTCCCAGGGTGGGCAGGTGTCTCAGGGTGGGGGAGGTGTCTCAGGCTGGGGGAGGTGTCACAGGGTGGGGGAGGTGGCTCAGGGTGGAGGAGGAGACTCAGGGTGGGGGGGTTTCTCAGGGTGGGGGTGGTGTCTCAGTGTGGGGGAGGTGGCTCAGGGTGGGGGAGGTGGCTCAGGGTGGGCGAGGGTGGGGGCGGTGTCTCAAGGTGGGGAGGTGTCTCAGGGTGGGGGAGGTGTCTCAGGGTGGGGGAGGTGACTCAGGGTGGAGGCGGTGTCTCAGGGTGGGGGGGTGGCTCTGGGGGGGGGGGAGATGTCTCAAGGTGGGGGAGGTGTCTCAGGGAGGGGGAGGTGTCTGAGAGTGGGGGAGGGTGGGGGAGGTGGCTCAGGGAGGGGGAGGTGTCTCAGGGTTGGGGAAGTGTCTCAGGGTGGGGATGGTGTTTCAGGGTGGGGGAGGTGTCTCAGGGTGGGGGAGGTGTCTCAGGGTGGGGAGTTGTCTCAGGGTGGGGGAGGTTTCTCAGGGTGGGGGGTGTCTCAGGGTGGGGGCGGTGTCTTAGGTTGGGGGAGGTGTCTCAGGGTGCGGGCGGTGTCTCTGGGTGGGGCGGTGTCTCAGGGTGGGGGCGGTGTCGCAGGGTGGGGAGGTGTCTCAGTGTGGGGGAGGTGTCCCAGGGAGGGGGAGGTGTCTCAGCGTGGGGGAGGTGTCTCAGGGGGGGGCAGTGTCTCAGTGTGGGGGAGGTGTCTCAGGTTGGGTGAGGTGTCTCAGGGCGGGTGAGATGTCTCAGGCTGGGGGAGGTGTCACAGGGTGGGGGAGGTGTCTCAGGCTGGGGGAGGTGTCACAGGGTGGGGGAGGTGTCTCAGGGTGGGGGGGGGTGTCTCAGGGTGGCGGATGTGACTCAGGGTGGGGTAGGTGTCTCAGTGTGGGGGCGGTTTTTTAGGGTGGGGGAGGTGTCTCAGGGTGGGGAGGTGTCTCAGGGTGGGGAGGTGTCTCATGGTGGGGGAGGTGTCTCAGGGTGGGGGCGTTGTCTCAGAGTGGGGGTGGTGTTTCAGTGTGGGGGAGTCGTCTCAGTGTGGGGGAGGTGTCTCAGGGTGGGGGAGGTATCTCAGGGTGGGGGGTGGTGTCTCAGGTGGGGTGTGACTCAGGGTGGGGCGTGTCTCAGGGTGGAGGTCGTGTCTCAGGGTGGGGGAGGTGTCTCCGGGTGGGTGCGGTTTCTCAGGGTGGGGGAGATGTCACAGGGTGGGGGCGGTGTCTCACTGTGAGGGAAGTGTCTCAGGGTGGGGGAGTTGTCTCAGGGTGGGGGAGGTGTCTCAGTGTGGGGGGGGGTGTCTCAGCGTGGGGGAGGTGTCGCAGGGTGGGGGAGGTGTCTCAGTGTGGGGGCAGTGTCTCAGGGTGGGGGATGTGTCTCAGGGTGGGGAGGTGTCTCACTGTGTGGGAGGTGTCTCAGGGTGGGGGAGGTATCTCAAGGTGGGTTGGTGCTCAGGCTGGGGGGGGTGTCTCAGGGTGGGGGAGGTGTCTCAGGGTGGGGGGGGTGTCTCAGGGTGGGGGAGGTGTCTCAGGGTGGGGGAGGTGTCTAAGGCTGGGGGAGGTGTCTCAGGGTGGGGGAGGTGTCTCAGGGTGGGGGGGGTGTCTCAGGGTGGGGGAGGTGTCTCAGGCTGAGGGAGGTGTCTCAGGCTGGGGGAGGTGTCTAAGGCTGGGGGAGGTGTCTCAGGGTGGAGGAGGTGACTCAGGGTGGGGGGGGTTTCTCAGGGTGGGGGAGGTGGCTCAGGGTGGGGGAGGTGCCTCAGGGTGGGGGAGGGCGGGGGAGGTGTCTCCGGGTAGGGAGTTGTCTCAGTGTGGGTGAGGGTGGGGAGGTGTCTCAGTGTGGGGGCAGTGTCTCAGGGTGGGGGATGTGTCTCAGGGTGGGGAGGTGTCTCACTGTGTGGGAGGTGTCTCAGGGTGGGGGAGGTATCTCAGGGTGGGTTGGTGCTCAGGCTGGGGGGGGGGGTGTCTCAGGGTGGGGGGGTGTCTCAGGGTGGGGGAGGTGTCTCAGGGTGGGGGAGGTGTCTAAGGCTGGGGGAGGTGTCTCAGGGTGGGGGAGGTGTCTCAGGGTGGGGGGGGTGTCTCAGGGTGGGGGAGGTGTCTCAGGCTGGGGGAGGTGTCTAAGGCTGGGGGAGGTGTCTAAGGCTGGGGGAGGTGTCTCAGGGTGGAGGAGGTGACTCAGGGTGGGGGAGGTGGCTCAGGGTGGGGGAGGTGCCTCAGGGTGGGGGAGGGTGGGGGAGGTGTCTCCGGGTAGGGAGTTGTCTCAGTGTGGGTGAGGGTGGGGAGGTGTCTCAGGGTGGGGGGGTGGCTCAGGCTGGGGGAGATGTCTCAAGGTGGGGGAGGTGTCTCAGGGAGGGGGAGGTGTCTGAGAGTGGGGGAGGGTGGGAGAGTTGGCTCAGGGTGGGGGAGGTTTCTCAGGGTGGGGGAGGTGTCTCAGGCTGGTTCGAGGTGTCTCAGGGTTGGGGAGGTGTCTCAGGGTGGAGGCGGTGTCTCAGGGTGGAGGCGGTGTCTCAGGGTGGGGTGGTGTCTCAGGGTGGGGGCGGTGTCTCAGGGTGGGGTGGTGTCTCAGGGTGGGGGCGGTATCTCGAGGTGCGGGAGGTGTCTGAGGGTGGGGGGGTGTCTCAGGGTGGGGGAGGTGTCTGAGGCTGGGGAGGTGTCTCAGGGTGGGGGCGGTGTCTCAGCGTGGGGGGCGTTTCTCAGGGTGGGCGAGGTGTCTCAGTGTGGGGGAGGTGTCTCAGGGTGGGGGAGTTGTCTCAGGTTAGGGGTGGTGTCTCAGGCTGGGGGGGGTGTCTCAGGGTGGGGGATGTGTCTCAGGTGGGGGATGTGTCTCAGGGTGGGGGGGGGGTGTCTCAGGGTGGGGGAGGTGTCTCAGGGTGGAGGAGGTGTCTCAGGGTGGGGGAGTTGTCTCAGGCTGGGTGAGGTGTCACAGGGTGGTGGAGGTGTCTCAGGGTGGGGATGTGTCTCAGCGTGGAGGCGGTGACTCAGGATGGGGGGGGGTTTCTCAGGGTGGGGGTGGTGTCTCAGTATGGGGGGGTAGCTCAGGGTGGGGGAGGTGCCTCAGGGTGGGGGAGGGTGGGGGAGGTGTCTCAGGGTGGGAGGTGTCTCAGGGTGGGGGAGGGTGGGGGAGGTGTCTCAGGGTGGGGGAGGTGTATCAGGGTGGAGGCGGTGTCTCAGGGTGGGGTGTGGCTCAGAGTGGGGAGATGTCTCAAGGTGGGGGTGGTGTCTCAGGGAGGGGGAGGTGTCTGAGAGTGGGGGAGGGTGGAGAAGTTGGTTCAGGGAGGGGGAGGTGTCTCAGGGTGGGGGAGGTGCCTCAGTGTGGGAGAGGTGTCTCAGGGTGGGGGAGGTGTCACAGGGTGGGGGAGGTGCCTCAGGGTGCGGAGGTGCCTCAGGGTGGGGGATGTGTCTCAGGGTGGGGGGGGTGTCTCAGGGTGGGGGTGGTGGCTCAGTGTGGGAGAGGTGTCTCAGGGTGGTGGAGGTGTCACAGGGTGGGGAGGTGCCTCAGGGTGGGGGAGGTGCCTCAGGGTGGGGGATGTGTCTCAGGGTGGGGGAGGTGTCTCAGGGTGGTGGATGTGTCTCAGGGTGGGGGCGGTGTCTCAGGGTGGGGTGTGTCTCAGGGTGGGGCCGGTGTCTCAGGGTGGGGAAGTGTGTCAGGGTCGGGGAGGTGTCTCAGGGTGGGGGAGGTTTCTCAGGGTGGGGGAGGTGTCTCAGGGTGGGGAGATATCTCAGGTTGGGGGTGGTGTCTCAGGCTGGGGGGGGTGTCTCAGGGTGGGGGATGTGTCTCAGGTGGGGGATGTGTCTCAGGGTGGGGGAGGTGTCTCAGGGTGGAGGAGGTGTCTCAGGGTGGGGGAGGTGTCTCCGGCTGGGTGAGGTGTCACAGTGTGGGGGAGGTGGCTCAGGGTGGGGATGTGTCTCAGGGTGGAGGCGGTGACTCAGGGTGGGGGGGGTTTCTCAGGGTGGGGGGGGTTTCTCAGGGTGGGGGTGGTGTCTCAGGGTGGGGGAGGTAGCTCAGGGTGGGGGAGGTGCCTCAGGGTGGGGGAGGGTGGGGGAGGTGTCTCAGGGTGGGGAGTTGTCTCAGGGTGGGGGAGGGTGGGGGAGGTGTCTCAGGGTGGGGAGCTGTATCAGGGTGGAGGCGGTGTCTCAGGGTGGGGTGTGGCTCAGGGTGGGGAGATGTCTCAAGGTGGGGGTGGTGTCTCAGGGAGGGGGAGGTGTCTGAGAGTGGGGGAGGGTGGGGGAGCTGGTTCAGGGAGGGGGCGGTGTCTCAGGGTGGGGGAGGTGCCTCAGTGTGGGAGAGTTGTCTCAGGGTGGGGGAGGTGTCACAGGGTGGGGGAGGTGCCTCAGGGTGCGGAGGTGCCTCAGGGTGGGGGATGTGTCTCAGGGTGGGGGAGGTGTCACAGGGTGGGGGTGGTGTCTCAGGGTGGGGTTGGTGTCTCAGTTTGGGAGAGGTGTCTCAGGGTGGTGGAGGTGTCACAGGGTGGGTAGGTGCCTCAGTGTGGGGGATGTGCCTCAGGGTGGGGGATGTGTCTCAGGGTGGGGGAGGTGTCTCAGGGTGAGGGTGGTGTCTCAGCGTGGGGGAGGTGTCTCAGGGTGGGGGCTGTGTCTCAGGGTGGGGGCGGTGTCTCAGGGTGGGGTGTGTCTCAAGGTGGGGCCGGTGTCTCAGGGTGGGGAAGTGTGTCAGGGTCGGGGAGGTGTCTCAGGGTGGGGGAGGTTTCTCAGGGTGGGGGCCGTGTCTCAGGGTGGGGGGTGTCTCAGGTTGGGGCCGGTGTCTTAGGGTGGGGGTGGTGTCTTAGGGTGGGGCCGTGTCTCAGGGTGGGGGCGGTGTCTCAGGGTGGGGGGCGTTTCTCAGGGTGGGGTGGTGTCTCAGGGTGGGGCGGTGACTCAGGGTGGGGTGGTGTCTCAGGGTGGGGGCGTTGTCTCGGGGTGCCGGAGGTGTCTGAGGGTGGGGAGGTGTCTCATGTTGGGGGCGGTGTCTCAGGGTGGGGGGCGGTGTCTCAGGGTGGGGGGCGTTTCTCAGGGTGGGGGTGGTGTCTCAGGGTGGGGCGGTGACTCAGGGTGGGGTGGTGTCTCAGGGTGGGGGCGTTGTCTCGGGGTGCCGGAGGTGTCTCAGTGTGGTAGAGGTGTCGCAGGGTGGGGAGGTGACTCAGTGTGGGGGAGGTGTCTCAGGGGGAGGGCAGTGTCTCAGTGTGGGGGAGGTGTCTCAGGGTGGGGGAGGTGTCTCAGGGTGGGGAGATGTTTCAGGCTGGGGGAGGTGTCACAGGGTGGGGGAGGTGTCTCAGGGTGGGGGGGTGGCTCTGGCTGGGGGATGTGTCTCAGGGTGGGGGAGGTGTCTCAGTGTTGGGGCGGTTTTTTAAGGTGGGGGAGGTGTCTCAGGGTGGGGAGGTGTCTCAGGGTGGGGGAGGTGTCTCAGGGTGGGGGCGTTGTCTCAGTGTGGGGGAGGTGTCTCAGGGTGGGGGAGGTGTCTCAGGGTGGGGGAGGTGTCTCAGTGTGGGGAGGTGTCTCAGGGTGGGGGAGGTGTCTCAGGGTGGGGGCGTTGTTTCAGGGTGGGGGGTGTGTCTCAGGGTGGGGGGTGGTGTCTGAGGGTGGGGGAGGTGTCTCAGGGTGGGGAGGTGTCTCAGGGTGGGGGAGGTGTCTCAGGGTGGGGGCGTTGTCTCAGTGTGGGGGAGGTGTCTCAGGGTGGGGGAGGTGTCTCAGGGTGGGGAGGTGTCTCAGTGTGGGGAGGTGTCTCAGGGTGGGGGAGGTGTCTCAGGGTGGGGGCGTTGTCTCAGGGTGGGGGGTGTGTCTCAGGGTGGGGGGTGGTGTCTGAGGGTGGGGGAGGTGTCTCAGTGTGGGGAGGTGTCTCTGGTTGGGGGCGGGTGTCTCAGGGTGGGGGGTGGTGTCTCAGGATGGGGAGGCGTCCCAGGGTGGGGGGTGTCTCAGGGTGGGGGACGTGTCCAGTTTGGGGGAGGTGTCTCCGGGTGGGTGCGGTGTCTCAGGGTGAGGGAGATGTCTCAGGGTGGGGGCGGTGTCTCACTGTGAGGGAAGTGTCTCAGGGTGGGGGTGGTGTCTCAGGGTGGGGGAGGTGTCTCAGGGTGGGGGGGTGTCTCAGCGTGGGGGAGGTGTTGCAGGGTGGGGGAGGTGTCTCAGTGTGTGAGAGGTGTCTCAGTGTGGGGGCAGTGTCTCAGGGTGGGGGAGGTGTCTCACTGTGTGGGAGGTGTCTCAGGGTGGGGAGGTATCTCAGGGTGGGGGTGGTGTCTCACGGTGGGGGTGGTGTCTCAGGGTGGGGGAGGTGTCTCAGGGTGAGGAGGTGTCTCAGTGTGGGTGAGGGTGGGGAGGTGACTCAGGGTGGGGGAGGTGTATCAGGGTGGTGGCCGTGTCTCAGGGTGGGGGGGTGGCTCAGGGTGGGGGAGATGTCTCAAGGTGGGGAGGTGTATCAGGGAGGGGGAGGTGTCTGAGAGTGGGGGAGGGTGGGGGAGGTGGCTCAGGGTGGGGGAGGTTTCTCAGGGTGGGGAGGTGTCTCAGGGTGGGGGAGGTGTCTCAGGGTGGGGGAGTTGTCTCAGGCTGGTTCGAGGTGTCTCAGGGTGGGGGGTGTCTCAGGGTGGGGGCGGTGTTTCAGGGTGGGGGAGGTGTCTCAGGGTGGGGGCGGTGTCTCCGGGTGGGGCGGTGTCTCAGGGTGGAGGCGGTGTCTCAGGGTGGGGTGGTGTCTCAGGGTGGGGGCGGTGTCTCAGGGTGCGGTGGTGTCTCAGGGTGGGGGCGGTGTCTCGAGTTGGGGGAGGTGTCTGAGGGTGGGGATGTGTCTCAGGGTGGGGGCGGTGTCTCAGGGTGGGAGGCGTTTTTCAGGGTGGGGGAGGTGCCTCAGGGTGGGGGAGGTGTCTCAGGGTGGGGAGGTGTCTTAGGGTGGGGAGGTGTCTCAGGGTGGGGAGGTATCTCAGGGTGGGGGTAGTGTCTCAGGTTGGGGGGGGTGTCTCAGGGTGGGGGAGGTGTCTCAGGGTGGGGGAGGTGTCTCAGGGTGGGGGAGGTGTCTCAGGCTGGGGGAGGTGTCACAGGGTGGGGGAGGTGACTCAGGGTGGGGAGGTGTCTCAGGGTGGAGGAGGTGACTCAGGGTGGGGGGGGTTTCTCAGGGTGGGGGTGGGGTCTCAGGGTGGGGGAGGTGGCTCAGGGTGGGGGAGGTGCCTGAGGGTGGGGGAGGTGTCTCAGGGTGAGGATGTGTCTCAGGGTGAGGGAGGGTGGGGAGTTGTCTCAATGTGGGGGAGGTGTATCAGGGTGGAGGCGGTGTCTCAGGGTGGGGTGTGGCTCAGGGTGGGGGAGATGTCTCAAAGTGGGAGTGGTGTCTCAGGGTGGGGGAGGTGTCTGAGAGTGGGGAGGGTGGGGGAGGTGGCTCAGGGAGGGGGAGGTGTCTCAGGGTGGGGGAGGTGCCTCAGTGTGGGAGAGGTGCCTCAGAGTGGGGGAGGTGTCACAGGGTGGGGGAGGTGCCTCAGGGTGGGGTGGTGCCTCAGGTTGGGGGATGTGTCTCAGGGTGGGGGAGGTGTCTCAGGGTGGGGGTGGTGTCTCAGTGTGGGAGAGGTGTCTCAGGGTGGGGGAGGTGTCCCAGGGCAGGGGATGTGTCTCAGGGTGGGGGTGGTGTCTCAGCGTGGGGGTGGTGTCTCAGCGTGGGGGAGGTGTCTCAGGGTGGGGGATGTGTCTCAGGGTGGGGGCGGTGTCTCAGGGTGGGGTGTGTCTCAGGGTGGGGCCGGTGTCTTAGGGTGGGGAAGTGTGTCAGGGTCGGGGAGGTGTCTCAGGGTGGGGGAGGTTTCTCAGGGTGGGGGACGTGTCTCAGGGTGGGGGAGGTGTCTCCGGGTGGGTGCTGTGTCTCAGGGTGGGGAGATGTCTCAGGGTGGGGGCGGTGTCTCACAGTGAGGGAAGTGTCTCAGGGTGGGGGAGTTGTCTCAGGGTGGGGGAGGTGTCTCAGGGTGGGGGGTGTCTCAGCGTGGGGGAGGTGTCGCAGGGTGGGGGAGGTGTCTCAGGCAGGGGGGGGTGTCTCAGGGTGGGGGAGGTGTCTCAGGGTGGGGGGGTGTCTCAGTGTGGGGGGGGTGTCTCAGAGTGGGGGCGGTGTCTCAGGGTGGGGGAGGTGTCTCAGGGTGGGGCGGTGTCTCAGTGTGGGTGAGGGTGGGGAGGTGACTCAGGGTGGGGAGGTGTATCAGGGTGGTGGCGGTGTCTCAGGGTGGGGGGGTGGCTCAGGGTGGGGGAGATGTCTCAAGGTGGGGAGGTGTCTCAGGGAGGGGGAGGTGTCTGAGAGTGGGGGAGGGTGGGGGAGGTGGCTCTGGGTGGGGGAGGTTTCTCAGGGTGGGGGAGGTATCTCCGGGTGGGGGAGGTGTCTCAGGGTGGGGGAGTTGTCTCAGGCTGGTTCGAGGTGTCTCAGGGTGGGGGGTGTCACAGGGTGGGGGCGGTGTTTCAGGGTGGGGGAGGTGTCTCAGGGTGGGGGCGGTGTCTCTGGGTGGGGCGTTGTCTCAGGGTGGAGGCGGTGTCTCAGGGTGGGGTGGTGTCTCAGGGTGGGGTCGGTGTCTCAGGGTGGGGTGGTGTCTCAGGGTGGGGGCGGTGTCTCGAGGTGGGGGAGGTGTCTGAGGGTGGGGAGGTGTCTCAGGGTGGGGGGTGTCTCAGGGTGGGGAGGTGTCTCAGTGTGGGTGAGGTGTCTCAGGGTGGGGGAGGTGTCTCAGTGTGGGGGAGGTGTCTCAGGGTGGGGGAGGTGTCTCAGGGTGGGGAGGAGTCTCACTGTGTGGGAGGTGTCTCAGGGTGGGGAGGTATCTCAGGGTGGGGGTTGTGTCTCAGGCTGGGGGGGTGTCTCAGGGTGGGGGAGATGTCTCAGGTGGGGGATGTGTCTCAGGGTGGGGGAGGTGTCTCAGGGTGGGGGAGGTGTCTCAGGGTGGGGGAGGTGTCTCAGGCTGGGGGAGGTGTCACAGGGTGGGGGAGGTGTCTCAGGGTGGGGAGGTGTCTCAGGGTGGAGGAGGTGACTCAGGGTGGGGGGTGTTTCTCAGGGTGGGGGTGGTGTCTCAGGGTGGGGGAGGTGGCTCATGGTGGGGGAGGTGCCTCAGGGTGGGGGAGGGTGGGGGAGGTGTCTCAGGGTGGGGATGTGTCTCAGGGTGGGGGAGGGAGGGGGAGGTGTATCAGGGTGGAGGCCGTGTCTCCGGCTGGGGTGTGGCTCAGGGTGGGGGAGATATCTCAAGGTGGGGGAGGTGTCTCAGGGTGGGGGAGGTGGCTCAGGGAGGGGGAGGTGTCTCAGGGTGGGGGAGGTGCCTCAGTGTGGGAGAGGTTTCTCAGGGTGGGGGAGGTGTCACAGGGTGGGAGAGGTGCCTCAGGGTGGGGAGGTACCTCAGGGTGGGGGATGTGTCTCAGGGTGGGGAAGTGCCTCAGGGTGGGGTTGGTGTCTCTGTGTGGGAGAGGTGTCTCAGGGTGGGGGAGGTGTCACAGGGTGGGGGAGGTGCCCCAGGTTTGGGAGGTGCCTCAGGGTCGGGGAGGTGTCTCAGGGTGGGGGTGGTGTCTCAGCGTGGGGGAGGTGTATCAGGGTGGGGGTTGTGTCTCAGGGTGGGGGCGGTGTCTCAGGGTGGGGGCGGTGTCTCAGGGTGGGGTGTGTCTCAGGGTGGGGCCGGTGTCTTAGGGTGGGGAAGTGTCTCAGGGTCGTGGATGTTTCTCAGGGTGGGGGAGGTTTCTCAGAGTGGGGGCCGTGTCTCAGGGTGGGGGTTGTGTCTTAGGGTGGGGAAGTGTGTCAGGGTCGGGCAGGTGTCTCAGGGTGGGGGAGTTTTCTCAGGGTGGGGGCCGTGTCTCAGGGTGGGGTGTGTCTCAGGGTGGGGCCGGTGTCTTAGGGTGGGGGTGATGTCTCAGGGTGGGGGCCGTGTCTCAGGGTGGGGCCGGTGCCTTAGGGTTGGGAAGTGTGTCAGGGTCGGGGAGGTATCTCAGGGAGGGGAGGTGTCTCAGGGTGGGGGAGGTGCCTCAGTGTGGGAGAGGTGTCTCAGAGTGGGGGAGGTGTCACAGGGTGGGGGGGTGTCTCAGGGTGGGGACGTGTCTCAGGGTGGGGGATGTGTCTCAGGGTGGGGGAGGTGTCTCAGGGTGGGGGTGGTGTCTCAGTGTGGGAGAGGTGTCTCAGGGTGGGGGAGTTGTCACAGGGTGGGGGAGGTGCCTCAGTGTGGGAGAGGTGTCTCAGGGTGGGGGAGGTGTCACAGGGTGGGGGAGGAGTCTCAGGGTGGGGGAGGTGTCTCAGAGTGGGGGAGGAGTCTCAGGGTGGGGGAGGTGTCTCAGGGTGGGGGAGGTGTCACAGGGTGGGGGAGGAGTCTCAGGGTGGGGGAGGTGTCTCAGAGTGGGGGAGGAGTCTCAGGGTGGGGGAGGTGTCTCAGGGTGGGGGAGGAGTCTCAGGCTGGTTCGAGGTGTCTCAGGGTGGGGGGTGTCACAGGGTGGGGGCGGTGTTTCAGGGTGGGGGAGGTGTCTCAGGGTGGGGGCGGTGTCTCTGGGTGGGGCGTTGTCTCAGGGTGGAGGCGGTGTCTCAGGGTGGGGTGGTGTCTCAGGGTGGGGTCGGTGTCTCAGGGTGGGGTGGTGTCTCAGGGTGGGGGCGGTGTCTCGAGGTGGGGGAGGTGTCTGAGGGTGGGGAGGTGTCTCAGGGTGGGGGGTGTCTCAGGGTGGGGAGGTGTCTCAGTGTGGGTGAGGTGTCTCAGGGTGGGGGAGGTGTCTCAGTGTGGGGGAGGTGTCTCAGGGTGGGGGAGGTGTCTCAGGGTGGGGAGGAGTCTCACTGTGTGGGAGGTGTCTCAGGGTGGGGAGGTATCTCAGGGTGGGGGTTGTGTCTCAGGCTGGGGGGGTGTCTCAGGGTGGGGGAGATGTCTCAGGTGGGGGATGTGTCTCAGGGTGGGGGAGGTGTCTCAGGGTGGGGGAGGTGTCTCAGGGTGGGGGAGGTGTCTCAGGCTGGGGGAGGTGTCACAGGGTGGGGGAGGTGTCTCAGGGTGGGGAGGTGTCTCAGGGTGGAGGAGGTGACTCAGGGTGGGGGGTGTTTCTCAGGGTGGGGGTGGTGTCTCAGGGTGGGGGAGGTGGCTCATGGTGGGGGAGGTGCCTCAGGGTGGGGGAGGGTGGGGGAGGTGTCTCAGGGTGGGGATGTGTCTCAGGGTGGGGGAGGGAGGGGGAGGTGTATCAGGGTGGAGGCCGTGTCTCCGGCTGGGGTGTGGCTCAGGGTGGGGGAGATATCTCAAGGTGGGGGAGGTGTCTCAGGGTGGGGGAGGTGGCTCAGGGAGGGGGAGGTGTCTCAGGGTGGGGGAGGTGCCTCAGTGTGGGAGAGGTTTCTCAGGGTGGGGGAGGTGTCACAGGGTGGGAGAGGTGCCTCAGGGTGGGGAGGTACCTCAGGGTGGGGGATGTGTCTCAGGGTGGGGAAGTGCCTCAGGGTGGGGTTGGTGTCTCTGTGTGGGAGAGGTGTCTCAGGGTGGGGGAGGTGTCACAGGGTGGGGGAGGTGCCCCAGGTTTGGGAGGTGCCTCAGGGTCGGGGAGGTGTCTCAGGGTGGGGGTGGTGTCTCAGCGTGGGGGAGGTGTATCAGGGTGGGGGTTGTGTCTCAGGGTGGGGGCGGTGTCTCAGGGTGGGGATGTGTCTCAGGGTGGGGATGTGTCTCAGGGTGGGGGAGGGAGGGGGAGGTGTATCAGGGTGGAGGCCGTGTCTCCGGCTGGGGTGTGGCTCAGGGTGGGGGAGATATCTCAAGGTGGGGGAGGTGTCTCAGGGTGGGGGAGGTGGCTCAGGGAGGGGGAGGTGTCTCAGGGTGGGGGAGGTGCCTCAGTGTGGGAGAGGTTTCTCAGGGTGGGGGAGGTGTCAGAGGGTGGGAGAGGTGCCTCAGGGTGGGGAGGTACCTCAGGGTGGGGGATGTGTCTCAGGGTGGGGAAGTGCCTCAGGGTGGGGGTGGTGTCTCTGTGTGGGAGAGGTGTCTCAGGGTGGGGGAGGTGTCACAGGGTGGGGGAGGTGCCCCAGGTTGGGGGAGGTGCCTCAGGGTCGGGGAGGTGTCTCAGGGTGGGGGTGGTGTCTCAGCGTGGGGGAGGTGTATCAGGGTGGGGGTTGTGTCTCAGGGTGGGGGCGGTGTCTCAGGGTGGGGGCGGTGTCTCAGGGTGGGGTGTGTCTCAGGGTGGGGCCGGTGTCTTAGGGTGGGGAAGTGTCTCAGGGTCGTGGATGTTTCTCAGGGTGGGGGAGGTTTCTCAGAGTGGGGGCCGTGTCTCAGGGTGGGGGTTGTGTCTTAGGGTGGGGAAGTGTGTCAGGGTCGGGCAGGTGTCTCAGGGTGGGGGAGTTTTCTCAGGGTGGGGGCCGTGTCTCAGGGTGGGGTGTGTCTCAGGGTGGGGCCGGTGTCTTAGGGTGGGGGTGATGTCTCAGGGTGGGGGCCGTGTCTCAGGGTGGGGCCGGTGCCTTAGGGTTGGGAAGTGTGTCAGGGTCGGGGAGGTATCTCAGGGAGGGGAGGTGTCTCAGGGTGGGGGAGGTGCCTCAGTGTGGGAGAGGTGTCTCAGAGTGGGGGAGGTGTCACAGGGTGGGGGGGTGTCTCAGGGTGGGGACGTGTCTCAGGGTGGGGGATGTGTCTCAGGGTGGGGGAGGTGTCTCAGGGTGGGGGTGGTGTCTCAGTGTGGGAGAGGTGTCTCAGGGTGGGGGAGTTGTCACAGGGTGGGGGAGGTGCCTCAGTGTGGGAGAGGTGTCTCAGGGTGGGGGAGGTGTCACAGGGTGGGGGAGGAGTCTCAGGGTGGGGGAGGTGTCTCAGAGTGGGGGAGGAGTCTCAGGGTGGGGGAGGTGTCTCAGGGTGGGGGAGGTGTCACAGGGTGGGGGAGGAGTCTCAGGGTGGGGGAGGTGTCTCAGAGTGGGGGAGGAGTCTCAGGGTGGGGGAGGTGTCTCAGGGTGGGGGAGGAGTCTCAGGGTGGGGGCCATGTTTCAGAGTGATAGAGTTTTATCAGAGTGAGTGATGTGAAATGAGTTTGTACATCCATTCAGCTGGTCGTGCGGTGTGTTCAAATACCAGCCTGAGAGCTGGAGAGTATCAGTGGAATTAATCAGCCTGGAATATAAAAGTTGTCTCCATCATTATATATCCGAACTGTCCGTATGGTTGTCTCACGTGGTTAAGGAAAGCCCTCTGCCTTACATTGTCTGGCCCGTATGTGACTCCAGACTGACAGCAATGTGCTTGATTCATCGCTGCCCTCTGAGAGGGGTCTGCAGACTCAGCTCAAGGGCAGTTAGGCAGGGCAATAAAAGATGCCCTTGCCTGTCTCCCATGAAAGAATACATACAATAAATATTAGATTGAATGCTGCATTTCAGAGTGAGAGATTTTTCCAGTGAGGGAGGTATATCTGTTTGAGAAAGCAATATAAGAGTTTGAGGGTTTCAGAGTTCAGCTTGTGTCCTGGAATATATTTCCCCCGAGCTGATTATCCAATCCTTTTCTCATTTCTGTTTCTGCGTCCATGGACAGAATCACGTGAAGGTGGCCAGCGTCCGCCCTTGGCTGGCTTCATACCAGAGTGGGAGAGGTGTCTCAGGGTCAGTCCTTGTAAGCTGAGGATCTTGTATGATGGCAGGGTCTTTAGACCGGCCTGCTGGGAGGTAATTGGGGTGGAGTTGGGGACGACAGTGTGGTGCTCACACGTCCCCATCCCCCACTTCCGCTGGATTAAATGTCCTTCTGCCTCGTCAAACATACGGAGCCGGAATCTCCGTAGCCTGACGCCGAAATCGTGATCGCCGATCGTGCGGAGAATGGATTCCAACGCCAGAATTGGGGCAGGCACCGATCTGACGCCGGTCCGTCCTGCTCCGCCCCTCCAACCAGCGTCATTAGGAGCGTGCCGCGTGCCGTTGCAACGCATTGCCGCGTCATCAGTCGGCCCACCCGCAATGCTCCGCCCCCGATGGACTGAGTTGCCGACGGCGCAGGCCATGTGTAGTCCCAGCTGTCGGGAGCCCGGCGTGCTGGCTGCGGACAGTGTCCAGTGCCGCCACGCTCATCCGGGATCTGTGCTGCTGGCTGAAGGGGCTTCTGCTAGGGCTGGGGGGAGTGGTGGGAGGTGGGCAGAGGGTGGGCTGTGCGGTCAGGTTGGCGGGTTAGGGTTCACGCATGGCCGGCGCCATGTTTTCCGGCGTGACCGGTGCAGGTCGCCAGCCTTGCGCAAGCGCAGCCCGGGACCCGGTGATTCTCCATCCATTTCCGCGTGTGTTTCACACGGCGCCGGTGCTAGCCCTTCATCGGTACCGGATCCGGTGAGGCGCTCGTGCCGATTTTCCCGTCGTGAAACTCCCGTGGATTCTCCGTTCACACTGGCACTTAGCCTCAAGAACTGAGAATCCAGTGGTTGAGGAGTCTGGGTCTGTACTCAATGGAGTTTAGAAGGATGAGGGGGCATCTCATTGAAACTTACAGAATATTGAAAGGCCTGGATAGAGTGGACTTGGAGAGGATGTTTCCACGAGTAGGGAAAGACTAGAACCCGAGGGCACAGTGTCAGACTGAGGGGCTGAGAGAAGGAAAAATGTCTTCAGCCAGAGGGTGGTGAATTTGTGGAACTCTTTGCCGCAGAAGGCTGTGGAGGCCAAATCATTGAGTGTCTTTAAGACAGAGATAGATAGGTTTCTGACTAATAAGGGGATCAGGGGTATGGGGGAGAAGGCAGGAGAATGGGGATGAGAAACATATCAGCCATGATTGAATGGTGGAACAGACTTGATGGGCCGAGTGGCCTAATCTTGCTCCGATATCTTATGGTCTAAGCACACCACTAGAGAGGCCAGGTTATCCTTCAGTAAAGTATTTCATTTGGGTGTAGCGTGCTTTGTGCCATATTGAAAATGTGTGTGTCCTTTCAGCACAAGCTCCAGTTTGGCTCACAGATTAAATGTCAGGGTCTATTCAGTAACTACCCTGGTGGATCTTTAGCAGATTGTTCACTGTCTGCTTACCTCAGGAACTGACTCTGAGCGAAAACCCAGAGGAAATAACCTCATGTGTCTTATTTAAGGATCGAAAGAGAATCTCTCCCAGCCTTTATATGATCGCAGCTTGTCCTTTTGACCGATATCATCATTTTCTACATCCATGAGCACTGAGGACAGGACTAAACTGGTCTTATATATGTAAACGATTGTGGGAAAAGCTCAGCAATCTGTTGTGAGCCTAACAGTGGCAGGAGGTGACAGGATCAGCAAGTTGGCCCTTTGGCTTAAGTGAAACAGCTTTGAATGTGGTCAGAGCACTTTATCTGTCAGCATTAGACAGGAAGCAGGAACCCAGAGACTGACTAACCTTCCCCAGAATATACAGCAGAAAATTCAACACTGCAGGGGAAAATTATTCTTTGCTGTATCTTCAACTATATGTATTTCGATCACCAGAATTTGAAACCTAAGCTCAAAGAACCTCCTTAACTTCACTTTTCCGAACAAACCAGGAGATTATCTAAAACTACGTACGTGAAGTGGTGTTTCATAGAATTTTTAAAAACATTTTTTTTTTACAGTGCAGAAGGAGGCCATTCGGCCCATCGAGTCTGCACCGGCTCTTGGAAAGAGCACCCCACCCAAACTCAACACCTCCACCCTATCCCCATAACCCAGTAACCCCACCCAACACTAAGGGCAATTTTGGACACTAAGGGCAATTTATCATGGCCAATCCACCTAACCTGCACATCTTTGGACTGTGGGAGGAAACCGGAGCACCCGGAGGAAACCCACGCACACACGGGGAGGATGTGCAGACTCCGCACCGACAGTGACCCAAGCCGGAATCGAACCTGGGACGCTGGAGCTGTGAAGCAATTGTGCTGACCACTATGCTACTGTGCTGCCCTAATTTGGAAATCATTCTGATAGTTTAATGATAAGCGCAAGTTCAGGGTTGCCGTGGGCGTGTGTTAGAATGGACTACGCCAAGTTGTTGGATTCCTACTATTATTCGACTGTGTAAAGTTGAAAGAATTTATATCATTTCTGCTATTCGGTTACCAGTAGCACTTTGCGAATACTGGAACTCAGCAGAAACTTCAGTTAAAACTTCTCAGGTGCCAAAAAGAATTGTTTTATTTGTAGTTGCTTGATTACAATTTGAAAGTCATTTAAAAGGCAATTCGTAGACAATTCGAAGCTTTCAGAGTATTACAGACATTGGGGCGTCATTCTCCGACCCCCCGCCGGGTTGGAGAATCGCCGGGGGCTGCCGTGAATCCTGCCCCCGCCGGTTGCCGAAGTCTCCGGCACCGGAGATTCGGCGGGAACGGGAATCGGGCCGCGCCGGTTGGCGGGCTCCCCCGCTCGATTCTCCGGCCCGGATGGGCCGAAGTCCCGCCGATAAATTGCCTGTCCCGCCGGCGTGGATTAAACCACCTTTTGAACGGCGGGACAAGGCGGCGTGGGTGGGCTCCGGGGTCATGGGGGGGGGTGATCTGGGCGGGGTGATCTGGCCCGGGGGGTGCCCCCACGGTGGCCTGGCCCGCGATCGGGGCCCACCGATCCGCGGGCGGGCCTGTGCCGTGGGGGCACTCTTTCCCTCCCGCCTCCGCTACGGTCTGCACCATGGCGGAGGCGGAAGAGACTCCCTCCACTGCGCATGCGCGGGAAACTGTCAGCGGCTGCTGACGCTCCCGCGCATGCGCCGCCCGGGGATGTCATTTCCGCGCCAGCTGACGGGGCAACAAAGGCCGTTTCCGCCAGCTGGCGGGGCGGAAATTCCTCCGGCGCGGGCCTAGCCCCTCAATGTTCAGGCTCGGCCCCCAAAGGTGCGGAGCATTCCGCACCTTTGGGGCGGCGCGATGCCCGTCTGATTGGCGCTGTTTTGGGCGCCAGTCAGTGGACATCGCGCCGTTTCGGGAGAATTTCGCCCATTATCTTTTTTGCTTAGGCAGACAGCTCGAAAGTAACTTTTAAAAGGTCAAAGTCTGGCAATGAAACATGAAGAGAGAGAGAGAGCTAATCTTCAGCTAAACTCAAAGTACAAAAGTACACTACATCACTGACACAGACTAACAGACTGACAGAACCCCCAAAAGCCAAAAACCCAAAATTGCAGGCGGAAACTTTTCAGTTATACACTTTCATATCTGTCTTAAGTCATCTAATCACACCCTAATATAATCCTAATTGGTTTGGGTTAGACTCAAACACATTTGATTTGACGGCAAGCCGTCCATCTTCAGTGTGCAACATCAGCTTTTAATTGTTTCATGTCTACATGTTATGGAATGTGATATTCTGCTAATCTTTACCAGCAATAGACTGGTTTTAAGCGAGCTTATCTAATGTAACAACGGAGACTTCATATTGACAAAGATTGAGTAAAATATCAATGCTCTTACAAACTGCATTGGACTCCTGCCACCTCGTTGCCATGGAACTCAGTCCTTGTCCTTGACAATTAGCACAAGCAGTGTCAAATTGTCTTGCAACTGTGCTGTTATAATCTATGGTGGAATTTTATGCTGTTTTATGTATCTATTGAAGACCTGAATTTATGTGTGCTAAAATTCTCATTTTTAAAAGAGTATTTAAAACTAGGGCTTAATATTTATGCTTAAACAGCTATCTTTTACCTATACTAGTTGTATTCGAAATACCTGGCTTCTACAGCGTGACCATGTGACCTCTGGTGTCAAAGGGCAAGTGACGGGCATATTTATCAGATGCTCCTGTGTGGTGAGGCTCACTACGTTGGATTGGCTGCACACTTGTGATCACAGTCACAAACATCGAACATCCATAAATTCTATTGGAATCTGGGCTGATAGCGTAAATCAATAAATAGTGAGATACAGAAATGTTTTACCCTAGCAGCAATGAAGTCTCACATCAATCTCTATGTTTCCCCATGTTTAGATTATTTCTTGATGCACTACCAATTACCAAAAAGACGAGAGTAGTGGAATAATCGTGGCTTTATTGAGCAAAGATGTTCTGCCTCCTGTAGCTGGAACCAGAATGGCTGCAGCACCGACGAGCACACACATTTATACACCGTCTACTGGGCGGAGCCAGCAGGCAGGGATTTACCCACATACCGCTACTATACGTGTCTTACCGTAATACATATAATACTGCTAGTGGTGACTACCACATTCGCCCCCTGTTTAAAAAAAAGAGTCCGGCGGGGGTGGTGGAAAACGTTACAAGTTCAGTCTGTCAGGGGGCCTAGACTCTCCCCTGCGATCGCCTCAGTCCTTGTGGTGATGTGGGCGCCGTCTTGGTCACCTGTGACTCCGGGAGCGTGTTGTCCTCGTCTTCGTCACCCCTGAGTGAATCCAGTGGGAGGACGGATCCTCCTGGGGCGGGGCCTGCGGTGAGGTTCGCTGGGGGGAGGGTGAGTGGCACAGGGGTGAATGAGGCAGCCGGGGGGGGGGGGGCGGGGGGGGCAGTGTCAGGTCGGGGGTCGTGGGTGGGAATCCAGCGGGTGGCAGGTCCCGGAGGGAGACTGTGTCCTGGCGCCCGTCGGGGTGTGCCCCGTAGGCGTATTGAGTGTTCGCGTGTAGGAGGTGGACTCTTTTGACCAAGGGGTCCGACTTATGGGTCCGCACATGCTTCCGGAGGAGGACAGGTCCAGGAACTGTCAGCCATGTTGGGAGCGAGACCCCGGAGGTGGGGAAGGCAAACACACATTTGTGAGGGGTCTCGTTAGTCGCGGTGCAGAGGAGCGACCGGATGGAGTGGAGTGCGTCGGGGAGGACCTCCTGAGGACCTCCCAGCATCAATTTATTGAGCAAAGATTTTTTTAAACGATGGATCTCCGCATCAAGCCTGATCACCTTCAGCTGAGCCCTCAAGCAGCCAACGCTACGTCCGCCTTTGACCACTGGCTAGCCTGCTTCGAATGCTACCTCCGAACGTCCTTTATTCACGGATGAGCCCTGACATTTTTCCTCTCATCCGGGATGCGCCCACTTACTCCGAAGCGATGGAGCTCCTGAAGGGACATTACGTTCGACCAGTCAATCAACTATACAGCAGGCACCTCCTGTCCATGAGACAGCAACTCCCCGGGGAGTCCTCAGACGTTTTCTGGTGTGCTCTGCACATCCTAGGTCGGAATTGTGACTGCCAGGCAGTTTCAACAGTCCAGCACACAGAACGTTTAATTCAAGACGCTTTCGTTACGGGCATGAGGTCTGCGTACGTCCGCCAGCGGCTACTGGAAGGGGGTACGCTTGATCTTGGGGGAACAAACCAGCTCGCTAACTCGTTAGAAGTGGCCTCCCGTAACGTCCAGTCGTACGCCCCTGACCGTGCGGTACCCTCGTGGGCATCGTGAGACCCACCAGCTGCCGACTCCAGCTCACCGCAAGCCTGCGCCGCACGGCAGCTAGCCAACCCTGGGGGGCCCAAGTGCTATTTTTGCGGGCAGAACAAACACCCCCGGCAGCGCTGCCCGGCGCGGAGCGCTACCTGCAACAGATTTGGAAAGAAGGGACACTTTGTTTCTGTTTGCCAGGCCCGGTCAGTCGCCGCTGTTTCCAGGCCCAGCGTTCCTGCAACCCCCACGCTGCGACCCAGGGGCGCAGCCATCTTCCTCATCGCCAGCTACGTGCAGCCCGTGGGCACCACCATCTTTGATGCTGCCCGCCATGTGCACCCCGTGGGCACCGCCATCTTCGCCGCCATTTTGGACGCCACCTCAGGACCCCTGCTCATCTGGCCATTCATCGCCTGCCGCTACCTCCACCACCGCTGACCAGCCCGGGACCTCCCAGCATCTGCCGCAGCTCGCCTCGGTCACCCTGGACCAGACCCGGCCCCGCAACCAGATGGGCACCAGATGACCTGCCTTTTTGACTCCGGGAACACAGAGAGCTTCATCCACTCCACTACGGTAAGGTGCTGCTCCTTCCCGGTACACCCAGAAAATCTCCCTGGCCTCCGGATCCCATTCCGTGGAAATTTGGGGGTACTGCATCGTCACCGTCCAGGGTGTAGAGTTTAGCAACTTCTGGCTCTACGCCCACCCACACCCCCGCGCTGCCCTGTTACTCGGTCTGGACTTCCAATGCCACCTCCAAAGCTTAACTTTAAAATTCGGCGGACCCCTACCCCTCCTCACCGTATGCGGCCTCACGACCCTTAAGGTCGATCCACCTTCACTGTTAGCGAACCTCACCCCGGATTGCAAACCCGTCGCCACCAGGAGCAGACGGTACAGTGCCCAGGACAGGACCTTCATCAGGTTGGAGGTCCAACAGCTTCTGTGGGAGGGGGTCATTGAGGCCAGCAACAGCCCCTGGAGAGCCCAAGTGGTGGTAGTGAAGACTGGGGAGAAGCACAGGATGGTCATCGACTACAGTCAGACCATCAACCGGTACACACAGCTCGACGCGTACCCCTCCCACGCATATCTGATATGGTCAATCAGATTGCGCAGTACCGGGTCTTTTCCACAGTGGACCTGAAGTCCGCCTACCACCAGCTCCCCATCCACCAGAATGGCTGCAGCACCGGCGAGCACACACATTTATACACCGCCTACTGGGCGGGGCCAGCAGGCAGGGATTTACCCACGTACCTCTGTTATACATGTCTTACCGTAATACATATAATACTGCTAGTGGTGACTACCACATTTCTTAACAACTGTTTTGTGTCTTTCGTGGGATGGTGGATGCCGCTGGCTAGGCCAGCATTTTACCCATCCCTATTGCCCTTGAGAAGGTGGTGGTGGTGAGTTGCCTTCTGGAATGGCTGAAGTTTATGTGGCATAGGGAGGGAGTTCCGGGATGTTGTCCCGGCGACAGTGAAGGAACGCCGATATATTTCCAAGTCAGGGTGGTGAGTGACTTGGAGGGGAACCTCCAGGTGGTGGGCTCCCAGGTATCTGCTGCCTTCTTGATGGTAGTGGATTAGTGTTTGGAAGGTGCTGCCTCAGGAACTTTGCTGAGCTCCAGCAGTGCATCTTGCAGATAGTACACACGGCTGCTACTGTTTGATGATGGTGGAGGGAGTGTCTGTTCCTTGATGGGATGCCAATCAAGTGGGCTGCTTTGTCCTGGATGGTGTTGAGCTTCTTGAGTGTTGTTGGAACTGCACTCATCCAGGCATGTGTGGAGTATACAACCACACTCCGGACTTGTGTCTTGTAGATGGTGAACAGGCTTATGGGAGTCAGGAAATGAGTTACTCGCTGCAGGATTCCTGGCCTCTGACCTGCTCTTGTAGCCACAGTATTCATATGGTTAGTCCAGTTCAGTTTCTGATCAACGGTGATAGTTGATATTGGGAGATTCAGCGATGGTAATGCCATTGAATGTCAAAGGGCGATGGTTAGATTCTGTCTTGTTGGGTATTGTCATTGCCTGGCACTTGTGCGGTGCAAATGTTACTTGCTGCTTAACAACCCAACCTGCTTGTTATCCAGGTCGTGCTGCATTTGGACATGGACTGCTTCAGTATCCGTGGAGTTGTGAATGGAGCTGAACATTGTGCAGTCACCAGCGAACATCCCCACATCTGACCTTATGATGAATGGAAAGTGACTGATGAAGCAGCTGAAGATGGTTGGGCCTCGGACACTAACCTGAGGAACTCCTGCAGTGATGCCCCGGAGCTGAGATGATTGACCATTCTTGATGGAGATGTTCAAAATGAGAGAGCTGGACAGAGTAAATGGGGAGAAACTGTTGCTGCTTGTAAAAGGATCGAGAACGAGAGGACGCAGATTTAACGTGATTTACAAAAGAAGCAAATGTGATGTGAGAAAAAACTTTTTCACACAGCGAGTGGTTTGGGTCTGGAATGTGCTGCCTGGAAGTGTGGTGGAGGCAGGTTCAATTGAGGTATTTAAGAGGGAATTAGATGTTTATTTAAATAGAAACAATGTGCAGGGGTCGAGGAAAAGGCAGGGGAATGACACTAAGTCATGAGGCTCATTTGGAGAGTGGGGCAGAATTGATGGGCCAAATGGCCGCCTTCTGCACCGCAACAATTCTGTGACTGAACAACCATCTCCCTTTGTGCCAAGTATGATTCCAACCAGCAGACAGTTTCCCCCCGGATTCCCATTGACTCCAGTTTTGCCAGGTCTCCTTGACACCACACTTGGTCAAATGCTGCCTTGATGTCAAGGGCAGTCACTCTCACCTCAGCTCTGGGGTTCAGCTCTTTTGTCCATGTTTGAGCTAAGGTTGTTATGCGGTCAGGAGCTGAGCGACCCTGGCGGAACCCAAACTGAGGTCGGTGAGCAGGTTATTGCTGAGTAAGTGCCGCTTGATAGCACTGCTGACAACACCTTTCATCATTTTGCTGATGACCTAGGGTAGATTGATGGGCAGTAATTGGCTGGAGGTGTCCCTGTCACTGGCAGGTAGGGTGCAGGCGGTTAAAATGGTGGTCCTCCCGAGATTCCTTTTTGTGTTTCAGTGCCTCCCGGTGGTGGTCACGAAGGTTTTTTTCAAAAGAATCGAGAAGAGTATTATGAGTTTTGTGTGGGCCGGGAAGACCCCGAGAGTGAGGAGGGGATTTTTTCAGCGTAGTAGGGACAGGGGGGGGGCTGGCACTACCGAGCCTAAGTGAGTACTACTGGGCCGCCAATATTCCAATGGTGTGTAAGTGGATGGGAGAAGGGGAGGGAGCGGCGTGGAAGAGATTGGAGAGGGCGTCCTGCAGGGGGACTAGCCTACAAGCTATGGTGACGGCACCGTTGCCGTTCTCACCGAAGAAATACACCACAAGCCCGGTGGTGGTGGCTACATTGAAAATTTGGGGGCAGTGGAGATGGCATAGGGGAAAGACGGGAGCCTCGGTGCGGTCCCCGATAAGAAATAACCATAGGTTTGTTCCGGGGAGAATGGATGGGGGATTTGGAGCATGGCAAAGAGCTGGGGTAGCACAATTGAGAGATCTGTTCGTAGATGGGACGTTTGCGAGTCTGGGAGCGCTGACGGAAAAATATGGGTTGCCCCAAGGGAATGCATTTCGGTATATGCAACTGAGGGCTTTTGCGAGGCAACAGGTGAGGGAATTCCCGCAGCTCCCGACGCAGGAGGTGCAGGATAGAGTGATCTCAGAGACATGGGTGGGGGATGGTAAGGTGTCGGACAGAAAGAGGGAAAGAGGGACGAGGGGGAGATCATGGTAGATGAGCTGAAAGGGAAATGGGAAGAAGAGCTGGGGGAGGAGATTGAGGAGGGGCTGTGGGCTGATGCCCTACGTAGGGTAAACTCATCGTCAGGCTAAGCCTGATACAATTTAAGGTGTTACACAGGGCGCATATGACTGGAGCACGGCTCAGTAAATTTTTGGGGGTAGAGGATAGGTGTGCGAGATGCTCGAGAAGCCCAGCGAATCACACCCACATGTTCTGGTCATGTCCGGCACTACAGGGGTTTTGGGTGGGGGTGGCAAAGGTGCTTTCGAAGGTGGTGGGGGTCCAGGTCGAACCAAGCTGGGGGTTGGCTATATTTGGGGTTGCAGAAGAGCCGGGAGTGCAAGAGGCGAGAGAGGCTGATGTTTTGGCCTTTGCGTCCCTAGTAGCCCGGCGCAGGATATTGTTAATGTGGAAGAAAGCCAAACCCCCGGGTGTGGAGACCTGGATAAGCGACATGGCAGGGTTTATAAAGTTAGAACGGATTAGGTTCGTACTAAGGGGATCGGCTCAAGGGTTCACCAGGCGGTGGCAACCGTTCGTCGACTATCTCACAGAAAGATAGAGGGAATGGAAAAGAAGAAGACAACAGCAGCAACCCAGGGGGGGAGGGGGGGGGAGAGGAATCGGACGGACTCTCAGGGATGTTATTGTATATGTATAGGCACTTGTTTTAGGTAATGTATATTGGATTGTTGGATTGTATCTTTGAAGAGTATTTATATTTGACAAGGCAGTTGCCATTTAGTTTGGTTTTTGTTTCTGTTCATATATTATTTATTTATTTGTTTAAAACTGGCCACTGTTATTTATATTGCTTTATTGTTGTTTAAAAGAAACACTACGTATTGTTATGTTTGGCCAAAAAATCTTGAATAAAATATATTTTTTTAAAAAAGTAATTGGCTGGATTGGATTTGCCCTGTTTTTTGTGGACAGGACATACTTCATTGCTTCTTCTTTCAATATAAATCACCCCGGAGTTGAAATGTGAGGGTTTGAATCATTGCTTGATTCAGTATCCTAGTATATCTTCAGTAGGTTGTTTGTTGCCTTGGTTACCTCAGGAACTGAGTATGACTATCTATCTATCTATCTGTCTGTCTGTCTCTCTCTCTCTCTCTCTGTCTGTCTCTCTGTCTGTCTCTCTGTCTGTCTATCTATCTGTCTATCTATCTGTCTGTCTATCTGTCTGTCTATCTAATCTATCTATTTAATCTAATCTAAATCTAAATCTGAATCTGAATCTGAATCTGAATCTGAATCTGAATCTTAATCTTAATCTTAATCTATCGGAAACCCATGCAGACATGTGGAGAAAGTCCAAACTTCACACAGAGTCACCTGAGGCAGAAATTGAATCTGGCATCCTGGAGCTGTAAGGCAGCAGTGCTAACTGTTGTGTTATTCACCCTGGGGTAACACGGACTGCAACATGATGCAGTTAAATGATCAAGCATACACCAAACGTAGGCGTTGGTTCAATAAGATTTACTGAACTTCAGTAACGAAGCGCACAGCTGCCTGTGGGTTGACTCTCCACTACTCTAAGTAAACTAACATTAGCTATCTACACCAGGCTAGCTCTGATGTACGTGTAGAAGGTGTTGAATGATTTGTCACTACAATTGTCACCGGTGGAAAGAGGCAGAGTGCTGATGCCTCGTGTGTTTTATAGTTGGAAGCCCCCCTCTGGTGTTCTGTCTGGTGATTGGTCGTGTTCTGTTCTGTATGTTGATTGGCTCACCTGGGTGTCTGTCACTACCTGCTTTTACCTCATGATGTCCATGGGTGCATATTATGACATCCCCCCTTTTAAAAAAATTTGTCGACTGCTTAGAGCATATAAGACATATTTACAAAAGTAACTATATACAGCAATTGGTGAGTGGATGGATATGTACATGTAAGGTGTCTAGCATTCAGAAACATAACAGTATATATACAAAGGAACTATTTATAAGTCCAGTCAGTGGGGCTGTCGTCGGATTCTTGTGGGCCGCTTGATAGGTGGAGGCGGGGAAGGTGGTGTCTTGACCGGTTGGCATGCAGCCAGATTGGTGGCCTCGTGGAGCGAGGTGTCCGGATAAGGCAGAATGACATCTGGGAAAGTGTGATCCGGTGGTGGGCAGGCAGGTTTGCGTAGTGCCCTTCTGGTGCGCCTGACAATGGATCCATCAGCCATGCGAACCATGAATGACCTGGGAGCAGCCTGTCGAACACCAACAGCTGGAGCTGACCAGCCTCCACCAGGCAACTTGATGCGAACAGCGTCCTTCGGAGAGAGCACGGGCAGATCAGTAGCATGAGCACCATATGTCAGCTTTTGCCGGGTTCTGATCTGCAGCACTGGAAGGTGATCCAGGTCAGGTACATGAATGGACGGAACAGTCGTCCGCAGGTTACGGTTCATAAGGAGCTGGGCCGGAGGCAGACCGTTGGACAGAGGGGTTGCCCTGTATGCCAGAAGAGCAAGATTAAAGTCCGAAGCTGAGTCCGCAGCCTGACAGAGCATCTGCTTCACGATATGGACCCCTTTTTCGACCTTCCCATTAGATTGTGGGTAATGCGGGCTCGAGGTGATGTGCTGGAAGTTGTATTGCTTTGCGAAGTTGGACCATTCTTGACTATAGAAACAGGGGCCGTTGTCGCTCATAACTGTGAGTGGGATTCCATGCCTGGCAAATGCCTCCTTGCAGGCCTTTATGGCAGTCCTGGATGTTAGGTCCGACAGTTTCACTACCTCTGGGTAACTGGAGAAGTAATCAATTATCAGGATGTAGTCACGCCCGTTGGCGTGAAAAAGGTCAATGCCGACCTTAGACCATGGAGAGGTCCCGATCTTGTGCTGCTGGAGCGTTTCTTTGGGCTGAGCAGGCTGGGAGCACTGGCAGGTCGCGCAATTGAGGACCATGTTTGAGATGTCCTGATTGATGCCGGGCCAATAGGCAGCCTGCCGGGCCCTGCGCCTGCACTTCTCAATACCGAGGTGTCCCTCGTGTATCTGCGTGAGCACCAAACTCTGGAGGCTGCACGGAATGATGATGCGATCCAATTTCAGGAGAATCCCCTCGACAATAGTTAGGTCATCCTTTACAGTATTGGGGGCATTGCCCTTTCTGCCAGCCATTCGTGAGGTGATGGATGACCCGCTGCAGCAGAGGGTCTTTGGCGGTCTCTTCTCGAATGATAACGAGTTGTTCGTCGGATGACGGGAGGGTGCTGGCTCACAGTTTCACCTGCGCCTCAATGTCGTGTATGAAGTCTACCTGCTCACATGGCAAGATGATGGCACGCGACAGGGCATCCGCGATGATTAGCTCCTTTCCAGGTGTGTAAACCAGTTCAAAATCATACCTGCGGAGTCGAAGGAGAATGCGCTGGAGACTGGGTGTCATGTCATTTAGGTCCTTGTGTATAATGTGCACTAGGGGTCTTTGGTCCGTCTCTACTGTGAAGGTCGGGAGACCATAGACATAATCGTGGAATTTCACGATGCCAGTGAGAAGGCCCAGGTATTCTTTCTCTATTTGAGCATATCGTTGCTCAGTGGGGGCCATGGCCCTTGACCCGTAGGCCACTGGAGCCCAGGACAAGGTGTCGTCCTTCTGGAGGAGCACCGCCCCAATGCCGTCCTGGCTGGCGTCTGTGGAGATTTTAGTCTCCTTTGCTGGGTCAAAGAAAGCTAAAACAGGAGCGGTGGTTAGCTTCGCTCTCAACTCAAGCCACTCTGCTTGATGTACGGGTAGCCACTGGAAAGTGGTGGACTTCTTCACCAGGTGTCTGAGGGGCGTGGTGTGTGATGCGAGGTTGGGAATGAACCTTCCCAAAAAATTTCCATTCCCAGGAAGTGGAGGACCGCCTTCTTGTCCTCTGGGGACTTCATTGTTTTGATTGCCTTGACTTTGTCCGAGTCTGGCTGCACGCCCTGCTGGGAGATCTGATCACCCAGAAACTTAATTGACGACATGCCAAAGGAGCATTTGGTTTTATTTAATTTCAGGCCGTTGGCATGTATACGCCTGAAGACTTGCTGCAGACGAGAAATATGTTCCTCCGGGGTCATGGACCAGATGATGACGTCGTCAACATAAACCCGCACACCGTCAATGCCCTCGAGCATTTGCTCCATTATTCGATGAAAGATTTTGGAGGCCGAAACAATGCCAAATTGCATGCGGTTGTAGCAATATCTTCCGAAGGGTGTATTAAACGTGCAGAGCTTCCTGCTGGACTCGTCCAGTTGTATCTGCCAGAAGCCACACGATGCATCCAGCTTTGTAAAGAATTTGGGCTGTGCCATCTCACTCATCAGCTCCTCCCGCTTTGGGATCGGGTAGTGTTCCCTCATAATGTTGCGGTTCAGATCCTTGGGATTGATACAAATGCGCAGTTCTCCAGAGGGCTTCTTGACACAGACCATTGAGCTGACCCAGTCAGTTGGTTCCGTCACCTTGGAAATTATTCCCTGATCTTGGAGCTCCTAAAGCTGCGCCTTTAGACGGTTTTTGGGGGCGCCGGCACCCGGCGTGGCGCATGGATGACAGGCGTGACATCAGGCCTGAGCAGAATTTTTAATTTATTATCTTTTTTGAAAACTTTAGTGTACCCAATTCATTTTTTTCCAATTAAGGGGCAATTTAGCGTGTTCAATCCACCTACCCTGCACATCTTTTGGGTTGTGGGGGGTGCAACCCACTCAACACGGGGAGAATGTGCAAACTCCACACGGACAGTGACCCAGAGCCGGGATCGAACCTGGGACCTCGGCGCCGTGAGGCAGCAGGTCTAACACACTGTGCCACCGTGCCGCCCCCGAGCAGAATTTTATAGCGGTAGGGCAGCGTACCCATCCCACTGAACACATCCGGGTATTGCAATAGTAGCTCCCCAATGTCGGCTTGAAGAGTGCTGTTGGCAGAGGACATGGCATGTACACTCTGGACGAGATGGAGTAGCTTGCATGCATGGGCACCAAGCAGAAAAGCCTTGCCAGGCTTGACGATCTCAAACCGCAATGTGGCCTTGATGGCCTTGTTGGATATGTGCAGATGACAGGACCCTAACGCCGTGATGGCATTCCCATTGTAGTCGAGCAACTGGCAGGCCAGCAGAAGAATGGTCGGCTGCCTTTGGACACGAGCAAGATCTGCTTGGGATATTAGATTGTCCGAAGCACCGGTGTCCAGCTTGAACCGGATGCTACAATCGTTGACTTGTATTGTGGCACGCCACTCGTCCGCATAATCCACATTAAGGATGGGTGTGTGTGTTGCTGAATGCGAGAAGGCCTTGTCATGCATGGTGATGATGCCCACTCGATGTGGGGACATCGGGCAGTCGTCCTCTGGATCGGTGACGGGATCCGGTTCCTAATCCAGCGGCCCTTGCTGCACACTTCGTCTGCGTTGGAACTGGGATCGCTGGCCCCCAGTCGGAGGTGCAGACCTGCACAAAGCCGTATCATGGCCAAGCTTCTTGCAGATGAGACATCCCCTGCCTCTTGCAGGGCATTGCCACTTTAAATGGGCGGTGCCGCAGTTGGGGCACGTCATCACGTCGACGTCATGACGCTCCACGCATCGTCGCACATGCGCAGTGCGGTCAGCCGCTGCTCGCTGCTGCGCAGTGTAGTCTTCGGCCGCTTCGTTCTCCCGGCCGTGGTGCGCATGCGTGGGACCCCTGGAAAAGCACGCGAAATGGCCGCCTTCATCGATGCTCAGGCGCCGCATTCGGGCGATGGCCTGTACACTCTCAGCCTCGTGGGAAGGAAGTTGGTCCTGCTCTGCCGACTTAAGGCGTGAATAGCGACTTTTCGCCTGTTCGTGCACTGTGCACGCCTCGATGGCCACTGGCAGGGTCATATTTTCTATTTTTAGTAGCTGCTCCTGCAGGGCGTCGGAGTGGACGCCAAACACAATCTGATCCCTGATTATCATAGAATTTACAGTGCAGAAGGAGGCCATTCAGCCCATCGAGTCTGCACCGGATCTTGGAAAGAGCACCCTACCCAAGGTCAACACCGCCACCCTATCCCCATAACCCAGTAACCCCACCCAACACTAAGGGCAATTTTGGACACTAAGGGCAATTTATCATGGCCAATCCACCTAACCTGCACATCTTTGGACTGTGGGAGGAAACCGGAGCACCCGGAGGAAACCCACGCACACACGGGGAGGACATGCAGACTCCGCACAGGCAGTGACCCAAGCCGGAATCGAACCTGGGACCCTGGGGCTGTGAAGCAATTGTGCAAACCACTATGCTACCGTGCTGCCCCGCACCGGGATCTCCGGTGTCTCCGTAGTTGCAGTATTGCGCTCGGATGCGAAGGTGAGTGAGAAAAGACTGAAAAAGCTCATCCTTACCCTGAAGACGCTGCTGGAAGACATAACGCTCGAAGCTCTCGTTCGTCTCGACCTCATAGCGACTGTCGAATTTGGCTAAGACGGTCTGGAACTTGGTCTTGTCCTCATCGTCGGCAAAAGTGAGCGAATTGAAGATTTGGATGGCCTGGTCCCCCGCAGTAGACAACAGCAGCGCGATTTGCGTATCCGCACAGGGTTAGTAGCACAAGTCAAGCATGATGTCACAGGAAACAGGCAGTTGATTGGTGAGAATGTTTCTCATTCATCTTTCAAAACATGGTTGATTTTAGGAATTACAAGGTTTTATTAATAGTAATAAGGTTTACTAATAACAGTAAAGCTTATTAGATTGGCTGGTAAATATTTCTTATTTATCTTAACTAAGCAATGTCAATCACATGTATTGAACAATAAAACATTTCATTAAATATTATGTTCAAAGGCACTGGCAGACTAGGAATATTCATTTGGAACACAGGAACAGGAGTGGGCCATTCAGCCCCTCAGGCCTGCTCCACCATTCAATGAGATTGTGGCTGATCTGTGGCCTAACTCCTCATACCTGCCGTTGGCCCATATTCCTTAATATACTTGCTTCACAAAAAGTTATCGATCTCAGATTTAAAATTAACAACTGATTGAGCATCAGCTGGTGTTTGTGGGCGAGAGTTCCAAACCTCTATCACTCTGTGTGTAGAAATGCTTCCTCACATCTCTCCTGAATGGCCTGGCCCTAATTTGTAGACTCCTTGTTCTACATGGTTACAGGGTGACCAAGGCTAGGGCCTGTCCCCTTGTTCTAGAATCTCCAACTAATGGCAATAGTTTATCTTTATCTACTCTGTCTTTTCCTGTTAATATCTTGAAGACTTGGATCAGATCACCTCTTAACCTACTAAATTCTAGAAAAAACAGGCTTAATTTGGATAATCTCTCCTCATAACTTAACCGCTGAAGTCCAGGTCTAATTGTTGTAAACCTACATGGCACTCCCTCCAAGCCAAAATATCCTTCCTAAGGTGTGTTGCCCAGATCTGCTCACAGTGACTCCACGTGGGGTCTAACCAGGGTTTTACAAAGCTGCAGCATAACTTCTGTATCCTTATACTCCAATCTTCGAGGTATGAAGGCTAGCCTTGCATTAGCTTTCTTGATTACTTTCTTAAAATTTATCAGTAATTAATTAATTGAACAAGATAAAGAAAGGCAGGTGTCGTGCGGAGGCTGCAGAATGTGGGAGCTCATGGACCCCAAGGCGAATACACCCGCAGTAAATGTTTGGGGATGGGCAAATATTTAGAGTTCAGAGTCGTTGATGCAGAGGCTGAGCTGCAGACACTGCAACACTTCAGCCAGAGGGAAAAGTACCTGGGCGCTTTGTTCCAAAAAGCAGGCACACACCTTCGAATAGACTCATCCAATTTAGTCCATGGTTAGGGTCAGAACGGTGTGACTGCAAGTGAAGCAGGTACAGAGAACGAGAAGGTGGAAGTGAAGCAGCCTCAGCCCTTGTAATTGTTCAGCAGCTTTGAGGTTCTTGCAGTCTGTATGGGTGAAAGGTGGGCTGCAGTGTGGATCAGTGAACTGGCGAGGGCACCATAATACAGGAAGCCATTCAAGAGGAGTGCGGGGAGTTAATCGGAATATGGTGGTATTGGGGAAAAGAGTAGTCATAGAATCATAGAAAATTTACAGCACAGAAGGAGGCCATTCGACCCATCTTGTCCATGCAAGCCTGAAGGCACCCTAGTGTCATTTCTAATCCCACCTTCCTGGCCCCGGTCCATAGCCCTGTAGTTTACAGCACTTTAAGGTGCAGATCCAGGTACTGTTTAAAAGAGTTTAGTGTCTCTGCCTCCACCACCAACTCAGGCAGCGAATTCCAGACTCCCACCACCCTCTGTGTAAAAAGATTCTTCCTCATGTCCCCTCTACACCTTCTGCCACTTACCTTGAATCTATGACCTCTCGTTCTAGAATTCTCTACCAAGGGAAATAATTTTGTCCTGCCCACTCTATCTCTTCCCCTCATCATATTGTACAATTAAGTCACTCCTCATCCTTCTTTATTCCAAGGAAAATAACCCCAATCTATCTAATCTCTTTTAATAGCTACTCGTAGTCAAGTGGATAGACACTGTTCTCCGCAGCTGAGATCATGGGCGCAATTCTCCGACCCCCCACCGGGTCGGAGAATCGCCCGGGGCTGGCGTGAATCCCTCCCCTGCCGGTTGCCGAATTCTCCGGCACCGGATATTCGGCGGGGGCGGGAATCGCGCCGCGCCAGTTGGCGGCCCCCCCCCCCAGCGATTCTCCGGCCCGGATGGGCCAAAGTTCCGCCGCTGTCAACCCACGCCAGCCGGCGTGGATTGAACCACCTTTGGGACGGTGGGGGACGGCGGCACGGGCGGGCTCCGGGGTCCTGGGGGGCCCCCACGGTGGCATGGTTCGCGATCGGGTCCCACCGATCCGCGGGCGGGCCTGTGCCGTGGGGGCACTCTTTTCCTTCCGCCTTCGCCATGGTCTCCACCATGGCGGAGGCGGAAGAGACTCCCTCCACAGCGCATGCGCGGGGATGCCGTGAGCGGCCGCTAACGCTCCCACGCATGCGCCGCCCGGCAATGTAATTTCCGCGCCAGCTGGCGGGGCACTTCCACCAGCTGGCGGGGCGGAAATCAGTCCGGCGTGGGCCTAGCCCCTCAAGGTTAGGGCTTGGCCCCCCAAGATGCCATCATGGATACATGGTTACAGGGTGACCAAGGCTAGGGCCTGAATGTTCAAGGATATTCAACATTTGGGAAAGAGAAGCAAAAGGAAAAGTGGGTATAGGTTAGTGCTGTTACTTGTTAAGATCCCAGACCAGACCCCAACATTTGTTATGATACTTGTCAAGAACCCAAACACATCAAAAGTAATTTGTAAAACTGTGAGGAAAGGATATTTTGCTCCAGGAGTGATTCCACTGACCAATCGGTATTTTTTAATATTAAGACAAACATTATTCTTAACACAGGATTAAACATATTAACATCAGAAAAAATAGCTTTTCAATTAACAGTTAAACATTTCTTAAAACACAATGAAATCTTTTTAACTGCTAACTTACACCTTCTCTATCTCCAATTAAGCAAAAGCCATCACAAGTCAAAAGCCATTTATAAATAAAGTTAGCAATCACAGGATTATTTGCTGTACACTTGTGTAGAGATTTCTTGGAAAGATTGCTTGGCGAGAGAGAGAGAAACTCTTTCAGGAAATAGCCTGCAGATCCTTCTGCCCAGATCTATATCAAGCTGCAAAACTACACGCAGACCAGGCTCCCCCTCTTAATTACATAGTTTGTAAGCCACTCAGACCGAATGACTGCTTACCTAAATCTAAACACAATGTCTCAAATTATCTACTCTCCAGGGAATCACCAGCAACATAACAAAGATCTATTAGGCATCTATTTGTAAACAAATACATAGTTGGAATGAATGCTGATTTCACTTTTACAACATCTTAATTGCATCATTTTCTACTGCCTGGTAGGTTAAACCAGGGTTTTTAAAAGAATATTACTGAAACAGATATATATATATAACATATATATAACAGACAGAGTGCCTTTAATATTTGTCACATACCTTAGTGAGAGAAGATCTTAGGTCTAAAGATCAAGATGTAGATTCAGTTTGGATGGAGATAAGAAATTGAAAGGGGCAGCAAACATTGGTGCAAATTACTTATAGGCCACCAAACGGTAATGGTAACGCAGGGCACAGTATAAGTCAGGAAATCAGAAGTGCATGTAATGAGGATAATCATGGTCGGCGCAGGCTTGGAGAGCTGATGGGCCTGTTCCTGTGCTGTACTTTTCTTTGTTCATTGTTCTTTCTACATGAAGATTAGGTAAACTTAATTAGCACTCATCTGCGGAGGATTAATTTCTGGAATGCATACGAGATGGTTTCCTTGAATAGTATGCTGAGGAACTATCTAGAGAATTAACTATTTTAAATATAGGATTCTGCAACAAGAAAGGGCTAATTAATGATCTCATTGTAAAGAAGAATTTAAGGAAGAGTGACCATAACGGGGCAGCACTGCAGCACAGTGGTTAGCACAGTTGCTTCACAGCTCCAGGGTCCCAGGTTCGATTCCCGGCTTGGTCACTGTCTGTGCGGAGTCTGCACATCCTCCCCGTGTGTGCGTGGGTTTCCTCCGGGTGCTCCGGTTTCCACCCACAGTCCAAACATGTGCAGGTTAGGTAGATTGGCCATGATAAATTGCCCTTGGTGTCCAAAAAGGTTAGGTGGGGTTAAGAGGATAGGGTGGAGGTGTGGGCTGACGTAGGGTGCTCTTTCCAAGAGCCCGGGCAGACTCGATGGGCCGAATGGCCTCCTTCTGCACTGTAAATTCTATATTTGAGAATTTTACATTACGTTTGAAAACTATGTAGTTCAAACTGAAACTGGGGTCTTAATTCTAAACAAAGGAAGCAATGAAGGTCTGAGGGGAAAATAGACTGGGAAACTATATTAAAATGTTTGATGGTCAACAGAAAATGGCTAACATAATTAATACATGGTTTACAACAAATATACATTCCTCTGAGGCATTAAAAACAACAGGAAAAGTGATTTAACCATGGCTAACAAGAAAAGTTAAAGATCGTATTAGATCAAAGGACGAGGTATATGAAACGCTCAAAGAAGTAGTAAGCCTGAGGATTGGGAGCATTTTAAAATCCAGCAATGCAGGATCAAAAACTGATAAAAACAGGGGGCTGGATTCACCGCCCCGCCGGGCCGCATTTCTGCCCCGACCCACTGGCGGGATTCTCCATTATGCCAGCCGGTCAATGGAGTTTTAAGACAAAGAACAAAGAACAAAGAAATGTACAGCACAGGAACAGGCCCTTCGGCCCTCAAAGCCCGTGCCGACCATGCTGCCCGACTAAACTACAATCTTCTACACTTCCTGGGTCCGTATCCCTCTATTCCCATCCTATTCATGTATTTGTCAAGATGCCCCTTAAATGTCACTATCGTCCCTGCTTCCACCACCTCCTCCGGTAGCGAGTTCCAGGCACCCACTACCCTCTGCGTAAAAAACTTGCCTCGTACATCTGCTCTAAATCTTGCCCCCTCACCTTAAACCTATGCCCTTTAGTAATTGACCCCTCTACCCTGGGGAAAAGCCTCTGACTATCCACTCTGTCTATGCCCCTCATAATTTTGTAGACCTCTATCAGGTCTCCCCTCAACCTCCTTCGTTCCAGTGAGAAAAAACCGAGTTTATTCAACCGCTCCTCATAGCTAATGCCCTCCATACCAGGCAACATTCTGGTAAATCTCTTCTGCACTCTCTCTAAAGCCTCCACATCATTCTGGTAGTGTGGCGACCAGAATTGAACACTATACTCCAAGTGTGGCCTAACTAAGGTTCTATACAGCTGCAACATGACTTGCCAATTCTTATACTCAATGCCCCGGCCAATGAAGGCAAGCATGCCGTATGCCTTCTTGACTACCTTCTCCACCTGTGTTGCCCCTTTCAATGACCTGTGGACCTGTACTCCTAGATCTCTTTGACTTTCAATACTCTTGAGGGTTCTACCATTCACTGTATATTCCCTACCTGCATTAGACCTCCCAAAATGCATTACCTCACATTTGTCCGGATTAAACTCCATCTGCCATCTCTCCGCCCAAGTCTCCAAACAATCTAAACCCTGCTGTATCCTCTGACAGTCCTCATCGCTATCCGCAATTCCACCAATCTTTGTGTCGTCTGCAAACTTACTAATCAGACCAGTTACATTTTCCTCCAAATCATTTATATATACTACAAAGAGCAAAGGTCCCAGCACTGATCCCTGTGGAACACCACTGGTCACAGCCCTCCAATTAGAAAAGCATCCTTCCATTGCTACTCTCTGCCTTCTATGACCTAGCCAGTTCTGTATCCACCTTGCCAGCTCACCCCTGATCCCGTGTGACTTCACCTTATGTACTAGTCTACCATGAGGGACCTTGTCAAAGGCCTTACTGAAGTCCATATAGACAACATCCACTGCCCTACCTGCATCAATCATCTTAGTGACCTCCTCGAAAAACTCTATCAAGTTAGTGAGACACGACCTCCCCTTCACAAAACCATGCTGCCTCTCACTAATACGTCCATTTGCTTCCAAATGGGAGTAGATCCTGTCTCGAAGAATTCTCTCCAGTAATTTCCCTACCACTGAAGTAAGGCTCACCGGCCTGTAGTTCCCTGGATTATCCTTGCTACCCTTCTTAAACAGAGGAACAACATTGGCTATTCTCCAGTCCTCCGGGACATCCCCTGAAGACAGTGAGGATCCAAAGATCCTCAAAGGCAGCCCCACGCCGTCGGGAAACCCCCCGGCACTGGCATAACGGAGACTCCCGCCGGCGGAGAATCCCGGCCCACGGAAAATAGAATATGAGAGTAAACTAGCAAGAAACATAAAGCATATTGTAAAAGTTTCTATCGGTATGTAAAAAGGAAAAGATTCGCAAAAACAAATGTGGGACAATTATAGGAGAGTTTATCAAGGAGAATACGAAAATGGCAGAGAAACTAAACACACTTTGAATGGAACTTTTCCATACTGCCCATGACAGGCAGAAGCAGAGGATCTATTGGCGAGTAAAAAGTTGGAAACCCGCCAGTGTAGAAGCAGTTTGCAATTCTCCAAATGGCGGGGTAATAGTGGTTCAGTTCTCCAGCTGCCTGGTGGCGTGAATGCCATTTGCTTCGTTTATTAAAAGAACTGCTGGCCGGAGTCTCCTCACGGTTTCCCATCATGCATCACGCCAGCGGGAAACGACGTCCGCCTCAAACCTGTTTGAAATTAATTGGCGTGTACCTGTTCACCTGTGACTTTGAGGTGAGTTCAACACACATCTGCCAAAGAGCTGCGCCACTCTGGGCACAAACAATGCCACACTGCTGGACGGTAGGGTTGGTCTCCTTCTGCTCTTTGCCAACACTGTTTGGAAGGACACCACAGTGCTGTCGGACTCATTCAGTCTCACTGACCAGGACTGCTCTTGGGGTTGGGGTATGCAGGGGTCTTCTGCTCCCGGGGCCTGACACTGTCGCCTACAAGGACACCACTGTGCTGCAGGAATCATTCAGCTTCCACTTTTACAGACTAGAATTTCGACTGAGGGTGGAGTTTGAGGGAAAATCATGGGTGACAAAGGCAAGCGGGGTGACGGGACAGAAAGCTGTGCAAGGGAAGTGGGGGGGAAATGATAAGGGGGGAAAATAGGTGGAGGAGGTTGAGGAACAATGGAAGGTGGAGAAAAGACTGAGCGGCGGGAAGCTGGAGCCTGAGAAATGTGTACGAAAAGCCAACAAACAAGCGGGTCAGTGGATTATCACATCTTTGAGTGGAAGGTGTGTACGTGGACTCCAGATTAGAAAGGAGGGCATTGTTAATGTGGCACATGAAGAATGGTTGCCACATACACTCAGATGTTGGGGGTCATGGTTTGGGAGGGGCATTGTAGTCCTTCGTCCTCATAGCAATGGAGAACTTTGTGAATATTCAAATCCTTGGTTTGGGGCTTAGAGACAGGAGTCACAGAATGCAGACACTCACAGATTGCAGGCAGCCCAGGGACTCTGTGGACCTTGCAGTCAGTAGTCAGAGACAGGAGAAAGCACAGGGGCGCACTGGCATTCAGCAGGAGCAATCATTGGGAACATGATATCCTGCCACTGCAGGCAGGGTGAGGGCTGTGTGAGCCACACGAACGAAGCACAGCTTGGTGTGCAGGGCTGTCCTACAGTCAATGGCCCTGGGCTTTGTGAACATTGTCCTGGCCGACAGGGAATGGTAATGATGACTGGAGGAAGCTGCAGCCGATTGATTGGGAAGATATAATGCAGGGCAGGGGGGATGCAATAGTATGTGAGGCTCTCAGGGGGGTTATGAGGTTCACCTTAGCAGGAGACTGTACACACAGCTTCTAGGTGAGGTCCATATGGGGCACGGTACTTCACAGGTGATGGGCTTGGGGAGAGGTAGGAATGTCGACCACAAGCTGTTGGGGGAGGCTGGAGAAGAACAGGAGGTGTTGATGCAGCAAGTGTGAGAAGGAGGAAGACTTCCTTGCCCAGGAGGCTATGGGCGGCACGGTAGCACAGTGCGTAGCATTGTTGCTTCACAGCACCAGGGACCCACGATCTAACCCTTACGTGCGGATTCTCGCCCGGCGCGACACAGCCACTAGACCGCGCCCTACATGTAACTAACTGACTGTGATTGTCGGGATTTGATGAAGCCATGAGCTGAGATCTGTACTCGGTTGTTGAGAGAAGCTGATCTCCCCCTTCCCAAAGGAACGATCACTGCCCGCCCAGACAAGGTTCGCTGCAGCCTCCTCGAGTTCAGTAGGGACGATGATCTTGGCTGCCCTCCCTCAGTCTGGGCTCACTCGCAGGTTGCGTGCCAGCTTGGCCTGTTTGAACATAGAAGAATGCCAATTGATCCGAGGGGATGGAGCAGAGGTTGGATGAGATGCATGTCCCCTGTGTGTGGTGAGCACCTCTCCAGCAGGGCCAGATGATGGAGTGTGAGCAACAAGATGGATGAGGTGGTGGTTACATTAAAATGTCCATGAGAGTATGAGTGTCGATATGTGTCCCTCGCAAATGGGTATGTGAGACCTGTGAAGAGAGTAGCCATTTGAGTACATGACGCCATACTGGGTTTGATAGTGGAGGGAGCTGAGAGAGGACTGACTCTGGCGGAATGGATGAGATTATTCATCCTGTTCCTGCACAGGATTGCAAATGGGGCTACAAGTGTTGCCGGCCGAGCTGACCTCTTGGGTGATGGTTCCTCAGGCCGGAGATGAGCGTTGCGTGCTTACTCGAGCCATTTCCGGAGTAGGGTGCCCAGACTTCTCGGATCAAGGCCTCGAGGGCCTGGTGGCCAAAGTTTGGTGCTCGCTTCTTCAGGCTGCTAGCCTTTCCCTTTTGGCTTGCAAACCACTGTCTTGTGAGGGCAGCAGGGTGGAGAGAGTGAGATGTTTGTGTTGGACTGGCGTTCAAATATGGTGCCAGGACCTTTGAACCTGCCAGCTGACAACAGGCAGGTGAATCAGCTCCCGAACCGCCTGGTGATTCAGCCCGATACCCCCTGTGCATAATTAATGAGCTTCCAAGCGTGGAATTGGGTGTAAGTTCCTGCCTTTCCGGCCAATGGAATGACACCATTGGCACTGCCCGCCACTGCATTTAAGTCACATAAATGGAAAATGTCACACTTAATGGAGGAAGATACAAAAACCCTCCCAAGAATACTAGAGAACCAAGAATGAGGAACTGAAAGAAATTAGTGTTCGTAAAAAAGTCATACTGGAGAGGTTAACAGGACTGAAAACTGATAAATCCTCTGCACCTCCCATGATCTACATTCAAGAGTGTTGAAAGAGGTGGCTGTAGAGATAGTGGATGTATTACAAAGAACAAAGAACAAAGAAATGTACAGCACAGGAACAGGCCCTTCGGCCCTCCAAGCCCGCGCCGACCATACTGCCCGACTAAACTACAATCTTCTACACTTCCTGGGTCCGTATCCTTCTATTCCCATCCTATTCATATATTTGTCAAGATGCCCCTTAAATGTCCCTATCGTCCCTGCTTCCACTACCTCCTCCGGTAGCGAGTTCCAGGCACCCACTACCCTCTGCGTAAAAAACTTGCCTCGTACATCTACTCTAAACCTTGCCCCTCTCACCTTAAACCTATGCCCCCTAGTAATTGACCCCTCTACCCTGGGGAAAAGCCTCTGACTATCCACTCTGTCTATGCCCCTCATAATTTTGTAGACCTCTATCAGGTCGCCCCTCAACCTCCTTCGTTCCAGAGAGAACAAACCGAGTTTATTCAATCGCTCCTCATAGCTTATGCCCTCCATACCAGGCAACATTCTGGTAAATCTCTTCTGCACCCTCTCTAAAGCCTCCACATCCTTCTGGTAGTGTGGCGACCAGAATTGAACACTATACTCCAAGTGTGGCCTAACTAAGGTCCTATACAGCTGCAACATGACAATTAGTGCTCCTATTCCCAAATTCTGTAGATTGTGGAATGATGCCTGACAATTGGAAGGTGGCATGATTCAAGGAAGGAGGGAGAGAGAAAATGGGAAAGTACAGACCTGTCAGCCTGACATCAGTAGGGGGAAAAATTTTAGAATCTATAATAAAGGACGTGATAGCTGGACACAGAAAACAATGGGAGGATTGGGCAGAATCAACGTGGGCTTATGAAAGGGAAATCATGTCCGACAAAACAGTTGGAATTTTTTGCTTTTTAATTAGCGGAATAGATCAGAGGGAACTGGTGCATTTGATATAATTGGACTTTCAGAAGACCTTTGATAAGGTCCCAGACAAGTGGGTAGTAAGAAAAATGAGAGCACATGAGATTGGGGGTAATATACTGACATGGACTGAGGACAGAAAACAGAGAGTAGGGATAAACAGGTCATCCTTACTTTTGCAGGCTGTGTCTGGTGTAGTATTAGCATTGTGGATAGCACAGTTGCTTCACAGCTCCAGGGTCCCAGGTTCGATTCCCGGCTTGGTTCACTGTCTGTGCGGAGTCTGCACATCCTCCCCGTGTGTGCGTGGGTTTCCTCCGGGTGCTCCGGTTTCCTCCCACAGTCCAAAGATGTGCAGGTTAGGTGGATTGGCCATGATAAATTGCCCTTAGTGTCCAAAATTGCCCTTAGTGTTGGGTGGGGTTACTGGGTTACGGGGATAGGGTGGAGGTGTTGACCTTCGGTAGGGTGCTCTTTCCAAGAGCCGGTGCAGACTCGATGGGCCGAATGGCCTCCTTCTGCACTGTAAATTCTATGAAATGAGTGCTTGGGCCCCAACATTTCATAATCTATATCAATGATTTGTGTGACATAATTGGAAATGTTCAGCATACAAAGAGTTAATGTCATATCATAATTAACCACTAGATGGAGTTTGATGCAAGACTATATAAAGCAGTGACACACCGACCTCTGGGAGAGAGCTGGAGAGGAGAGCTAGAGAGAGCACTGATAGAGAGTTGAGTACAGTATAGATAGAATGTTGAGGCTCGTGTAATTGAGTATAGATCGTAGATTAGATTATTGTTTACTTTAAGAGTAAGTGGTTGAGCTTAATTTAAGTAGTGTAAATAAATGTTAGCTTTGTTTATGAACTTAGCTTCTGTGGTCTTTGAGAACACTACAACATCCATCCTGAGAACAAGAATCACAAAGGACAACACAATTTGGATGTGGGGATTGAATGTAATTTTCCAAGTGTGTTGATGACACAAAACTGGGTAAGATTGTGAGATATGAAGATGAGACAAAGAGGCTTCAAAGGGATTTATTTAGACAGACTAAGTGAGTGGGCAAGAACATGACAGATGGAGTATAACTTGGGAAAAATGTGAAGGTATCCACTTTGGTAGGAAAACAGAAATGCAGAGTTTTTCTGTAATGGGGAGAGACTGGAAAGTGTTGATGTTCAAAGGAAACTGGGAGTCCTTCTCCATGAGTCACTATAAAGCTAACATACAGGTACAGCAAGCAATTAGGAAGACAAATGGAACATTGGCTTTTATTGCAAGAAGATTTGTTTACTGGAGTAAAGATAGCTTGCTGCAATTGTACAGAACCTTGGTGAGACCACATCTGGAATATGTGTACAGTTTTGGTCTCTATCTAAGAAAAGGTATACTTGCCATATTCAAGACACAGGTTGATAGGTTTCTAGATATTAAAAACATCAAAGGATATGGTGATCATGTGGGAAAATGGTGTTGACGGGAAGATCAGCTATGATCTAATTTAATGGCAGAGCAAACTCGAAGGGCCGAATGATGTGGGGAAGAAAGAAAGAAACATGAAATAGGAACAGGAGTAGGCCATTCGGCACTTCGCGTCTGCTCCGCCATTAAACATGATCATGGCTGATACTCTACTTCAATGCCATATTCCCACTCTCTATCCAAACCCTTTAGAAATCTATTTTCTTCTTCAATATGTTCAGTGGTTTGGCCTCCACAGCCTCCCGTGGTAGAGAATTCCACAGACTGGCCACCCTCTGAATGAAGAATTTTCTCCTCATCTCAGTCCTAAATGGCCGTCCCCCTATCTTTGGACTGAGACCCCTTGTTCTGGAGCCTTCAGCCAGAGGAAACAACATCCCTGCATCCAGCTCTGTCAGAATTTTATACGTTTCAATTAGATCCCCTCGCATTCTTCTAAATTCCAGTGAACGCAGGCTCAGTTAACTCAATCTCTCCTCTTATGACCGTCCTGTCATCTCAGGAATCAGTTTGTTGAACCTTCATTGCACTCCCTCCATGGCAGCTATATCCATTCTTAGATAAGGAGACCAAACTGCACACATCCTGCAAATGTGGTCCCACCAAGGCCCTGTACAGCTGCAATATGACATCCTTGTTCCTGTACTCGAGTCCTCTTTTAATGAAGGCGAACATATAATTTGCTTTCCTAACTGCTGTACCTGCATGCTTGCTTTCAGTGACTTATGTACCAGGACAAACAGGTTACTTTGAACATCAACTTTCCCCAATCTATCACCTTCTGAATAATATTCCATTCTGTTTCTCCATCCGAATTGGATAACTTTACATTTAACCAAGTGATACTGCATCTGCCATGTATTTTCCCACTCACTCAACCTTTCGCAATCACCTTGAAGCCTCTTAACATGCTCATCATCCTTTACCATCCCACCAACTTTTGTGTCATCAGCAAACTTGGAAATATTACTTTTGGTTCCCTCATCCAAATCATTGATGTATATTGTAAATAGCTGGGGCCCAAGCACTGATCCCTGTGGTACCCCACCAGTCACTGCCTGCCACTTCGAAAAATACTCATTTATTCCTACTCTCTGTTTCCTGTCTGGTAACAAATCCTCAATCCATGCCAATATATTACCCCCAATCTGTTTCATTTTGCACACTAACCTCTCATGTGGGAATTTATCAAAAGCTTTCTGAAAATCCAAATAAACCTTATTCATTGGTTCATCCTTATCTATTTCTGCTAGTTACAGCCTCAGAAAACCCCAGTAGGTTTGTGAATGATTTCCCTTTCATAAATCCATGTTGGCTTTGTCTAATCCCATTGATATTTTCTAATGTCCTGTTGTCACATCTTTTATAACAGACTCTCGCATTTTCCCTCCTCCTGATGTTATGCTAACCGGTCTGGAATTCTGTTTTCTCTCTCCCTCCTTTTATTAAATAATGGGGTTACATTTTCTACCCTCCAACCTGCCGGGTCTGTTCCAGAATCTACAGAATTTTGGAAAATGACAACCAACACACCCATTATTTCCATGGCCACTTCCTTTAGTGTCCTGGGATGTAGATTATCAGGCCCTGGGCATTTATCGTCTTTCAGTCCCATTAATATCTCCAGCACTGCTATCCTAGTAATACTAATTTTCTTCAATTCCTCCTTCCCACTAGACCCTTGATTCCTCAGCATTTCTGGGAAGTTTCTATGCAGGAAATTCCCAAGATCGATTTCTCTTTGAGTTAAGAAAATTCTCCTCAGTCCTACATTATATTCCCGTCATCCTGAGGCTGTGCTCCTGTGGCCTAGATTCCCCAGCTTGGGGGGAACAACCTCTCAACCCTTCAGAACGAGATTGTTTCCCCTTCTTCCAAACTCAACCTCTCATCACAGGACAATTCTCTCATCCCAGGGACCAAATAGTGAACCTTTACTGCAGCACATCCTTGCAACTATGTCCTTCCTTAAACGTGGAGAACAAAACTGTACACAATAGTCCACATGTGTCTCACCAAGGCTCTGTACAATTATAGCAAGACTTCCTTCTTCTTGTACTCCAATCACCTTTCAATAAAGGCCAACATGCTGTTCGCCTTTCGGACTGTTCGCTGCACCGGCATGCTGACTTTCTGTATATATCCATGTCCCTCTGAAGATCTACATTTAGAAGATTCATGCCTTTTACTAAGTATTCTGCTCTTTGTTCTTCCAACCAAAGTGCATAACCTCACATTCTACCCCATTTGCTGCCTTATTGTCCTCTCGAGGGAGAAGAACAGTCCCAGTTTGTTCAATCTCTCCTCATAGCTAATACCCTCCATACCAGGCAACATCCTGGTAAACCTTTTCTGTACTCGCTCCAAAGCCTCCATGTCCTTCTGGTAGTGCGGTGACCTGAATTGGACGCAGTGGGCGGGATTCTCTCAGCCCAGGCCAGGCCGGAGGATCGCGCGCCGCCGCCCCGACGCCAGTCCGCCGATTCTCCAGAGAGTGGAGGATCGGTGGCATTGGCGCCGCCATGATCGGCGCGGCGCCGTTGAGGCGCCGCTCTACTGGCCCCCCCAGCAATTCTTGGCCCAGGATGGACCGAGCGTCCGTACAAAGAAACCTGAGTCCCGCCGGCACCATTCACACCTGGTCGTATCCGGCGGGACCTCAGCGTGAATGGATCCGGGGGCGGCCTGGTGGGAGGGGAGGGGGGTCCGACCCCGGGGGGTGCCCCCGCTGTGGCCTCACCCGCGACCGGGGCCTACCGATCGGCGGGCCGGCCTCTCGGGCTGGGGGGCCTCTTTTGTTCCGCGCCGGCCCTTGTAGCCCTACACCATCGCGCATGTGCGGCAATCGCGCCGGTCCCACTGCGCATGCGCAGACCTGCGGCACCCATCTGATGCCGGGATCGGCAGCTGAAGCGGCATGGGTCACTCCAGTGCCCTGCTGACCCCCTGTAGGGGTCAGAATCACTGGTCCTGAGGCCACGTTGACGCTGTCGAGAAACGTGACGGCGTTTATGACGGCATCAATACTTAGCCTCAGGATCACAGAATCTCGCCCCGTATTCCAAATGTGGCCAAACCAATGTTCTATATAATTGTAACATAATTTTCAATCTTTTATACTTGATACCCCATCCTATGAAGGCAAGCATGCCATATGCTTTCTTTACCGACATTTCCACCTGTGCTGCCATTTTTAAGGATCTGTGGACCTGCACTCCCAGATCTCCCTGTTTCTCTATGCTCCTGATGGTTCTGTCATTTATTTTATAGCTCTCACCTGAATTGGATCAACCAAAATACATCACCTCGCATTTGTCCGGGTTAAATTCCATCTACCATTTCTCTGCCCAATTTTGCAGCCTATCTATATCCTGTTGTATTCTCTGACAATCTTCATCACTATCCACAACTCCTGCAATCTTAGTATCATCCGCAAACTTGCTAATCAGACCCGCTAATTTTTATACCAAGTTATTTATATATATTACAAAGAACAGATGTCCCAGAATTAACCCCTGCGGAACACCACTAGTTACAGACCTCCATTCAGGAAAACACCCTTCCACTGCTACCCTCTGTCTTCTATGGCCAAGCCAGTTCTGGATCCATACAGCTAGTTCACCCCTGACTCCATTTGATTTAATCTTTTGCACCAGCCTGCCATGAGGGTAGCACGGTAGCACAGTGGTTAGCACAGTTGCTTCACAGTTCCAGGGCCCCAGGTTCGATTCCCGGCTTGGGTCACTGTCTGTGCGGAGTCTGCACGTTCTCCCCGCGTGTGCGTGGGTTTCCTCCGGGTGTTCGGGTTTCCTCCCACAGTCCAAAGATGTGCAGGTTAGGTGGATTGACCATGCTAAATTGACCTTCGTGTCCATAAACTTTAGGTGGGGTTACCGGGTTATGGGGATAGTGTGGCAGCTGTCATGTGAGAGTACCTCAATTTAAGACATGGATGTTTAAGCAATGCACCTTTAAGAAAACAGTGATGTCAGAGAGTGGGTGGAGCTGGGCTTTAGATCAGCCATTTTGCAGTTTAGTTTTGCAGTTTTGAATAAAAGCAGCTTGTGTGTGTTTGTGTGTTTCCAGAGAGCTGCAGTTTGGAGTTTGAAAAGAGCTTGGCAGTGTCTGTGTTTGCAGTGAGCTGGATCTCTGCCATGAAAGACTATCTCTGGATCATTTTGGTGATTTAAGCTCATAAACCTGATGTGATTCTGTTTAAAGGTGTTAAGTCTCTTGGAAGTTTGAAGGAACATTTTTAGGAATTATTTACTGTTGCAATATTTTCTGAGTTATCTTTGAAGTGAGGGGTGTTAAGAGATCCAATGTTTATTTAAGATATTAAGTTGAGTTCATGGAATAAACATTGTTTTGTGTTTAAAAACCCACGTGTCCATAATTGTAATCCCACACCTAGGGAACAAGCCATGTGCTAGGAAAAGCAACAAATCCATTAAAGGGAGAGGTTGGTTGAACTCCGTGATACATTTTGGGGTTCTGAAAATGCCTCGCCCATATCAATTGGGGGCTCGAGGGGGATAAAAGTCTATCCATTGGATTGGCTTTTGTGAACTTAAAGACAGTGAAGGATTGTTGTTTTTCCGGTGTGGTATTTTAGTTTAAGTGGGGAGAGTGTTGTGAACAATGGCTCTTTCAGTGGCTCAGAAGCTTTTGGGGGTGGAGAATGTCACACGTAGCATCTTACAGACAGAAATAAAAGCAGACTGTTAGATTTGGCAAGGACATTGCAGTTAACATTATCTGACAAAATGCGAAAAGGTGAGATAATTATGACGGTGGTTAAGTATTTAAAGTTGCCTGAGATAGAGTTTGACTCATTGGAAATGGCAAACATTCAGTTGCAAATTAAACAAATGGAACAGGAGAAAGAATTGGGCAGCACGGTAGCATTGTGGATAGCACAATTGCTTCACAGCTCCAGGGTCCCAGGTTCGATTCCAGCTTGGGTCACTGTCTGTGCAGAGTCTGCACATCCTCCCTGTGTGTGCGTGGGTTTCCTCCGGGTGCTCCGGTTTCCTCCCACAGTCCAAAGAAGTGCAGGTTAGGTGGATTGGCCATGATAAATTGCCCTTAGTGTCCAAAATTGCCCTTAGTGTTGGGTGGGGTTACTGGGTTATGGGGATAGGGTGGAGGTGTGGACCTTGGGTAGGGTGCTCTTTCCAAGAGCCGGTGCAGACTCGATGGGCCGAATGGCCTCCCATGCACTGTAAATTCTATGAAATCTATGAAATTAAAGCGGCTTGAATACGAGAGTGAGAGAGAGGAAAAAGAAAGAGAAAGAGAGAGATGAAAAAGAAAAGGAGAGAGAAGAAAGGAGAAAAGAAAGAATAGCCCTAGGAGAACAAAAAGAAAAAGAAAGGGAGATACAGATCAGGGAAAAAAATAAAGAGAGGGAGTTTGAAATTCAGAAAATGGCCATGAAAAATGACAATTAGTTAAAATTGGCAGACATAAAGGAAAACGTACAGTTGGATGATAGTGATGAGGATAGTGAGAAAGAGCGTCATAGTCGAAGGCTTGGTGGGAATCTATTTAAATATGTCCAAGCATTGCCAAGGTTTGACGAGAAGGAAGTGGAAGCCTTTTTCATTTCATTTGAGAAGGTAGCTAAACAAGTGAAATGGCCACAGGACACGTGGGTATTACTGATTCAAACAAAGCTGATAGGTAGAGCTAGTGAAGTGTTTGCATCACTACCGAAGGAGGTATCTGGAACGTATGATGAGGTGAAGAAATCCATCTTAAGTGCATATGAGCTAGTGCCTGAAGCTTACAGACAAAGGTTTAGAAATTTAAGGAAAGAATTTGGTCAAACATACATGGAGTTTGAAAGGCTCAAACAGAGTAATTTTGATAGGTGGATAAGGGCTTTGAAAATAGACCAAACGTATGAAGCTCTCAGAGAAATTATACTTTTGGAGGAGTGATGATGTAGTGAGAACTCATGTGGAAGAACAGAGGGTTGAAACTGCGACATTAGCAGCGGAAATGGCAGATGAATATGAATTAGTTCATAAATCAAAGATTGGTTTGTGAGATCAGTTTCAGCCGGTGAGGGATAGAAACTGGGGACATGAGAAATACTCAAGTGGTAAAGGAGATCTAATGGGAGACAAGAAAGAGAGTGTACCTCAGATTTAAAAAGAAACCCAGGAGGGTGGAAAAGAAATGAAAAGTTTCAGATGTTTTCACTGAAATAAACTAGGCTATGTAAAGTCACAGTGTTGGTGGTTGAAGAAAAGCACTGGAAAGGCTGATGTGGTAAAACAGGGTAAGACAGTGGGGTTTGTTAAAGTGGTAAAGGAAAGCTCAAGGGAAGCGAAGGAGGTGCAAACGATTGTACAGCCTGTTCAAGAAGTAATTGTTGAGAAGGTGGCAGATGTATTTAAAGAATTTACTTGTGTGGGTAAAGATAACTCATATGTATCTGGAGGAGCAGGTAAAGAAGTCACAATTTTAAGAGATACAGGGGCTAGTCAATCTTTAATGGTAAGAGATGAGGAATTATGTAGTTTGGGAAGAATGTTGCCAGAAAAGGTGGTGATATGTGGAATTCAGGGTGAGAGGAGTAGCGTTCCATTATATAAGGTAAGGTTGGAAAGTCCAGTGAAGATTGGTGAAGTGGTAGTAGGAGTAATCGATAAGCTATCTTGTCCAGGAATACAGTTTATCTTGGGTAATGATATAGCTGGATCGCAGGTGGGAGTGATGCCTACTGTGGTTGATAAGCCAGTGGAAAATCAGTCAACTGAAGTGTTGAAGGACGAATATCCTGGGATTTTTCCAGATTGTGTCACAGGTTAAGACAAGAGGAGAAATCAAAGAGTGAAGATGAAGTTGAAGTGCAATGATTAGAAATGATTTTTTGGTCAGATGGTTGAAAAAGAACAAGAACAGGTGGAGGATGAGGCAGATATTTTTAGTTCAGACAAATTGGCGGAGTTACAACAGAAAGATGTAGAAATAAAACGGATATATCAGAAAGCATATACAGAAGAGGAATCTGAGAGTATGCCAGAGTGTTATTACCGTAAAAGCGATGTCTTGATGAGATAATGGAGACCTGTACATATGCAGGCAGAATAAAAGTGGGCAGAAGTTCATCAAGTAGTATTGCCGGTAGGGTATAGAAAGGAGGTGTTGCGAGTTGCACATGAGGTACCAGTGGGAGGTCATTTGTGAATAAGGAAAACTCAAGCTAAAATCCAGAAACATTTTTATTGGCCTGGACTACATAAAGATGGAGTTAAATTTTGTCAATCATGTCACACATATCAAGTGATAGGAAACCTCAAACAGTGATAATACCAGCGCCCTTAATACCCATTCCAGCATTTGAGGAACCTTTCACAAGGGTCCTAATCGATTGTGCAGGGCCGCTTCCTAAAACAAAAAGTGGGAATCAATATCTTTTGACTGTAATGGATGTGTCTACTAGGTTTCCAAAGGCCATTCCAGTCGGCAATATTACAGCTAAAAGGATTGTGGAGGAGTTACTTAAATTCTTTACTAGATTTGGACTACCCACAGAAATTCAATCGGATCAAGGAACGAAATTACTTCAAAGTTGTGCAAAGAAGTTATGGATAGCTTAGGAATAAAACAATTTAAATCAACTGTATACCATCGAGAATCGCAGGGAACTTTAGAAAGGTGCCATCAGACATTGAAGACAATGTTGAGGGCGTATGTCAAGATTATCCAGAGGATTGGGATAAAGGAATTCCATTCGTATTGTTTGCAATTAGGGATGCACCAAATGAGTCTACCAAATTTAGTCCTTTTGAGCTAACTTTTGGTCATGTGGTAAGAGGACCACTTAAATTGATTAAGGAAAAATTGTTGGGTGTGAAATCGGAAATTGCACTATTGGATTACGTGTCAAATTTTAGGGAACAGTTAAATAGAGCAGGTGAATTGGCTAGACAACATTTGAACGTTGCACAAAATGTGATGAAACGGGTAGCGGACAAGAAATCCAAAGTTCGTAGTTTTGCCAGTGGGGATAAAGTTTTAGTGTTGTTACCAGTGGTAGGGGAACCTTTAAAATCTAGGTTTTGTGGACCGAATCAGATTGAAAGGAAATTAAGTGAGGTGAATTATGTGGTAAAAACACCAGATAGAAGGAAGACTCACCGGGTGTGTCATGTGAATATGCTTAAAAGGTACTTTGAAAGGGAAGGAGAGAAAAAGGAGGTTTTAATGATTCTAACTCAAAGTGACGAACCAAATCCAGATGACTTGGAATTTGACATACCTCAAATTAAATTGGAAAATGAGGATGTTCTTAAAAATTGGGATGAATTGTTAAGTTACCTTCCAGAGGAAAAACAAACTGACCTGAAAGAGTTATTGATATCACATGGGCAAGTTTGTAGAGATAAATTGGGAAATACTAAAATGACTATATCTGATGTAGATGTGGGAAATGCTGTTCCTATCAAACAACTTCCATTTAGACTTAACCCTTTAAAATTAACACAGGTTCACAGAGAGATTGAGAGTATGCTGAAGAATGGCATAATTGAAGTGGGTTGCAGCCAATGGAGCTCACCCATAGTGATGGTACCTAAACCAGACAGTACCCAACGGTTGTGTGTGGACTACAGAAAGGGGAATGCAGTTACAAGAACGCACTCTTATCCTATCCGACGTTTGAGGGATTGCATTGAGAAAGTGGGACAATCTGCTTTTGTTTCCAACTTCCAGACATGGAAAGAACATTTAAAACATCGTACGGAGTTCTTCAATCGACTTCAGGAGGCGGATTTGGTGATGAACCTAGCCGAAAGTGAATTTGGAGAAGCCCGAATCACTTTCCTTGCGGATTTTCCGATATCCTCAAGACGAAGGGAAATAATGCGATCTCCTAGCATGAATGAATTTAATCGAACGGCTGTGCAAAAGTTTTGTGGCGTGATTACTCCACTGATGGAATTGCTGAAGAAACGTTAAAACATTCAATGGACAGCGGACTTTCAACAGGCATTTGACTGCCTGAAACCTGTGATCACCAATGCTCCTGTATTGGAGAATTGCAAGGGGCTCTGTGGTCAGATTGAACTAAATTATCTGATTCTGAAGAGAAATGCCGAGGCGTAGAGGAATCGTGGATGGATCGTGCAGAGACTTTGTTCAAAGAGACTGTCAATTGAGAAGGCTTTTGGTTGGAGGAAGAAGAACGAAGAAAAATGGACAATATTATTATACCTGTTTGAGTGTGTTGTTTTTTTAAATGAAAATGTATATTTACTGTGTGCCTTGGAATAGCAAGGAATGTGTATGCCGTCATTTATCTCAAGAGGCTTGGAATATAAAAGCAGGGATGTACTTCTGAAGCTTTATAAAGCATTAGTTAGGCCCCATTTAGAATACTGTGTGCAATTTTGGGCCCCACACAAGAAGGACATACTGGCACTGGAGTGGGTCCAGCGGCGATTCACACGGATGATCCCAGGAATGGTAGGCTTAACATACGATGAACGTCTGAGGATCCTGGGATTATATTCATTGGAGTTTAGGAGGTTGAGGGGAGATCTAATAGAAACTTACAAGATAATGAATGGCTTAGATAGGGTGGACGTAGGGAAGTTGTTTCCATTAGCAGGGGAGACTAGGACCCGGGGGCACAGCCTTAGAATAAAAGGGAGTCACTTTAGAACAGAGATGAGGAGAAATTTCTTCAGCCAGAGAGTGGTGGGTCTGTGGAATTCATTGCCACAGAGGGCGGTGGAGGCCGGGACGTTGAGTGTCTTTAAGACAGAAGTTGATAAATTCTTGATTTCTCGAGGAATTAAGGGCTATTGAGAGAGAGCGGGTAAATGGAGTTGAAATCAGCTATGATTGAATGGTGGAGTGGACTCGATGGGCCGAATGGCCTTACTTCCGCTCCTATGTCTTATGGTCTTATGACTCTACAACAAAGTCACATTTAACTTGAGTGAGAAATGGCAAGATTTGGAGGTGGAAAGAGCTACTCCTGAAGGCTCATTGCATTTCCAGAGAGTTGTTGGAAAAGTTGAGGGATTATATACGAACATATGGGCTGGGATTCTCCGACCCTGTGCTGGATCGGAGAATCCCCGTGGGGAGGCGTGAATCCCACCCCGACTTCCCTATTCTCCGATGCCGTTTTTCGGGCACCCGTTAGATTCCCACCGCGCCGGTCAATGTCCGTTGATTCTCCGGGCCCCAATGGGTGAGTGGCCGAGGGGTTTGGCCGAGTCCCACTGGCGTGGATTACTCACCTCCCACACGGCGGGACCTGGAATTTAAGTGTGCGGGGGCTGTCCTGGAGGGGGGTGGGGGGATCCGACCCCAGGGGGGGCCCCCACGGTGATCTGGCCCGCGATCGGGGCCTACCGAACGGCGAGCTGGCTGGTTCCATGGGGGCCTACTTTACTCCGCGACGGGCCCCTGTAGGGCTCTACCATATTGCCTGGGGGCCGGCACAGAGAAGGGAACCCCTGCGCATGCACGGAAATACGCCGGCCATTCCGCGCATGCGCGGGCCGTTCGGCGCCGGCTGGAGCTGCGGGGAACACTCCGGCGGCAACCTAGCCCCCTAGAAAGGGGAGAATTCCTCACTTTCGGGGGCCATTGACGCAGTAGTGGTTGGCGCCGGTTTTCACGGCCCATATCGCCCCATTCTTGGAGAATCCCACCCAAGAAGTAGGATCAGGATTGGGCCTGCTCCGCCATTTGATAAGATCACGGCAGATCAAATTATGGTCTCAACTTGACTCTCCAGCCTACCACCTACACCCTTGACTCCCTTGTCATCTATCTAACCCAGCCTTAACATATTCATTGGCCCAGCTGCCACTGCTCTCTCAGGAAGACCTTACACAGGCTAACATACCTCTGAGGGAAAAGATTTTCCTCATTTTCGTCTTAAATAGGCGACCGTTTTATTTTTAAAACAGTTCTAGTCACTCCCAAAAGGGGAAACATCCTCCCAGCATTCATTGTGTCAAGTCCCCTCAGGATTTTATGTTTCAATAAGATCACCTCTCATTTTCAACATACCAATGGATACAGGCCCAACCTGTCCAACCTTTCCTCATAACCCTTCATCCCAGGAATCAGTCGAATAAAACTTCTCCAACTGCTTCTAATGCAACTAAATCCATCACAAGGAAACCACAATTGTACACAGTGCTCCAGATGTGGCCTCACCAGGCCCTGCTCAGCTGCATCAGGACCTCCCTGCTTTTAGATTCCATTCCTTTGCAATAAACTCAAAAATGCCATTTGCCTTCCTCATCACTTGCTGTACTTGTGTGCTAACTATTTGTGATTCATGTACCAGGACAGCTAGATCCCTCTGTATTGCAGAAGGAGATCTCAAGGCTGTTTCAGTGTCTGTTAGCAAGGGATCAGCCAGGCTAGCTAAAGGGAGGAAGTTCGAATAAGCAACAAAGAGACAAATACAAAAGCTAAGCCAAAGCACAGAGTCTATGATTAGCCACCTGCTCTATGATCTGGAGAGGGTTCCTCCACAAAGTGGTTTGAGGTGACATGGGAGGTGGAGAGTGACTCGGAGACCAATCTGTCAGCTGGCTAGGGGGGTAGGAACCTGTGTGCAGTGCGTGGGGCTTGTGGTGAAGGATGTGTGTTTGAGCGAGATTGTGGCTGGCAGCTGAGGGAACCGGACTGACTGTGTAATTAGGAGGAGGAGGAGGTCTGCAGGGAATGAGATATACCAGAAAGGTCAGCTATGGGTTTAAAGCTGTGACCAAAAGTATGGATGTGATTCTCCGGAAAGATTTCTAAGTGTGGTAACGAGCGGGAACTGCCGCGAGTTTCCCGGAGCTCGGGCCGGCGAGGCCGGCAACACTCGTAAACACTGAACGAGGCCCCATGAGATTCTCGCCGCCGATTCGCTGGGACCACGCTCACCAGCACCCCGCTAACAAGGTCAAGCAGCACTTAAATAGCACTTACAGAGCCAACCTCACTCAGCTGGAGGCCATGACGCCAAGATGACCGGCCCCATGACTCGCCGATACAGACGTGGGGAGGCTTCTCGATGAGGTGGAGGTCGGGAGAGATGTCCTGTTCCCCCGAGGGTCCCAGAGGATGTGCCACAGGGCAGCCAGTGCCACCTGGGAAGAGATGGTGGCGGCCGTGAGCCGTGAGTGTGACCAGGAGGACTGGCCTCCAGGTCAACGATTTACACCGGACAGCACGGTGAGTTGACACCGACCAACCCCCCCCGCCGCAGCCCCCCCTGGCCGAGACCCTTCCATCCCCAGGCGATCATCCATCCCCTCCCAACCCTCCATGCAGAGCGGAGAAACTACAATATTTTCTTCTCAGCCTTCAACACGTCATCGATGAAGTCGAACATCTTGCCAAAGTCATCCCCACACCCCCACTACTTGCCTTCAAACAACCGCGCAATCTCAAACAAACCATTGTTTTCAGCAAACTACTCAGCCTTCAGAACTGCGACCACGACATCACCACGACTGCCATGGCAATCTCTGCAAGACGTGCCAGACCATCGACATGGGTACCACCATGATATGTGAGAACATCATCCACCAGGAACGCGGTACATACTCGTGCGACTCGGCCAATGTTGTCTACCTCATACGCTGCAGGAAAGGTGTCCGGACGCGTGGTACATTGGCGAGACCATGCAGACGCTGCGACAACGGATTAACGGACATCACACGACAGGCAGAAATGTTCCCTTCCAGTCGGGGAACACTTCAGCAGTCAAGGTCATTCAGCCTCTGATCTTCGGGTAAGCATTCCCCAAGGCGGCCTTCAGGCCGCGCAACAATGCAGAATTGCCGGGCAGAAACATATAGCCAAGTTCCGCACACATGAGTGCGGCCTCAACCGGGACCTGGGATTCATGTCACATTACATTCACCCCCCACCATCTGGCCTGCGAAATCCTACCAACTGTCCTGGATTGAGACAATTCACACCTCTTTAACCTGGGGTTACCCATATCTCCGTCTGGACCTGTAAAGACTTAATTACCTGCAAAGACTCACATTCAAAGCATCGTCTTGCATCTTTGACTTTGGCTATATATATGGTTCTGGAACCCACCTCTTCATTCACCTGAGGAAGGACCTGTGCTCCAAAAGCTAGTGATTTGAAATGAACCTGTTGGACTTTAACTTGGTGTTGTAAGACTTCTTACTGTGTTCACCCAGTCCAATGCCGGCATCTCCACATCAATGGGGGATGTCAGTGACACTCCAGCAGATCCATAGCCGATTGGAGGAGTCCCATTGGCTATAGGCACAAGAGTTGTCGCCGGCAATGCGTGGCACCGAGGCCAACACTGCCAGGGTGGCGACCACAGTGGAGAGCCTGGTGCACGATGTTGGCAGCGTGTATGAAGGTGTCCAAGGCGCAGCGCAGTCGGTGACAGCCATGGCTGAGGGTCTTGGCAGAATGTCCGCCTCGCTGTATCAGGCTGACCTTGATGAGGTTCTGCGGGACATGTCCCGCTCTCAGATGGTAATGGCCGATGTTCTGCAGAGCGTGGCCCAATCACTGAGGAGCATTGCCAAGGGCATTGACACCATGGTGCAGGCATTGGGGAGCCGCCAGGGCTGGCAGAGCCACATGATGCAGGGGCAGCCGGGGCTCGAACCAGTCGACAACTGCGGCGGGCCCTCCGATTCCAGAACACCCACACGATGCCCACTAAGGGCATCGAATGCCACGGGGCGTGGTAAGCAGCTGGTTGCCTCCACCTCAGATGCGCATCCTGGGGACACACCTAGAGGTGCCGTAAAGTTAGGAAGGTTAAGCATTTTGATGATCACTGAGGGCACCGGAGGAGGGGTGAGGGGTTGGGAGAGAGGGTGGGGGGGGGGGGCGGAGAGGCTGTGGGGGTGTGGTATTGATGCACAATCAATTGCACAAAGACTAAAGTTGGGTACAACTGTGGCTTTATTACAGTCAGATGTCTGGCCTGCTGCTGCAGCTGGCGAAATGGCAGGGCACTGGAGGTCATGCATATTTATACAGTTCTTAGTGGGCAGAGCCAGCCGGCAGGAGCTATAGGCGAACCTGTGCAGGTCCTACCTTACATCCCCTAATACAGTGGTTCACCACATTCACCCCCTGTTAAAAATGAGTCCGGCGGGAGTAACGTGAAACTATATACAATTAGTGGAATTATGTACAGTGGTCGGGAAAGAAAAGTCCATGTTGATGGTCCAGAGTCCGTCAAAAGTTCAGCCGGTCCGGTGCTTTGGTGCTTCGTTGGGAGCGGCGTAATGGTGGCGGCGAAATCGGTGCTGGCGGTGGTGGAGGTGGCCCCGATGGCGGTGGTGGCGGTGCTGATGCTAGCCAGTCATCGGGGAACTCCGGGAGTGTTCCTAAGTCCTCTTTGTCCTCTTGTGCGGAAAAGGGGAGGGGGGCGGTCTGGTGGGGTCAATATTGGTGGCACGGTGGGAGGTGGGGGGGGGGGGGGGGGGCGCATTGGTGGGGGGGCGGGGTTGGGGTGGAACCTGATGGTGCCAGGTCCCTGAGTGAGACAGTATCTTGGCGGCCGTCGGGGAACTCAATGTAGGCATATTGAGGGTTGGCGTGGAGCAGGTGAACCCTGTCCACCAAGGGGTCCACCTTGTGGAGTCGGACGTGCCTACGGAGAAGGACCGGTCCTGGAGCAGTGAGCCAAGTCGGGAGCGACACCCCGGATGTGGACTTCCTGGGGAAGGTAAAAACACGTTCATGGGATGTGTTATTAGTGGCGGTGCACAATAGTGACCGGATGGAGTGTAGAGCGTCAGGGAGGACCTCCTGCCAGCGAGAGGCTGGGAGGTTCCTGGAATGTAGGGCCAGCTGGACGGCCCTCCAAACCGTCCCATTCTCCCGTTCTACTTGCCCGTTTCCCCGGGGGTTGTAGCTGGCCGTCCTGCTGGAGGCTATACCCCTGCTGAGCAGGAACTGACACAGCTCATTGCTCATGAATGAGGATCCCCTGTCACTGTGGACGTGGGCGGGGAAACTGAACAGAGCGAAGATGGTGCTGAGGGCCTTGATGACGGTGGCAGACGTCATATCGGGGCATGGGATGGCGAAGGGGAATCTGGAGTACTCATCGACCACACTGAGAATATACGTGTTACGGTCGGTGGAGGGGAGGGGCCCTTTGAAATCCACGCTGAGGCGTTCAAAGGGGCGGAAAGCCTTCACCAGGCGCGCACGGTCTGGCCGGTATAAGTGTGGTTTGCACACCGCACAGACCTGGCAGTCCCTGGTGACTGTCCTTACTTCCTCGGAGTAGGGCAGATTGCGAGCTTTGACCAGGTGGTACAACCGTGTGACCCCCGGGTGACAAAGGCTGTCGTGTAGGGCCCGGAGTTGGTCTACTTGTGCATAGGCACATGTACCTTGGGAAAGGATGTCTGGGGGCTCGTTGAGTTTACCGGGGCGATATAAGATTTTGTAATTATAGAAGAAAAAGAAGAAGAAAAGAAAGAAAAAAATTGCTTATTGTCAGAAGTAGGCTTCAAATGAAGTTACTGTGAAAAGCCCCTAGTCGCCACATTCCGGCGCCTGTTCGGGGAGGCTGTTACAGGAATTGAACCATGCTGCTGGCCTGCCTTGGTCTGCTTTCAAAGCCAGCGATTTAGCCCTGTGCTAAACAGCCCCTGGTGGAGAGCTCCATTCTCCACCGCAAGATTTTATCATTTTTGATCTTGCCCCGCTGTGTGTTATTGAACATGAAGGCTACCGACCGTTGGTCTGTAAGGTGAGTGAATCTCTTACCGGCCAGGTAATGCCTCCAATGCCGCACAGCTTCAACAATGGCTGGGGCCTCCTTTTCGACGGATGAGTGTCGAATTTCAGAGGCATGAAGGGCGCGGGAAAAGAATGCCACGGGTCTGCCTACCTGGTACGTCTGAAGCGTCGCTTTCTACTTGGAAAGGCAGTGACTCGTCCACTGCGCGCATCCCGGCCTTGGCGACGTCTGCTCTGATGCGGGCGAAAGCGTGTTGTGCCTCGGCCACGAGGGGGAATTGGGTGGACTGAAAGAGTGTCCACATAGTTTGGGACCCACTTAGCGTAGCAGGAAAAGAACCCCAGGCAGTGTTTGAGGGCCTTGGGGCAGTGGGGGAGGGGTAGTTCCATGAGGGGGCGCATGCGGTCGGGGTCGGACCAAGAAGTCCGTTTTGGACTATATAGCCGAGAATGGCTAACTGGGTCGTGCTGAACACACACTTCTCTTTGTTGTAGGTCAGGTTGAGAAGAATGGCAGTGCGGAGAAATTTATCGAGGTTGGCATCGTGGTCCTGCTGGTCATGGCCGCAAATGGTGACATTATCTAAGTACAGAAAGGTGGCCCGCAAACCGTACTGGTCGACCATTCGGTCCATCTCCCTTTGGAAGACCGAGACCCCATTTGTGACACTTCCCTAAGGAAGTGGTAGAGGCGACCGTCCGCCTCGAAGGCCGTGTATGGACGGTCCGACTTCCGGATGGGGAGCTGGTGGTAGGCGGATTTCAGGTCAATTGTTGAGAAGATCCAGTACAGCGCAATCTGATTGACCATATCAGATATGCGTGGGAGGGGGTACGTGTCGAGCTGCGTGTACCGATTGATGGTCTGGCTGTAGTCCACAACCATCCTGTGTTTCTCCCCAGTTTAAGCCACTACCACTTGGGCTCTCCAGGGGCTGTTGCTGGCCTCGATAATACCCTCCTTAAGCAGCCGCTGGACCTCGGACCTGATGAAGGTCTTGTCCTGGGTGCTGTACCGTCTGCTCCTAGTGGCAACGGGCTTGCAATCCGCAGTTAGATTGGCAAAAAGGGAGGGAGATGCGACCTTGAGGGTCGCGAGGCCGCAAACGGTAAGGGGGGGGGGTAAGGGCCCGTTGAATTTGAGGGTGAGGCTCTGGAGGTTGCACTGGAAGTCCAGGCCCAACAGGAATGCAGCGCTGAGATTAGGCAGGACATAGAGGTGGAAGTTACTAAATTCTACGCCCTGGACCGTGAGGGTCACTGTACAAAAGCCTCGGATCGGGACGGTGTGGGGTCCGGATGCTAGGGAGATCCTTTGATTGGCAGGGTGGACCGCAAGGGAGCAGCGCCTTACCGTATCTGGGTGAACGAAGCTTTTGGTGCTCCCGGAGTCCAGCAGGCACGAGGTCGCGTGGCCATTGATTTTAACCGTTGTCGACGCGGTGGCCAGGTTGTGCAGGTGAGATTGGTCCAGCGTCATTGAAGTGAGCTGTGGGTAGCCACCGGATGTTTCGGGTGGTGAGCATGTGCGTTCCGATCTCAGGGTGTCCGGAGACCCTGTGGGGGACAAGATGGCGGCGCCCATGGTGCGCACATTGCGGGGTCGGGACAAGATTGCGGCGCCCATTGGTCGCACATGGACACGGGAGGAGAAGATGGTGGCTCCCATTGTGCGTCTGGCGTGGGGGAAGGGGAGATAGCGGGCGCGATCGCAGCGACTGCCCAGGCCTGGCACACAGCCGCGAAGTGTCCCTTTTTACTGCAGGCTTTACAAACTGCAGTGCAGGCCGGGCAGTGTTGGCGGGGGTGCTTCTGCTGACCGCAGAAGTAGCAGCGGGGACCCCAAGGGTGCGCGGATCGGCGTGCGGCGCAGGCGTATTGGGAAGGCAGGGCCCTGGCTGAGGAGGTCGTCGGCGGGGTCCAGGAGGGGTAGGAAGGAGTAGAAGGATGGGCAGCGCGGCGGGAGGGGGACGATTGTACGTTATGGGATGCGACCATCATGGAGAGCGCCAAGGTTTTCGTCTCCGCCAGTTCGAGCGTGGCCACTTCCAGTAATCATTCTCGGATGCGGTCCAACGCAATCCCCGTCACGAAGGCAGGGGGAGATTCGCATGTACGGCGGCGGTAACGGCCTGACAGTCACAGTCCCGGACGAGTGGAGTTAAGGCCCTCCAGAAGACTTCGATGGACTCACCAGGTAGTTGCGAGCGGGTGGCAAGTACATGCCTGGCGAAGAGAGTGTTCGCCTTCTGCGCGTAGTGTTCTTTGAGGAGTTCCATTGTTTTTGTGTAATTCGTGGCGTCTTGTATCAACAGGAACACGCTGGAGCTCAGTCTGGAGTACAGGACGTTTATCTTCTGAGCCTCTGTTGGTGTGGGGACCGCCGCGTTGATGTGGGCCTCGAAACATGCTAGCCAGTGAGTAAAGTCTTTCCTGGCGTCGGGCGAGTGCGGATCCAGCTGCAGGCGATCGGGCTTAATTCGGATATCCATTCTGTGGAAAATCTGACTGTAATAAATTGATGCACGATCAATTGCACAAAGACTAAAGTTGGGCACAACTGTGGCTTTATTACAGTCAGATGCGAGGCCTCCTGCTGCAGCTGGCGAAATGGCAGGGCACTGGAGGTCATGCATATTTATACAGTTCTCCATGGGCGGAGCCAGCCGGCAGGAGCTACCGGCGAACCTGTAGTGCAGGTCCTACCTTACATCTCCTATTACAGTGGATCACCACAGGTAGGCAGGGGGTGGTGGGGGGAGTGGGGCTGCACCATCGGGAGAGTAGGGAATTGATGGACACTTGAGGCACATTAAAAACCCTTGATCACGAACAGTATGACACCTCTGTCACTTTCCTCTGCATTGCGGCTCGACCTCCAAACCATTGGCCCATCTCTCCAGGCATCACCCCCTCCCTGTAGCATTCACCCACCCTCCGGCTGTAGACATGTCCCCTGAGCTGTGTCCCATCCCCTGGGTGTTCGGATGTTGGCTGCTGCATGTGTGATGTTGCCTCCCGCAGTGTTCAGGCACAGTGTCCAGGCATCACGGTCTGAGTGGGGTGCTAGACAATAATGACTCCCACACGCTACATGGCCCGCCCACGCTCAGGAATTCACTTTGGTTATGTGAACTGCTCACTTAACCAAAGTTGCCAATTCCTATTAGCGATAGCGTTGAGCTGCATGGCCAGAGGCCTCGGCAGTCGGTGGAGGTTATGGGTGTTCGGTGGGACAGAGGGGCAGGGACAAGGGTTGCCACTGGAAGGGGTGCACCCGATCCACGGGTTGGCATGGTGCTGCCGCATGGGGTTGCCCCCCCCCCCCCAGCGCCTCCCTCACACCCCACCCCTTCGGATGGTGCCCCCTGCCCCCTCAGCTGAGGGTCCCCCACCGAGGACCAGGGCAGCAAGCACAGTGTCCCGAAGCTCGTTGCCTGTGAGCGTGGATGGCTACTCACTTCCTCGGCTCCACAAAGAAGCCGTTCTGCCAGGTTCAGGTGCAGTAATCGGCACCAGCGTGAACACTTGCTGGAGAGGCTGATGAATCACAGGAGGTGGTTGGACATGGGGTCGCTCTCATTAATTACATGGAAATAGGACTTAAGTGGTGATAATTGGTTTCTCGTCTCGCTACGGCAAGATCCCGATTTCGCCGATGGGAGAGGGCAGGCTGTATCGTGAATTGCCCAGTTCTCGTTTTTGTCCTCACTCACTATCCCCTGGCCACATTTAGCTTGAGCAAGAGCACAACGAAGCCTGAGAATCGCACCAGATATTTCACGGATGGGGAGAATGATCAAAAGTGAGATGCCAATATTCAACCGTGAGCCAGAGGTTAAAGGAATGCAAACACCTACACAAGCAAATATACATCTGCAGACACACTCACAGATACACATATACATCTGCCGACATACACTCACAGATACACATATACATCTGCAGACACACACTCACAGATACACATATACATCTGCAGACACACACTCACAGATACACATATACATCTGCCGACACACACTCACAGATACACATATACATCTGCAGACACACACTCACTGACACACGTATACACCTGCAGACACACTCACAGATACACATATACATCTGCAGACACACTCACTGACACACGTATACACCTGCAGACACACACTCACAGATACACATATACATCTGCAGACACACACTCACAGATACACATATACATCTGCAGACACACACTCACAGATACACATATACATCTGCAGACACACACTCACAGATACACGTATACATCTGCAGACACACACTCACTGACACACGTATACACCTGCAGACACACTCACAGATACACATATACATCTGCAGACACACTCACTGACACACGTATACACCTGCAGACACACTCACAGATACACATATACATCTGCAGACACACACTCACTGATACACATATACATCTGCAGACACACACTCACTGACACACGTATACACCTGCAGACACACTCACAGATACACATATACATCTGCAGACACACACTCACAGATACACGTATACATCTGCAGACACACACTCACTGACACACGTATACACCTGCAGACACACTCACAGATACACATATACATCTGCAGACACACTCACTGACACACGTATACACCTGCAGACACACTCACAGATACACATATACATCTGCAGACACACACTCACTGAAACACATATACACCTGCAGACACACACTCACTGATACACATATACATCTGCCGACACACACTCACAGATACACATATCCATCTGCAGACACACACTCACAGATACACATATACATCTGCCGACACACACTCACAGATACACATATATATCTGCAGACACACTCACAGATACACGTATACATCTGCAGACACACACTCACTGATACACGTATACATCTGCAGACACACACTCACAGATACACGTATACATCTGCAGACACACACTCACAGATACACATATACATCTGCAGACACACACTCAATGATACACGTATACATCTGCAGACACACACTCACAGATACACGTATACATCTGCAGACACACACTCACTGATACACATATACATCTGCAGACACACACTCACTGATACACATATACATCTGCCGACACACACTCACAGATACACATATACATCTGCAGACACACACTCACGGAAACACATATACATCTGCAGACACACACTCACAGATACACATATACATCTGCAGACACACACTCACAGATACACGTATACATCTGCAGACACACACTCACAGATACACATATACATCTGCCGACACACACTCACAGATACACGTATACATCTGCCGACATACACTCACAGATACACATATACATCTGCAGGCACACACTCACAGATAGACATATACATCTGCAGACACACACTCAAAGATACACATATACATCTGTAGACACACTCACTGACACACGTATACACCTGCAGACACACTCACAGATACACATATACATCTGCAGACACACACTCACTGATACACATATACATCTGCAGACACACACTCTCTGATACACATATACATCTGCCGACACACACTCACAGATACACATATCCATCTGCAGACACACACTCACAGATACACATATACATCTGCCGACACACACTCACAGATACACATATATATCTGCAGACACACTCACAGATACACGTATACATCTGCAGACACACACTCAATGATACACGTATACATCTGCAGACACACACTCACAGATACACGTATACATCTGCAGACACACACTCACTGATACACATATACATCTGCAGACACACACTCACTGATACACATATACATCTGCCGACACACACTCACAGATACACATATACATCTGCAGACACACACTCACAGAAACACATATACATCTGCAGACACACACTCACAGATACACATATACATCTGCAGACACACACTCACAGATACACATATATATCTGCAGACACACTCACAGATACACGTATACATCTGCAGACACACACTCAATGATACACGTATACATCTGCAGACACACACTCACAGATACACGTATACATCTGCAGACACACACTCACTGATACACATATACATCTGCAGACACACACTCACTGATACACATATACATCTGCCGACACACACTCACAGATACACATATACATCTGTAGACACACACTCACAGAAACACATATACATCTGCAGACACACACTCACAGATACACATATACATCTGCAGACACACACTCACAGATACACATATACATCTGCCGACACACACTCACAGATACACGTATACATCTGCCGACACACACTCACAGATACACATATACATCTGCCGACACACACTCACAGATACACATATATATCTGCAGACACACACTCACAGATACACCTATACATCTGCAGACACACACTCACAGATACACGTATACATCTGCCGACACACACTCACAGATACACATATACATCTGCAGACACACACTCACAGATACACCTATACATCTGCAGACACACACTCACTGATACACATATACATCTGCAGACACACACTCACAGATACACATATACATCTGCAGACACACACTCACAGATACACAAATACACTAGCAGACACACACTCACAGATACACATATACATCTGCAGACACACTCACATATACACCTATACATCTGCAGACACACACTCACATATACACATATACATCTGCAGACACACACTCACAGATACACAAATACACTAGCAGACACACACTCACAGATACACATATACATCTGCAGACACACTCACATATACACCTATACATCTGCAGACACACACTCACATATACACATATACATCTGCAGACACACACTCACAGATACACATATACATCTGCAGACACACACTCACAGATAAACATATACATCTGCAGGCACACACTCACAGATACACATATACATCTGCAGGCACACACTCACAGATACACATATACATCTGCAGACACACACTCACTGATACACATATACATCTGCAGACACACACTCACTGATGCACATATACATCTGCCGACACACACTCACAGATACACAAATACATAAGCAGACACACACTCACAGATACACATATACATCTGCAGACACACTCACATATACACCTATACATCTGCCGACACACACTCACAGATACACAAATACACAAGCAGACACACACTCACAGATACACATATACATCTGCAGACACACTCACAGATACACCTATACATCTGCAGACACACTCACAGATACACATATACATATGCAGACACACTCACAGATACACATATACATCTGCAGACACACACACAGATACACATATACATATGCAGACACACTCACAGATACACGTATACATCTGCCGACACACACTCACAGATACACAAATACACAAGCAGACACACACTCACAGATACACATATACATCTGCAGACACACTCACAGATACACATACACATCTGCAGACACACACTCACATATACACATATACATCTGCAGACACACACTCACAGATACACAAATACACTAGCAGACACACACTCACAGATACACATATACATCTGCAGACACACTCACATATACACCTATACATCTGCAGACACACACTCACATATACACATATACATCTGCAGACATACACTCAGAGATACACATATACATCTGCAGACACACACTCACAGATACACATATACATCTGCAGACACACACTCACAGATACACAAATACACTAGCAGACACACACTCACAGATACACATATACATCTGCAGACACACTCACATATACACCTATACATCTGCAGACACACACTCACATATACACATATACATCTGCAGACACACACTCACAGATACACAAATACACTAGCAGACACACACTCACAGATACACATATACATCTGCAGACACCCACTCACAGATACACATATACATCAGCAGGCACACACTCACAGATACACATATACATCTGCAGACACACTCACATATACTCCTATACATCTGCAGACACACACTCACATATACACATATACATCTGCAGACACACACTCACAGATACACATATACATCTGCAGACACACACTCACAGATACACATATACACCTGCAGGCACACACTCACAGATACACATATACATCTGCAGACACACTCACAGATACACATATACATCTGCAGACACACACTCACTGATACACATATACATCTGCAGACACACACTCACTGATGCACATATACATCTGCCGACACACACTCACAGATACACAAATACACAAGCAGACACACACTCACAGATACACATATACATCTGCAGACACACTCACATATACACCTATACATCTGCCGACACACACTCACAGATACACAAATACACAAGCAGACACACACTCACAGATACACATATACATCTGCAGACACACTCACATATACACCTATACATCTGCAGACACACACTCACATATACACATATACATCTGCAGACACACTCACAGATACACGTATATATCTGCAGGCACACTCACAGATACACGTATACATCTGCCGACATACACTCACAGATACACATATACATCTGCAGACACACACTCACAGATACACATATACATCTGCAGACACACACTCACAGATACACATATACATCTGCAGACACACACTCACAGATACACATATACATCTGCAGACACACACTCACAGATAGACATATACATCTGCAGACACACACTCAAAGATACACATATACATCTGCAGACACACTCACTGACACACGTATACACCTGCAGACACACTCACAGATACACATATACATCTGCAGACATACACTCACTGATACACATATACACCTGCAGACACACACTCACTGATACACATATACATCTGCCGACACACACTCACAGATACACATATCCATCTGCAGACACACACTCACAGATACACATATACATCTGCCGACACACACTCACAGATACACATATATATCTGCAGACACACTCACAGATACACGTATACATCTGCAGACACACACTCACTGATACACGTATACATCTGCAGACACACACTCACAGATACACGTATACATCTGCAGACACACACTCACTGATACACATATACATCTGCAGACACACACTCACTGATACACATATACATCTGCCGACACACACTCACAGATACACATATACATCTGCAGACACACACTCACGGAAACACATATACATCTGCAGAAACACACTCACAGATACACATATACATCTGCAGACACACACTCACAGATACACGTATACATCTGCAGACACACACTCACAGATACACATATACATCTGCCGACACACACTCACAGATACACGTATACATCTGCCGACATACACTCACAGATACACATATACATCTGCAGGCACACACTCACAGATAGACATATACATCTGCAGACACACACTCAAAGATACACATATACATCTGTAGACACACTCACTGACACACGTATACACCTGCAGACACACTCACAGATACACATATACATCTGCAGACACACACTCACTGATACACATATACATCTGCAGACACACACTCACTGATACACATATACATCTGCCGACACACACTCACAGATACACATATCCATCTGCAGACACACACTCACAGATACACATATACATCTGCCGACACACACTGACAGATACACATATATATCTGCAGACACACTCACAGATACACGTATACATCTGCAGACACACACTCAATGATACACGTATACATCTGCAGACACACACTCACAGATACACGTATACATCTGCAGACACACACTCACTGATACACATATACATCTGCAGACACACACTCACTGATACACATATACATCTGCCGACACACACTCACAGATACACATATACATCTGCAGACACACACTCACAGATACACATATACATCTGCAGGCACACACTCACAGATACACATATACATCTGCAGACACACTCACAGATACACATATACATCTGCAGACACACACTCACTGATACACATATACATCTGCAGACACACACTCACTGATGCACATATACATCTGCCGACACACACTCACAGATACACAAATACACAAGCAGACACACACTCACAGATACACATATACATCTGCAGACACACTCACATATACACCTATACATCTGCCGACACACACTCACAGATACACAAATACACAAGCAGACACACACTCACAGATACACATATACATCTGCAGACACACTCACATATACACCTATACATCTGCAGACACACACTCACATATACACATATACATCTGCAGACACACTCACAGATACACGTATATATCTGCAGGCACACTCACAGATACACGTATACATCTGCCGACATACACTCACAGATACACATATACATCTGCAGACACACACTCACAGATACACATATACATCTGCAGACACACACTCACAGATACACATATACATCTGCAGACACACACTCACAGATACACATATACATCTGCAGACACACACTCAAAGATACACATATACATCTGCAGACACACTCACTGACACACGTATACACCTGCAGACACACTCACAGATACACATATACATCTGCAGACACACACTCACTGATACACATATACACCTGCAGACACACACTCACTGATACACATATACATCTGCCGACACACACTCACAGATACACATATCCATCTGCAGACACACACTCACAGATACACATATACATCTGCCGACACACACTCACAGATACACATATATATCTGCAGACACACTCACAGATACACGTATACATCTGCAGACACACACTCACTGATACACGTATACATCTGCAGACACACACTCACAGATACACGTATACATCTGCAGACACACACTCACTGATACACATATACATCTGCAGACACACACTCACTGATACACATATACATCTGCCGACACACACTCACAGATACACATATACATCTGCAGACACACACTCACGGAAACACATATACATCTGCAGAAACACACTCACAGATACACATATACATCTGCAGACACACACTCACAGATACACGTATACATCTGCAGACACATACTCACAGATACACATATACATCTGCCGACACACACTCACAGATACACGTATACATCTGCCGACATACACTCACAGATACACATAAACATCTGCAGGCACACACTCACAGATAGACATATACATCTGCAGACACACACTCAAAGATACACATATACATCTGTAGACACACTCACTGACACACGTATACACCTGCAGACACACTCACAGATACACATATACATCTGCAGACACACACTCACTGATACACATATACACCTGCAGACACACACTCACTGATACACATATACATCTGCCGACACACACTCACAGATACACATATCCATCTGCAGACACACACTCACAGATACACATATACATCTGCCGACACACACTCACAGATACACATATATATCTGCAGACACACTCACAGATACACGTATACATCTGCAGACACACACTCAATGATACACGTATACATCTGCAGACACACACTCACAGATACACGTATACATCTGCAGACACACACTCACTGATACACATATACATCTGCAGACACACACTCACTGATACACATATACATCTGCCGACACACACTCACAGATACACATATACATCTGCAGACACACACTCACAGAAACACATATACATCTGCAGACACACACTCACAGATACACATATACATCTGCAGACACACACTCACAGATACACATATACATCTGCCGACACACACTCACAGATACACGTATACATCTGCCGACACACACTCACAGATACACATATACATCTGCCGACACACACTCACAGATACACATATACATCTGCAGACACACTCACAGATACACCTATACATCTGCAGACACACACTCACAGATACACGTATACATCTGCCGACACACACTCACAGATACACATATACATCTGCAGACACACACTCACAGATACACCTATACATCTGCAGACACACACTCACTGATACACATATACATCTGCAGACACACACTCACAGATACACATATACATCTGCAGACACACACTCACAGATACACAAATACACTAGCAGACACACACTCACAGATACACATATACATCTGCAGACACACTCACATATACACCTATACATCTGCAGACACACACTCACATATTCACATATACATCTGCAGACACACACTCACAGATACACAAATACACTAGCAGACACACACTCACAGATACACATATACATCTGCAGACACACTCACATATACACCTATACATCTGCAGACACACACTCACATATACACATTAACATCTGCAGACACACACTCACAGATACACATATACATCTGCAGACACACACTCACAGATAAACATATACATCTGCAGGCACACACTCACAGATACACATATACATCTGCAGACACACTCACAGATACACATATACATCTGCAGACACACACTCACTGATACACATATACATCTGCAGACACACACTCACTGATGCACATATACATCTGCCGACACACACTCACAGATACACAAATACATAAGCAGACACACACTCACAGATACACATATACATCTGCAGACACACTCACATATACACCTATACATCTGCCGACACACACTCACAGATACACAAATACACAAGCAGACACACACTCACAGATACACATATACATCTGCAGACACACTCACAGATACACCTATACATCTGCAGACACACTCACAGATACACATATACATATGCAGACACACTCACAGATACACATATACATCTGCAGACACACACACAGATACACATATACATATGCAGACACACTCACAGATACACGTATACATCTGCCGACACACACTCACAGATACACAAATACACAAGCAGACACACACTTACAGATACACATATACATCTGCAGACACACTCACAGATACCCATACACATCTGCAGACACACACACAGATATACATATACATCCGCAGACACACACTCACAGATACACATATACATCCGCAGACACACACTCACAGATACACATATACATCTGCAGACACACTCACATATACACCTATACATCTGCAGACACACACTCACATATACACATATACATCTGCAGACACACACTCACAGATACACAAATACACTAGCAGACACACACTCACAGATACACATATACATCTGCAGACACACTCACATATACACCTATACATCTGCAGACACACACTCACATATACACATATACATCTGCAGACATACACTCAGAGATACACATATACATCTGCAGACACACACTCACAGATACACATATACATCTGCAGACACACACTCACAGATACACAAATACACTAGCAGACACACACTCACAGATACACATATACATCTGCAGACACACTCACATATACACCTATACATCTGCAGACACACACTCACATATACACATATACATCTGCAGACACACACTCACAGATACACAAATACACTAGCAGACACACACTCACAGATACACATATACATCTGCAGACACCCACTCACAGATACACATATACATCAGCAGGCACACACTCACAGATACACATATACATCTGCAGACACACTCACATATACACCTATACATCTGCAGACACACACTCACATATACACATATACATCTGCAGACACACACTCACAGATACACATATACATCTGCAGACACACACTCACAGATACACATATACATCTGCAGGCACACACTCACAGATACACATATACATCTGCAGACACACTCACAGATACACATATACATCTGCAGACACACTCACAGATACACATATACATCTGCAGACACACTCACAGATACACATATACATCTGCAGACACACACTCACTGATACACATATACATCTGCAGACACACACTCACTGATGCACATATACATCTGCCGACACACACTCACAGATACACAAATACACAAGCAGACACACACTCACAGATACACATATACATCTGCAGACACACTCACATATACACCTATACATCTGCCGACACACACTCACAGATACACAAATACACAAGCAGACACACACTCACAGATACACATATACATCTGCAGACACACTCACATATACACCTATACATCTGCAGACACACACTCACATATACACATATACATCTGCAGACACACTCACAGATACACGTATATATCTGCAGGCACACTCACAGATACACGTATACATCTGCAGACACACTCACAGATACACATATACATCCGCAGACACACACTCACAGATACACCTATACATCTGCAGACACACACTCACATATACACATATACATCTGCAGACACACTCACAGATACACATATACATCCGCAGACACACACTCACTGATACACATATACATCTGCAGACACACTCACAGATACACATATACATATGCAGACACACTCACAGATACACGTATACATCTGCCGACACACACTCACAGATACACAAATACACAAGCAGACACACACTCACAGATACACATATACATCTGCAGACACACTCACAGATACACATACACATCTGCAGACACACACACAGATATACATATACATCCGCAGACACACACTCACAGATACACATATACATCCGCAGACACACACTCACAGATACACATATACATCTGCAGACACACTCACATATACACCTATACATCTGCAGACACACAATCACATATACACATATACATCTGCAGACATACACTCAGAGAAACACATATACATCTGCAGACACACACTCACAGATACACATATACATATGCAGACACACACTCACAGATACACAAATACACTAGCAGACACACACTCACAGATACACATATACATCTGCAGACACACTCACATATACACCTATACATCTGCAGACACACACTCACATATACACATATACATCTGCAGACACACACTCACAGATACACAAATACACTAGCAGACACACACCCACAGATACACATATACATCTGCAGACACACTCACATATACACCTATACATCTGCAGACACACACTCACATATACACATATACATCTGCAGACACACACTCACAGATACACATATACATCTGCAGACACACACTCACAGATACACATATACATCTGCAGGCACACACTCACAGATACACATATACATCTGCAGACACACTCACAGATACACATATACATCTGCAGACACACACTCACTGATACACATATACATCTGCAGACACACACTCACTGATGCACATATACATCTGCCGACACACACTCACAGATACACAAATACACAAGCAGACACACACTCACAGATACACATATACATCTGCAGACACACTCACATATACACCTATACATCTGCCGACACACACTCACAGATACACAAATACACAAGCAGACACACACTCACAGATACACATATACATCTGCAGACACACTCACATATACACCTATACATCTGCAGACACACACTCACATATACACATATACATCTGCAGACACACTCACAGATACACGTATATACCTGCAGGCACACTCACAGATACACGTATACATCTGCAGACACACTCACAGATACACATATACATCCGCAGACACACACTCACAGATACACCTATACATCTGCAGACACACACTCACATATACACATATACATCTGCAGACACACTCACAGATACACATATACATCCGCAGACACACACTCACTGATACACATATACATCTGCAGACACACTCACAGATACACGTATACATCTGCAGACACACTCACAGATACACATATACATCTGCTGACACCACTCACAGATACACGTATACATCTGCAGACACACACTCACATATACACATATACATCTGCAGACACACTCACAGATACACATATACATCTGCAGACACACACTCCCACTCACAGATACACGTATACATCTGCAGACACACACTCACAGAAACACGTATACATCTACAGACACACACTCACAGATACACGTATACATCTGCAGACACACTCACAGGTACACATATACATCTGCAGACACACACTCACAGATACACGTATACCTCTGCAGACACACACTCACAGATGCACATATACATCTGCCGACACACACACACAGACACACATATACATCTGCAGACACACACTCACAGATACACATATACATCTGCAGACACACACTCACAGATACACATATACATCCGCAGACACACTCACTGATACACATATACATCTGCCGACACACACACACAGATACACATATACATCTGCAGACACACACTCACAGATACACATATACATCTGCCGACACACTCACACAGATACACATATATATCTGCAGACACGCACACACATATACACCTATACATCTGCAGACACACACTCACAGATACACATATACATCCGCAGACACACACTCACAGATACACATATACACATCTTCAGACACACACTCACAGATACACATATACATCTGCAGACACACACTCACAGATATACATATACATCTGCAGACACACACTCACAGATACAAAATATACATCTGCAGACACACACTCACAGATGCACATATATATCTGCAGACACACACTCACAGAAACACGTATACATCTGCAGACACACACTCACAGATACACATATACATCTTCAGACACACACTCACAGATACACATATACATCTGCCGACACACACTCACAGATACACGTATACATCTGCCGACATACACTCACAGATACACATATACATCTGCAGGCACACACTCACAGATACACATATACATCTGCAGACACACACTCACAGATACACATATACATCCGCAGACACACACTCACAGATACACATATACATCTTCAGACACACACTCACAGATACACGTATACATCTGCAGACACACACTCACAGATACACGTATACATCTGCAGACACACACTCACAGATACACATATACATTTGCCGACATACACTCACAGATACACATATACATCTGCAGACACACACTCACAGATACACATATACATCTGCCGACACACACTCACAGATACACGTATACATCTGCCGACATACACTCACAGATACACATATACATCTGCAGGCACACACTCACAGATACACATATACATCTGCAGACACACACTCACTGATTAACATATACATCTGCAGACACACTCACTGACACACGTATACACCTGCAGACACACTCACAGATACACATATACATCTGCAGACACACACTCACTGATACACATATACATCTGCAGACACACACTCACTGATACACATATACATTTGCCGACACACACTCACAGATACACATATCCATCTGCAGACACACACTCACAGATACACATATACATCTGCCGACACACACTCACAGATACACATATATATCTGCAGACACACTCACAGATACACGTATACATCTACAGACACACACTCACTGATACACGTATACATCTGCAGACACACACTCACAGATACACGTATACATCTGCAGACACACACTCACTGATACACATATACATCTGCAGACACACACTCACTGATAAACATATACATCTGCCGACACACACTCACAGATACACATATACATCTGCAGACACACACTCACAGAAACACATATACATCTGCAGACACACACTCACAGATACACATATACATCTGCAGACACACACTCACAGATACACATATACATCTGCCGACACACACTCACAGATACACGTATACATCTGCCGACACACACTCACAGATACACATATACATCTGCCGACACACACTCACAGATACACATATACATCTGCAGACACACACTCACAGATACACCTATACATCTGCAGACACACACTCACAGATACACGTATACATCTGCCGACACACACTCACAGATACACATATACATCTGCAGACACACACTCACAGATACACCTATACATCTGCAGACACACACTCACTGATACACATATACATCTGCCGACACACACTCACAGATACACATATACATCTGCAGACACACACTCGCTGATACACATATACATCTCCCGACACACACTCACAGATACACATATACATCTGCAGACACACACTCACAGATACACCTATACATCTGCAGACACACACTCACAGATACACGTATACATCTGCCGACACACACTCACAGATACACATATACATCTGCAGACACACACTCACAGATACACCTATACATCTGCAGACACACACTCACAGATACACGTATACATCTGCAGACACACACACAGATACACATATACATCTGCAGACACACACTCACAGATACACGTATACATCTGCAGACACACACTCACTGATACACATATACATCTGCCGACACACACTCACAGATACACATATACATCTGCAGACACACACTCACTGATACACATATACATCTGCCGACACACACTCACAGATACACATATACATCTGCAGACACACACTCACAGATACACGTATACATCTGCAGACACACACACAGATACACATATACATCTGCAGACACACTCACAGATACACATATACATCTGCAGACACACACTCACTGATACACATATACATCTGCAGACACACACTCACAGATACACGTATACATCTGCCGACATACATTCACAGATACACATACACATCTGCAGGCACACACTCACAGATACACATATACATCTGCAGACACACACTCACTGATATACGTATACATCTGCAGACACACACTCACAGATACACCTATACATCTGCAGACACACACTCACTGATACACATATACATCTGCAGGCACACACTCACAGATACACATATACATCTGCAGGCACACACTCACAGATACACATATACATCTGCAGACACACACTCACTGATACACGTATACATCTGCAGACACGCACTCACTGATACACATATACATCTGCCGACACACTCACAGATACACATATACATCTGCCGACACACACTCACAGATACACGTATACATCTGCAGACACACACTCACTGATACACATATACATCTGCCGACACACACTCACAGATACACGTATACATCTGCAGACACACACTCACAGATACACATGTCCATCTGCAGACACACACTCACAGATACACATATACATCTGCAGACACACTCACTGATACACATATACATCTGCAGACACACACTCACAGATACACATATACATCTGCAGACACACACTCACAGATACACGTATACATCTGCAGACACACTCACTGATACACATATACATCTGCAGACACACACTCACAGATACACATATATATCTGCAGACACACACTCACAGATACACATATACATCTGGAGACACACACTCACAGATACACATATACATCTGCAGACACACTCACAGATACACATATACATCTGCAGACACACACTCACAGATACACGTATACATCTGCAGACACACACTCACAGATACACGTATACATCTGCAGACACACACTCACAGATACACAAATACACAAGCAGACACACACTCACAGATACACATATACATCTGCAGACACACTCACATATACACCTATACATCTGCAGACACACTCACAGATACACAAATACACAAGCAGACACACACTCACAGATACACGTATACATCTGCAGACACACACTCACAGATACACATATACATCTGCAGACACACTCACTGATACACATATACATCTGCAGACACACACTCACAGATACACATATACATCTGCAGACACACTCACAGATACACGTATACATCTGCAGACACAGTCACTGATAGACATATACATCTGCAGGCACACACTCAAAGATACACAGATACATCTGCAGACACACACTCACAGATACACATATACATCTGCAGACACACACTCACAGATACACATATACATCTGCAGACACACACTCACAGATGCACATATACATCTGCCGACACACACTCACAGATACACATATACATCTGCAGACACACACTCACAGATACACGTATGCATCTGCAGACACACTCACTGATACACATATACATCTGCCGACACACACTCACAGATACACATATACATCTGCAAACACACACTCACAGATACACATATACATCTGCAGACACACACTCACTGATGCACATATACATCTGCCGACACACACTCACAGATACACATATACATCTGCAGACACACTCACTGATACACATATATATCTGCCGACACACACTCACAGATACACGTATACATCTGCAGGCACACACTCACAGATACACGTTGTGGTAGTATGTATTGGGGGTCATGTGGGACTGGAAGCCCTAATGTCATTGGCTGACAGATCCCGGGTCCTGGTTGGCCGTTGACCTCATACTCCGCCCTGAAGGCGAAGTATAAGAAGCCGGTGCCTTCCCCCGCATGCCAGTTTACTATCGGGCTGCTGGGGAACAGACACGCTTAATAAAGCCTCATCGACTTCACTCTGTTTGTCTCACGGAGTCTTTGTGCGCCACACACGTATACATCTGTAGACACACACTCACTGATACACAAATACACAAGCAGACACACACTCACATATACACGTATACATCTGCAGACACACTCACAGATACACGTATACATCTGCAGACACACTCACAGATACACCTATACATCTGTAGACACACACTCACAGATACACATATACATATGCAGACACACACTCACAGATGCACATATACATCTGCAGACACACACTCACAGATACACATATACATCTGCAGACACACACTCACAGATGCACATGTACATCTGCCGACACACACTCACAGATACACAAATACACAAGCAGACACACACTCACAGATACACATATACATCTGCAGACACACTCACATATACACCTATACATCTGCCGACACACACTCACAGATACACAAATACACAAGCAGACACACACTCACAGATACACATATACATCTGCAGACACACTCACAGATACACGTATATATCTGCAGACACACACTCACAGATACACGTATACATCTGCAGACACACTCACAGATACACATATACATCTGCAGACACACACTCACAGATACACGAATACATCTGCAGACACACACTCACAGATACATGTATACATCTGCAGACACACTCACAGATACACATATACATCTGCAGACACACTCACAGATACACATATACATATGCAGACACACACTCACAGATACACGTATACATCTGCAGACACACACTCACAGATACACGTATACATCTGCAGACACACACTCACAGATACACAAATACACAAGCAGACACACACTCACAGATACACATATACATCTGCAGACACACTCACATATACACCGATACATCTGCAGACACACTCACAGATACACAAATGCACAAGCAGACACACACTCACAGATACACGTATACATCTGCAGACACACACTCACAGATACACATATACATCCGCAGACACACACTCACAGATACACATATACATCTGCAGACACACACTCACAGATACACGTATACATCTGCAGACACACACACAGATACACATATACATCTGCAGACACACTCACAGATACACATATACATCTGCAGACACACACTCACTGATACACATATACATCTGCAGACACACACTCACAGATACACGTATACATCTGCCGACATACATTCACAGATACACATATACATCTGCAGGCACACACTCACAGATACACATATACATCTGCAGACACACACTCACTGATACACGTATACATCTGCAGACACACACGCACAGATACACCTATACATCTGCAGACACACACTCACTGATACACATATACATCTGCAGGCACACACTCACAGATACACATATACATCTGCAGGCACACACTCACAGATACACATATACATCTGCAGACACACACTCACTGATACACGTATACATCTGCAGACACACACTCACTGATACACATATACATATGCCGACACACTCACAGATACACATACACATCTGCCGACACACACTCACAGATACACGTATACATCTGCAGACACACACTCACTGATACACATATACATCTGCCGACACACACTCACAGATACACGTATACATCTGCAGACACACACTCACAGATACACATATCCATCTGCAGACACACACTCACAGATACACATATACATCTGCAGACACACTCACTGATACACATATACATCTGCAGACACACACTCACAGATACACATATACATCTGCAGACACACACTCACAGATACACGTATACATCTGCAGACACACTCACTGATACACATATACATCTGCAGACACACACTCACAGATACACATATATATCTGTAGACACACACTCACAGATACACATATACATCTGCAGACACACACTCACAGATACACGTATACATCTGCAGACACACTCACTGATACACATATACATCTGCAGACACACACTCACAGATACACATATCCATCTGCAGACACACACTCACAGATACACATATACATCTGCAGACACACACTCACAGATACACGTATACATCTGCAGACACACTCACTGATACTCATATACATCTGCAGACACACACTCACAGATACACATATACATCTGCAGACACACTCACAGATACACGTATACATCTGCAGACACACTCACTGATACACATATACATCTGCAGGCACACACTCAAAGATACACAGATACATCTGCAGACACACACTCACAGATACACATATACATCTGCAGACACACACTCACAGATACACATATACATCTGCAGACACACACTCACAGATGCACATATACATCTGCCGACACACACTCACACATACACATATACATCTGCAGACACACACTCCCAGATACACGTATACATCTGCAGACACACTCACTGATACACATATACATCTGCCGACACACACTCACAGATACACATATACATCTGCAAACACACACTCACAGATACACATATACATCTGCAGACACACACTCACTGATGCACATATACATCTGCCGACACACACTCACAGATACACATATACATCTGCAGACACACACACAGATACACATATACATCTGCCGACACACTCACAGATACACGTATACATCTGCAGACACACACTCACTGATACACATATATATCTGCCGTCACACACTCACAGATACACGTATACATCTGCAGGCACACACTCACAGATACACGTATACATCTGTAGACACACACTCACTGATACACAAATACACAAGCAGACACACACTCACAGATACACGTATACATCTGCAGACACACTCACATATACACGTATACATCTGCAGACACACTCACAGATACACGTATACATCTGCAGACACACTCACAGATACACCTATACATCTGTAGACACACACTCACAGATACACATATACATATGCAGACACTCACTCACAGATGCACATATACATCTGCAGACACACACTCACAGATACACATATACATCTGATGACACACACTCACAGATGCACATATACATCTGCCGACACACACTCACAGATACACAAATACACAAGCAGACACACACTCACTGATGCACATATACATCTGCCGACACACACTCACAGATACACATATACATCTGCAGACACACACACAGATACACTTATACATCTGCCGACACACTCACAGATACACGTATACATCTGCAGACACACACTCACTGATACACATATATATCTGCCGTCACACACTCACAGATACACGTATACATCTGCAGGCACACACTCACAGATACACGTATACATCTGTAGACACACACTCACTGATACACAAATACACAAGCAGACACACACTCACAGATACACGTATACATCTGCAGACACACTCACATATACACGTATACATCTGCAGACACACTCACAGGTACACGTATACATCTGCAGACACACTCACAGATACACCTATACATCTGTAGACACACACTCACAGATACACATATACATATGCAGACACTCACTCACAGATGCACATATACATCTGCAGACACACACTCACAGATACACATATACATCTGCAGACACACACTCACAGATGCACATATACATCTGCCGACACACACTCACAGATACACAAATACACAAGCAGACACACACTCACAGATACACGTATACATCTGCAGACACACACTCACAGATACACGTATACATCTGCAGACACACTCACAGATACACATATACATCTGCAGACACACTCACAGATACACATATACATCTGCAGACACACACTCACAGATACACGTATACATCTGCAGACACACACTCACAGATACACGTATACATCTGCAGACACACTCACAGATACACATATACATCTGCAGACACACTCACAGATACACATATACATCTGCAGACACACACTCACAGATGCACGTATACATTTGCAGACACACACTCACAGATACACGTATACATCTGCAGACACACTCACAGATACACAAATACACAAACAGACACACACTCACAGATACACGTATACATCTGCAGACACACACTCACAGATACACATATACATCCGCAGACACACACTCACAGATACACATATACATCTACAGACACACACTCACAGATACACGTATACATCTGCAGACACACTCACAGATACACAAATACACAAGCAGACACACACTCACAGATACACGTATACATCTGCAGACACACTCACAGATACACATATACATCCGCAGACACACACTCACAGATACACATATACATCCGCAGACACACACTCACAGATACACATATACATCTACAGACACACACTCACAGATACACATATACATCTGCAGACACACTCACAGATACACATATACATCCGCAGACACACACTCACAGATAGACATATACATCTGCAGACACACACTCACAGATACACATATATATCTGCCGACACACACTCACAGATACACGTATACATCTGCAGACACACTCACAGATACACCTATACATCTGCAGACACGCTCACAGATACACATATGCATATGCAGACACACTCACAGATGCACATATACATCTGCAGACACACACACAGATACACATATACATATGCAGACACACTCACAGATACACATATACATCTGCAGACACACACTCACAGATACACAAATACACAAGTAGACACACACTCACAGATACACCTATACATCTGCCGACACACACTCACAGATACACAAATACACAAGCAGACACACACTCACAGATACACATATACATCTGCAGACACACTCACAGATACACGTATATATCTGCAGACACACACTCACAGATACACGTATACATCTGCAGACACACTCACAGATACACATATACATCTGCAGACACACACTCACAGATACACGTATACATCAGCAGACACACACTCACAGATACACGTATACATCTGCAGACACACTCACAGATACACGTATACATCTGCAGACACACTCACAGATACACATGTACATCTGCAGACACACACTCACAGATACACGTATACATCTGCAGACACACACTCACAGATACACAAATACACAAGCAGACACACACTCACAGATACACATATACATCTGCAGACACACTCACATATACACCTATACATCTGCAGACACACTCGCAGATACACAAATACACAAGCAGACACACACTCACAGATACACGTATACATCTGCAGGCACACACTCACAGATACACATATACATCCGCAGACACACACTCACAGATACACATATACATCTACAGACACACACTCACAGATACACATATACATCTGCAGACACACTCACAGATACACAAATACACAAGCAGACACACACTCACAGATACACGTATACATCTGCAGACACACTCACAGATACACATATACATCCGCAGACACACACTCACAGATACACATATGTATCTGCCGACACACACTCACAGATACACGTATACATCTGCAGACACACTCACAGATAGACATATACATCTGCAGACACACACTCACAGATACACATATATATCTGCCGACACACACTCACAGATACACGTATACATCTGCAGACACACTCACAGATAGGCATATACATCTGCAGACACACACTCACAGATACACATATATATCTGCCGACACACACTCACAGATACACGTATACATCTGCAGACACACTCAGAGATACACATATACATCTGCAGACACACACACAGATACACATATACATATGCAGACACACTCACAGATACACGTATACATCTGCAGACACACTCACAGATACACCTATACATCTGCAGACACACTCACAGATACACATATACATATGCAGACACACTCACAGATACACATATACATCAGCAGACACACTCACAGATACACGTATACATCTGCAGACACACTCACAGATACACATATACATCCGCAGACACACACTCACAGATACACATATACATCCGCAGACACACACTCACAGATACACCTATACATCTGCAGACACACTCACAGATACACATATACATCTGCAGACACACACTCACAGATACACATATACATACGCAGACACAAACTCACAGATACACCTATACATCTGCCGACACACACTCACAGATACACATATACATATGCAGACACACTCACAGATACACGTATACATCTGCAGACACACTCACAGATACACATATACATCTGCCGACACACACTCACAGATACACGTATACATATGCAGACACACTCACAGATACACGTATACATCTGCAGACACACTCACAGATACACATATACATATGCAGACACACTCACTGATACACATATACATCTGCAGACACACACTCACAGATACACAAATACACAAGGAGACACACACTCACAGATACACATATACATATGCAGACACACTCACAGATAAACAAATACACAAGCAGACACACACTCACTGATACACCTATACATCTGCAGACACACTCACAGATACACATATACATATGCAGACACACTCACAGATACACATATACATCTGCAGACACACACTCACAGATACACAAGCAGACACACACTCACAGATACACGTATACATCCGCAGACACACACTCACTGATACACCTATACATCCAGAGACACACACTCACAGATACACATATACATCTGCAGACACACTCACAGATACACCTATACATCTGCAGACACACTCACAGATACACATATACATATGCAGACACACTCACAGACACACATATACATCTGCAGACACACACACAGATACACATATACATATGCAGACACACTCACAGATACACGTATACATCTGCCGACACACACTCACAGATACACAAATACACAAGCAGACACACACTCACAGATACACATATACATCTGCAGACACACTCACAGATACACATACACATCTGCAGACACACACACAGATACACATATACATCCGCAGACACACACTCACAGATACACATATACATCCGCAGACACACACTCACAGATACACATATACATCTGCAGACACACTCACATATACACCTATACATCTGCAGACACACACTCACATATACACATATACATCTGCAGACACACACTCACAGATACACAAATACACTAGCATACACACACTCACAGATACACATATACATCTGCAGACACACTCACATATACACCTATACATCTGCAGACACACACTCACATATACACATATACATCTGCAGACATACACTCAGAGATACACATATACATCTGCAGACACACACTCACAGATACACATATACATCTGCAGACACACACTCACAGATACACAAATACACTAGCAGACACACACTCACAGATACACATATACATCTGCAGACACACTCACATATACACCTATACATCTGCAGACACACACTCACATATACACATATACATCTGCAGACACACACTCACAGATACACAAATACACTAGCAGACACACACTCACAGATACACATATACATCTGCAGACACACTCACATATACACCTATACATCTGCAGACACACACTCACATATACACATATACATCTGCAGACACACACTCACAGATACACATATACATCTGCAGACACACACTCACAGATACACATATACATCTGCAGGCACACACTCACAGATACACATATACATCTGCAGACACACTCACAGATACACATATACATCTGCAGACACACACTCACTGATACACATATACATCTGCAGACACACACTCACTGATGCACATATACATCTGCCGACACACACTCACAGATACACAAATACACAAGCAGACACACACTCACAGATACACATATACATCTGCAGACACACTCACATATACACCTATACATCTGCCGACACACACTCACAGATACACAAATACACAAGCAGACACACACTCACAGATACACATATACATCTGCAGACACACTCACATATACACCTATACATCTGCAGACACACACTCACATATACACATATACATCTGCAGACACACTCACAGATACACGTATATATCTGCAGGCACACTCACAGATACACGTATACATCTGCAGACACACTCACAGATACACATATACATCCGCAGACACACACTCACAGATACACCTATACATCTGCAGACACACACTCACATATACACATATACATCTGCAGACACACTCACAGATACACATATACATCCGCAGACACACACTCACTGATACACATATACATCTGCAGACACACACTCACAGATACACAAATACACAAGGAGACACACACTCACAGATACACATATACATATGCAGACACACTCACAGATAAACAAATACACAAGCAGACACACACTCACTGATACACCTATACATCTGCAGACACACTCACAGATACACATATACATATGCAGACACACTCACAGATACACATATACATCTGCAGACACACACTCACAGATACACAAGCAGACACACACTCACAGATACACGTATACATCCGCAGACACACACTCACTGATACACCTATACATCCACAGACACACACTCACAGATACACATATACATCTGCAGACACACTCACAGATACACCTATACATCTGCAGACACACTCACAGATACACATATACATATGCAGACACACTCACAGATACACATATACATCTGCAGACACACACACAGATACACATATACATATGCAGACACACTCACAGATACACGTATACATCTGCCGACACACACTCACAGATACACAAATACACAAGCAGACACACACTCACAGATACACATATACATCTGCAGACACACTCACAGATACACATACACATCTGCAGACACACACACAGATACACATATACATCCGCAGACACACACTCACAGATACACATATACATCCGCAGACACACACTCACAGATACACATATACATCTGCAGACACACTCACATATACACCTATACATCTGCAGACACACACTCACATATACACATATACATCTGCAGACATACACTCAGAGATACACATATACATCTGCAGACACACACTCACAGATACACATATACATCTGCAGACACACACTCACAGATACACAAATACACTAGCAGACACACACTCACAGATACACATATACATCTGCAGACACACTCACATATACACCTATACATCTGCAGACACACACTCACATATACACATATACATCTGCAGACACACACTCACAGATACACAAACACACTAGCAGACACACACTCACAGATACACATATACATCTGCAGACACACTCACATATACACCTATACATCTGCAGACACACACTCACATATACACATATACATCTGCAGACACACACTCACAGATACACATATACATCTGCAGACACACACTCACAGATACACATATACATCTGCAGGCACACACTCACAGATACACATATACATCTGCAGACACACTCACAGATACACATATACATCTGCAGACACACACTCACTGATACACATATACATCTGCAGACACACACTCACTGATGCACATATACATCTGCCGACACACACTCACAGATACACAAATACACAAGCAGACACACACTCACAGATACACATATACATCTGCAGACACACTCACATATACACCTATACATCTGCCGACACACACTCACAGATACACAAATACACAAGCAGACACACACTCACAGATACACATATACATCTGCAGACACACTCACATATACACCTATACATCTGCAGACACACACTCACATATACATCTGCAGACACACTCACAGATACACGTATATATCTGCAGGCACACTCACAGATACACGTATACATCTGCAGACACACTCACAGATACACATATACATCCGCAGACACACACTCACAGATACACCTATACAGCTGCAGACACACACTCACATATACACATATACATCTGCAGACACACTCACAGATACACATATACATCCGCAGACACACACTCACTGATACACATATACACCTGCAGACACACTCACAGATACACGTATACATCTGCAGACACACTCACAGATACACATATACATCTGCCGACACCACTCACAGATACACGTATACATCTGCAGACACACACTCACATATACACATATACATCTGCAGACACACTCACAGATACACATATACATCTGCAGACACACACTCACACTCACAGATACACGTATACATCTGCAGACACACACTCACAGAAACACGTATACATCTACAGACACACACTCACAGATACACGTATACATCTGCAGACACACTCACAGGTACACATATACATCTGCAGACACACACTCACAGATACACGTATACATCTGCAGACACACACTCACAGATGCACATATACATCTGCCGACACACACACACAGACACACATATACATCTGCAGACACACACTCACAGATACACATATACATCTGCAGACACACACTCACAGATACACATATACATCCGCAGACACACTCACTGATACACATATACATCTGCCGACACACACACACAGATACACATATACATCTGCAGACACACACTCACAGATACACATATACATCTGCCGACACACTCACAGATACACATATATATCTGCAGACACGCACACACATATACACCTATACATCTGCAGACACACACTCACAGATACACATATACATCTGCAGACACACACTCACAGATACACATATACACATCTTCAGACACACACTCACAGATACACATATACATCTGCAGACACACACTCACAGATATACATATACATCTGCAGACACACACTCACAGATACAAAATATACATCTGCAGACACACACTCACAGATGCACATATATATCTGCAGACACACACTCAAAGAAACACGTATACATCTGCAGACACACACTCACAGATACACATATACATCTTCAGACACACACTCACAGATACACATATACATCTGCAGACATACACTCACAGATACACCTATACATCTGCAGACACACACTCACACTGACAGATACACATATACATCTGCAGACACACACTCACAGATACACATATACATCTGCAGACGCACACTCACAGATACATATATACATATGCAGACACACACTCACATATACACATATACATCTGCAGACACACACTCACAGATGTACCGTTACATCTACAGACACACACACACTCATACACATATACATCTGCAGGCACACACTCACAGATACACCTGTACATCTGCAGACACACACTCACAGATACACCTATACATCTGCAGACACACACTCACACTCACAGATACACATATACATCTGCAGACACACACTCACAGATACACATATACATCTGCAGACGCACACTCACAGATACATATATACATATGCAGACACACACTCACATATACACATATACATCTGCAGACACACACTCACAGATACACCTATACATCTGCAGACACACACTCACACTCACAGATACACATATACATCTGCAGACACACACTCACAGATACACATATACATCTGCAGACGCACACTCACAGATACATATATACATATGCAGACACACACTCACATACATACATATACATCTGCAGACACACACACTCTCATACACATATACATCTGCAGACACACACACTCTCATACACATATACATCTGCAGACACACACTCACAGATACAGCGATACATCTGCAGACACACACACACTCATACACATATACATCTACAGACACACACTCACAGATACACCTATACATCTGCAGACACACACGCACACTCACAGGCACACATAGACATAAGAACATAAGAACTAGGAGCACGAGTAGGCCATCTGGTCCCTCGTGCCTGCTCCGCCATTCAATGAGATCATGGCTGATCTTTTCTGGACTCAGCTCCACTTTCCGGCCCGAACACCATAACCTGTAATCCCTTTAGTCTTCAAAAAACTATCTATCTTTATCTTAAAAACATTTAATGAAGGTGCCTCAACTGCTTCACTGGGCAAGGAATTCCATAGATTCACAACCCTTTGGGTGAAAAAGTTCCTCCTAAACTCAGTCCTAAATCTGCTTCTCCGTATTTTGAGGCCATGCTCCCTCGTTCTGCTTTCACCCGCCAGTGGAAACAACCTGCCCGCATCTATCCTATCTAGTCCCTTCATAATTTTATATGTTTCTAGAAGATTCCTCCCCCCCCCCCCCCCCCCCCCATCCTTCTAATTTCCAACGAGTACAGTCCCAGTCTACTCAACCTCTCCTCGTAATCCATCCCCTTCAGCTATGGGTTTAACCTCGTGAATCTCCTCTGCACACCATCCAGCGCCAGTACGTCCTTTCTCAGGTAAGGAGACCAAAACTGAACACAATACTCCAGATGTGGTCTCACTAACACCTTATACAATTGCGGCATAACCTCCCTAGTCTTAAACTCCACCCCTCCAGTAATGAAGGACAAAACTCCATTTGCCTTCTTAATCACCTGTTGCACCTGCAAACCAACTTTTTGCGACTCATGCACTAGCACACCCAGGTCTCTCTGCACAGCAGCATGTTTTAACATCTTATCATTTAAATAATAATGCCTTTTGCTGTTATTCCTACCAAAATGGATAACCTCACATTTGTCAACATTGTGTTCCATCTGCCAGACCCTAGTCCATTCTCTTAACCTATCCAAATCCCTCTGCAGACTTACGGTATCCTCTGCACTTTTTGCTTTACCACTTATCTTAGTGTCGTCTGCAAACCTGGACACATTGCCCTTGGTCCCCAACTCCAAATCATCTATGTAAATTGTGAACAATTGTGGGCCCAACACTGATCCCTGAGGGACACCACTAGCTACTGATTGCCAACCAGAGAAACACACCTTAATCCCCACTCTTTGCTTTCTATTAACTATCCAATCCTCTATCCATGCTACTACTTTACCCTTAATTCCATGCATCTTTATCTTATGCAGCAACCTTTTGTGTGGCACCTTGTCAAAAACTTTCTGGAAATCCAGATATACCACATCCATGGCTCCCCGTTATCTACCGTATTGGTAACGTCCTCAGAAAATTCCACTAAACTAGTTAGGCACAACCTGCCCTTTATGAACCCATGCTGCGTCTGCCCAATGGGACAATTTCCATCCAGATTTCTTCCTTGATGATAGATTCTTCCCTACTACCGAAGTTAAGCTAACTGGCCTATAATTACTCGTTTTCTGCCTACCTCCTTTTTTAAACAGTGGTATCACGTTTGCTAATTTCCAATCCGCCGGGACCACCCCAGAGTCTCGTGAATTTTGGTAAATTATCACTAGTGCATTTCCAATTTCCTTAGCCATCTCTTTTAGCTCTCTGGGATGCATTCCATCAGGGCCAGGAGACATGTCTACCTTTAGCCCCATTAGCTTGCCCATCCCTACCTCCTCAGTGATAACAATCATCTCAAGGTCCTCACCTGTCATAGCCTCATTTCCATCAGTCACTGGCATGTTATTTGTGCCTTCCACTGTGAAGACCGACCCAAAAACCTGTTCAGTTCCTCAGCCATTTCCTCATCTCCCATTATTAAATCTCCCTTCTCAACCACTAAAGGTCCAATATTTACCTTAGCCACTCTTTTTTGTTTTATATATTTGTAGAAACTTTTACTATCTGTTTTTGTATTCTGAGTAAGTTTACTCATAATCTATCTTAATCTTCTTTATAGCTTTTTTAGTAGCTTTCTGTTGCCCCCTAAAGATTTCCCAATCCTCTAGTCTCCCACTTATCTTTGCCACTTTGCATGCTTTTTCCTTCAATTTGATATTCTCCCTTATTTCCTTAGATATCCACGGTCGATTTTCCCTCTTTCTACCGTCCTTCCTTTTTGTTGGTATAAACCCTTGCTGAGCACTGTGAAGAATCGCTTGGAAGGTTCTCCACTGTTCTTCAACTGTTTCACCATAATGTCTTTTCTCCCAGTCTACCTTAGCTAGCTCTTCTCTCATCCCATTGTAATCTCCTTTGATTTAGCACAAAACACTAGTGTTTGATTTTACCTTCTCACCCTCCATCTATATTTTAAATTCCACCATATTATGATCACTCCTTCCGAGAGGATCCCTAACTAGGAGATCATTAATCAATCCTGTCTCATTACTCAGGATCAGATCGAGGACCGCTTGTTCCCTCGTAGGTACCAAGTACTGTCCACACCCCTGTCAGCATCAACGGGGCCAAGGTGGAGATGGTTAGCTGTTTCAAATTCCTAGGGGTGCACATCTCCAAAAATCTGTACTGGTCCACCCATGTCGATGCTACCACCAAGAAAGCACAACAGCGCCTATACTTCCTCAGGAAACTAAGGAAATTCGGCATGTCCACATTGACTCTTACCAACTTTTACAGATGCACCATAGAAAGCATCCTATCGGGCTGCATCACAGCCTGGTATGGCAACTGCTCGGCCCTGGACCGCAAGAAACTTCAGAGAGTCGTGAACACCGCCCAGTCCATCACACGAACCTGCCTCCCATCCATTGACGGGCAGTATAATCAAAGATCCCTCCCACCTGGCTTACTCACTCTTCCAACTTCTTCCATCGGGCAGGAGATACAGAAGTCTGAGAACACGCACGAACAGACTCAAAAACAGCTTCTTCCCCACTGTCACCAGACTCTTAAATGACCCTCTTGTGGACTGACTTCATTAACACTACACCCTGTATGCTTCATCCGATGCCAGTGCTTATGTAGTTACATTGTATATGTTGTGTTGCCCTATTATGTATTTTCTTTTATTCCCTTTTCTTCTCATGTACTTAATGATCTGTTGAGCTGCTCGCAGAAAAATTCTTTTCACTGTACCTCGGTACACGTGACAATAAACAAATCCAATCCAATCCAAGGTTCCATTACATACTGTTCTGGGAAACTATCGCGGATACATTCTATAACCCCGTCCTCAAGGCTGCCTTGACCGACCTGGTTAAACCAATCAATATGTAGATTAAAATCCCCCATGATAACTGCTGTACCGTTTCTACATGCATCAGTTATTTCTTTGTTTATTGCCTGCCCCACCATAATGCTACTATTTGGTGGCCTATAGACTACTCCTATCAGTGACTTTTACGCCTTACTATTCCTGATTTCCACCCAAATGGATTCAACCTTATCCTCCATAGCACCGATGTCATCCCTTACTATTGCCCGCATGTCATCCTTAAATAACAGAGCTACACCACCTCCCTTACCATCCACTCTGTCCTTCCTAATAGTTTGATATACATCTGCGGACACACACTCACAGATACACATATATACCTGCAGACACACACATACATCTGCAGTCACACACTCACAGATACACAGAGACATCTGCAGACACACACGCTCACAGATACACATATACATCTGGAGACACACACTCACAGACACAATATACATCTGCAGACACACTCACACTCACAAATACACATAAACATCTGCAGACACACAGATACACATATACATCTGCAGACACACACACTGACAGGTACACATATACATCTGCAGTCACACACTCAGAGACACAATATACATCTGCAGACACACTCACACTCACAGATACACATATACATCTGCAGACACACACACTGACAGGTACACATATACATCTGCAGACACACTCACACTCACAGATGGACCTATACATCTAAAGACACACACTCACCGATATACCGATAGAAAATAGGACATTACAGCGCAGTACAGGCCCTTCGGCCCTCGATGTTGCGCCGACCTGTGAAACCACTCTGTAGCCCATCTAGACTATTCCCTTATCATCCATATGTTGATCCAGTGACCATTTAAATGCACTTACTGTTGGCGAGTCTACTACTGTTGCAGGCAGGGCATTCCACGTCCTTACTACTCTCTGAGTAAAGAACCTACCTCTGACATCTGTCTTATATCTATCTCCCCTCAATTTAAAGCTATGTCCCCTCATGCTAGACATCACCACCCGAGGAAAATGGCTCTCACTGTCCACCCTATCTAATCCTCTGATCATCTTGTATGCCTCAATTAAGCCACCTCTTAACCTTCTTCTCTCTAACGAAAACAGCCTCAAGTCCCTCAGCCTTCCCTCATAAGATCTTCCCTCCATACCAGGCAACATCCTGGTAAACCTCCTCTGAACCCTTTCCAATGCTTCCACATCCTTCCTATAATGCGGCCACCAGAATTGCACGCAATACTCCAAATGCGGCCGCACCTGAGTTTTGTACAGCTGCAACATGACCTCATGGCTCTGAAACTCAATCCCTTTACCAATAAAAGCTAACACACCGTACGCATTCTTAACCACTCTCTCAACCTGGGTGGCAACTTTCAGGGATCTATGTACATGGACACCGAGATCTCTCTGCTCACCCACACGACCAAGAATCTTACCATTAGCCCAGTACTCTGTCCTCCTGTTATTCCTTCCAAAATGAATCACCTCACACTTTTCTGCATTAAACTCCATTTTCCACCTCTCAGCCCAGCTCTGCAGCTTATCTATGTCCCCCTGTAAATTGTAACATCATTCCTCACTGTCCACAACTCCACCGACCTTAGTGTCATCTGCAAATTTACTCACCCATCCTTCTATGCCCAACTCCAGGTCATTTATAAAAATGACAAACAGCAGTAGCCCCAAAACAGATCCTTGTGGTACACCACTAGTAACTGGACTCCAGGCTGATCATTTCCCATCAACCACCACCCTTTGTCATCTTCCAGCTAGCCAATTTCTGATCCAAACTGCTAAATCACCCTGAATCCCATGCCTCCGTATTTTCTGCAATAGCCTACCGTGGGGAACCTTATCAAACGCTTTACTGAAATCCATATACACCACATCAACTGCTTTACCCTCGCCCACCTGTTTGGTCACCTTCTCAAAGAACTCAATAAAGTTTGTGAGGCACGACCTACCCTTCACAAAACCGTGCTGACTATCTCTAATCAAATTATTCCTTTCCAGATGATTATACATCCTATCTCTTATAAACCTTTCCAAGACTTTGCCCACAACAGAAGTAAGGCTCACTGGTCTATAGTTACTGGGGTTGTCTCTACTCCCCTTCTTGAACAAGGGGACAACATTTGCTATCCTCCAGTCTTCTGGCACTATTCCTGTAGACAATGATGACATAAAGGTCAAGGCCAAAGGCTCAGCAATTTCCTCCCTAGCTTTCCAGAGAGTCATAGGATAAATCCCATCCTGCCCAGGGGACTTATCTATTTTCACACTTTCCAGAATTGCTAACACCTCCTCTTTATGAGCCTCAGGCCCTTCTAGTCTAGTAGCCTGTATCTCAGTATTCTCCTCGACAACATTGTCTTTTTCCTGTGTGAATACTGACGAACAATATTCATTTAGCACCTCTCCTATCTCCTCGGACTCCACGCACAACTTCCCACTACTGTCCTTGACTGGCCCTACTCTTACCCTAGTCATACGGCGTCAGTGTAAGGTCTCGTTGCGAGCGTGGAAGTAGGCGAAGAGCCCGGCGATTGCGCCTACGAACGGATCCATCAGGCATGCGAACCAGGAACGAGCGGGGAGCCACGCGTCGGAGAACTTCGGCAGGTGCTGACCAGCCACCTTCTGGTAGGTGGATGTGGACTTTGTCTCCAGGGGCCAGGGCGGGAAGATCAGTTGCCCATGTGTCATATGACCTCTTCTGGCGACCACGCTGCAGTTGCATCCTGTGCAGTACCGGAGCATGGTCTATTGTGGGTGCCTGGATGGAAGGCACAGTAGTCCTGAGGGCGCGACCCATCAGCAGCTGTGCTGGTGAGAGACCAGTGGCTAGTGGGGCCGAGCGATAGGCCAGCAGGGCGAGGCAGAAATCCAATCCGGCAGCAGCAGCCTTGCAGAGGAGCCGCTTGATAATGTGAACACCCTTCTCTGCCTTTCCATTGGACTGGGGGTGCAGAGGGCTGGACGTCACGTGTGTAAAGCCATACGAGGCAGCAAACGATGACCATTACTGGCTGGCGAAACAGGGCCCATTGTCCGACATGACAGTCATTGGAATGCCGTGGCGAGGGAAGGTGTCTTTGCAAGCCCTTATGACAGCAGACGACGTCAAATCGTGCATGCGTATGACTTCTGGGTAGTAGGAGAAGTAGTCAACGGTGATGACATAGTCCCTGCCGAGCGCGTGAAATAGGTCCACACCCACCTTCGCCCAGGGGGACGTCACCAGCTCATGGGGCAGAAGCGTTTCAGGAGGTTGCGCCGGCTGAAACCTTTAAGTCCATAAGACCAGAAGACATAAGAGCGGAAGTAAGGCCATTCGGCCCATCGAGTCCACTCCACCATTCAATCATGGCTGATTTCAACTCCATTTACCCGCTCTCTCTCCATAGCCCTTAATTCCTCGAGAAATCAAGAAACGATCAACTTCTGTCTTAAAGACACTCAACGTCCCGGCCTCCACCGCCCTCTGTGGCAATGAATTCCACAGACCCACCACAATCTGGCTGAAGAAATTTCTCCTCATCTCTGTTCTAAAGTGACTCCCTTTTATTCTAAGGCTGTGCCCCCGGGTCCTAGTCTCCCCTGCTAATGGAAACAACTTCCCTACGTCCACCCTATCTAAGCCATTCATTATCTTGTAAGTTTCTATTAGATCCCCCCTCAACCTCCTAAACTCCAATGAATATAATTCCAGGATCCTCAGACGTTCATCGTATGTTAGGCCTACCATTCCTGGGATCATCCGTGTGAATCTCCGCTGGACCCGCTCCAGTGCCAGTATGTCCTTCCTGAGGTGTGGGGCCCAAAATTGCACACAGTATTCTAAATGGGGCCTAACTAATGCTTTATAAAGCTTCAGAAGTACATCCCTGCTTTTATATTCCAAGCCTCTTGAGATAAATGACAACATTGCATTTGCTTTCTTAATTACGGACTCAACCTGCAAGTTTACCTTTAGAGAATCCTGGACTCGGACTCCCAAGTCCCTTTGCACTTCAGCATTATGAATTTTGTCACCGTTTAGAAAATAGTCCATGCCTCTATTCTTTTTTCCAAAGTGCAAGACCTCGCACTTGCCCACGTTGAATTTCAGCAGCCATTTCTTGGTCTACTCTCCTAAACTGTCTAAATCTTTCTGAAGCCTCCCCACCTCCTCCATACTACCTGCCCCTCCACCTATCTTTGTATCATCGGCAAACTTAGCCAGAATGCCCCCAGTCCCGTCATCTAGATCGTTAATATATAAAGAGAACAGCTGTGGCCCCAACACTGAACCCTGCGGGACACCACTCGTCACCAGTTGCCATTCCGAAAAAGAAACTTTTATCCCAACTCTCTGCCTTCTGCCTGACAGCTAATCGTCAATCCATGTCAGTACCTTGCCTCGAATACCACGGACCCTTATTTTACTCAGCAGTCTCCCCTGAGGCACCTTATCAAACGCCTTTTGGAAGTCAAGATAGATAACATCCATTGGCTCTCCTTGGTCTAACCTATTTGTTATCTCTTCAAAGAACTTTGGCAGGTGGGACAGTTGAGCACCATGTTGGCAATATTGTCACTGACGCCCGGCCAGTATACCGCCTCTCGGGCCCTCCGTCTGCACTTCTCGACCCCCAGGTGGCCTTCGTGTAGTTGGTCGAGAACCAGCTTGTGCATGCTGTGCGGAATCACAATCCGGTCCAGCTTCAGAAGGACACCATCAATGACGGCCAGGTCGTCTCGGACATTGTAGAACTGCGGGCACTGCTCTTTGAGCCACCCTCCCGTCATGTGGCGCATCACACGTTGTAGAAGGGGGTCGGCCGCAGTCTCTCGGCGAATACGGGCCAGACTGGAGTCGTCAGCTGGCAGATTTGCCGATGTGAAGGCCACCTGCGCTTCGACCTGACAGACGAACCCCTCCGAGTCGGGCGGTGTGCTCACTGCTCTGGATAGGGCATCCGCAAAGATGAGGTCCTATCCCGGGGTGTAGACCAGTTGGAAGTCATACCTCCGGAGCTTGAGCAGGATGCGCTCGAAGCGAGGGGTCATCTCGTTCAGGTCCTTATGATTGATGCTGACCAGGGGGCGGGGGTCAGTTTCAACAGTGAACCAGGGAAGACCATACACATAATCATGGAATTTGTCTAAACCAGTGAGCAAGCCCAGGCACTCCTTTTCGATCTGCGCATAGCGCTGCTCTGTGGGGGTCATGGCCCGCGATGCATAGGCCACTGGGGCCCATGATGCTGTGTCATCACGCTGCAGGAGCACTGCCCCAATGCCGGACTGGCTGGCAGCAGTCGAGTTTTTGGTGGCACGAGACGTGTCGAAAAACGCCAGTACCGGTGCAGTGGTGAGCTTGAGTTTGAGCTCCTCCCATTCCTGCTGGTGTGTGTGCTGCCACTGGAAATCCGTGGACTTTTTGACGAGGTGGCGCAGAGCTGTCGTGTGGGAGGCAAGGTTGGGAATGAACTTCCCCAGGAAGTTGACCATGCCTAGGAAGCGTAGGACAGCTTTCTTGTCTGCCGGCTGCGGCATGGCTGTGATGGCGCTCACCTTGTCTGCATCCGGACGGACCCCTGACCGAGAGATATGGTCCCCCAGGAACGTCAGCTCGGTCTGGCCAAAGGAACACTTGGCTCGGTTGAGGCGCAGGCCGTTTTCACGTATGCGTGCAAAAACACGTTGGAGACGATATATGTGCTCCTGTGGTGTGGTGGACCAGATGATGACGTTGTCCACGTAGCCGTGCACCCCTTCGATGCCTTCCATCATCTGCTCCATGATCCTATGAAAGACCTCGGATGCCGAGATGATGCCAAATGGCATCCGGTTGTAGCAGAACCTGCCGAAAGGGGTGTTGAAGGTGCACAGCTTTCGGCTGGACGGATCGAGTTGGATCTGCCAAAACCCCTTAGAGGCATCCAGTTTCGTAAATATTTTCGCCTGGGCCATTTCGCTCGTGATCTCAACCCGTTTGGGTATGGGATAATGTTCCCTCATGATATTGTTATTGAGGACTTTTGGGTCAATATCCGGAGCTTGCCGGAGGGCTTCTTGACACACACCATGAAGCTGACCCACGGCGTGGGCTCCGTGACCCTGGATAGGACCCCTTGGTCCTGGAGATCCTGCAGTTGCTGCTTGAGGCGGTCTTTGACTGGCGCAGGGACTCTGCGAGGTGCATGAATGACCGGGATGGCATCTGGTTTGAGGCAAATTTGGTAGGTGTATGGCAGTGTTCCCATGCCCTCGAATGCCTCCTGGTTGTGGGCGAGGGGCGATTGGAGCTGTGCGTTGAACTCTGGATCCGGGAAGTCAGACGTGCCGTCTGGAGAGAGAGAGTGGACTCGTTGCACGAGGTGGAGAGCCTTGCATGCATGTGCGCCTAGCAGGGAGTCCTTCGATGAGCCAACTATTTTGAACGAGAGTGTGGCCGTGTGTGTGTTGTGTGTCACCTGGAGCTGGCAGGATCCCATAGCCGGGATAACGTTCTCGTTGTAGTCGACCATCCTGCACCGGGATGGCTGGATTGGTGGTCTGACCTTCATGACGTAGAAGGCTGACCATGCTATGAGGTTGGCGGAGGCGCCAGTGTCCAGGCGGAAAGTGATCGGCGATCGGTTGACCGTCAGGGTGGCACACCATTCATCACCCGGATTGATCGTGTTAACCCGGTTCCCATCAATGACCGCAACCCAGAAGGCGTCTCGGTCATCTGTGTCACCGGTTTGGATGTCGTCTGGGCCCGATTCGTAATGGGGAGTCTGAATCGTCCGCACGTCCCTGCGAGGTTGTCGGAGATGTGGAAGATCGACAGGTTGAGCTGCTCGACAGTAAGCAGCGTAGTGGCCCACCTTGCCACAGCGTAGGCATTGTCGGGTTCTTGCGGGACATTGCCGCTTTAAATGTGCAGCTCCACAGTTGCCGCACGTTGTGACGTCATGGCGTTCGTTGTGCCACTGCGCATGTGCAGTTCGGTCTTGCGTCGGGCGCGCCTGCGCATCACGTCCCTCAATGTTGCCGTAGGTTTTGGCGCGCACAAACGTGGGAGGCCTCGAAAAGCGCACGAAACGGCCGCCCTCGTCCGGGCCGCGGGCCGGGAGGAACTCGATCGCCTTGACCCGTTCGGCCTCGTGGGGCACCTGGCTCGCCGATCCGGTCGCGTAGGACCCCCTCCGCGCCGATTCGGTCGCCTGAAATTGGGCATAGCGGCTAGTCGCGTTCTCGTGCAGGACACAGGCTTCAACTGCAGAGGCTAAGGTTAGGCCTTTTATTTTTAAAAGCTGCTGGCATAGGGTGCCCGAGGCAACCCCAAAAACGATCTGGTCCCGGATCATGGATTCTGAGGTGGTGTCGTAACCGCAGGACTGCGCGAGTATGCGGAGGTGCGTCAGGAATGACTGAAAGAGCTCATCCTTACCTTGCAGGCGCTGCTGGAAGACATACCTCTCAAAGCCCTCGTTGACCTCAACGTTAAAGTGTTGGTCGAGCTTGAGGAGGACCGTGTCATATTTAGATTTGTCCTCGTCTTCCGCGAACACCAGGGAGTTGTAGACATGGATGGCGTGCTGACCAGCGGTGGTGAGGAGGATGGCGATCTTCCTTTTGTCCGAGGCGCTCTCTTTTTCGTTGGCCTCCAGAAAGAGTTCGAAACGCTGTTTGAACAATGTCCAATTTCCGCCAAGGTTTCCAGCGACTTGCAACGGCTGCGGTGTGTTGACGGTGTCCATGGCGCAGGATGGCAGATTTGTGGGTAGGTATTAATTCACTTCTGGTACCATGAAGTGTTGGGTACTCTGAGACACAGACGGACCAACACGGTTGCGAATGGTACAACGCAGTTTTATTTCATTTAACTATTGACATAGTAAACTCTGGTACTCAGCACATGGTGACTGCCTGAGTGGCTGGCAATGAGGTCTGTGCCCTGAGCCGTCTCCTGCTGGACTGCCCAGGAATTGTCGTGTTCCTTGTTTTGTACTGTGTATGCTCTTGTTCGTGATTGGCTGTCGTGTTGTGTGTGCTAATTGGTCCGTTGATCTGTCCATCATTATGTATGTATGTATGTGCTGTGATGTTCACTTGAATATCATAACAGGGGGCCCACCAGCAAGTGAGCCACCGACAGCCCGTCCCCATATCCCCTCTCCTCCATATCCCCCATATCCCCCCTCCCCCATATTCCCCATATCCCCCCTCCCTCATATCCCCCCTCCCTCATATCCCCACTCCCCCATATCCCCCATATCCCCCCTCCCCCGTAGCCGCATATCCCCCCTCCCCCATATCCCTCAGATCCTCCCTCCCCCATATCCCCCCTCCCCCATATCCCCCCTCCCCATATCCGCTCTCCCCCATATCCCCAACATCCCCCCTCCCCATGTCCCCCCTCCCCATATCCCCCTCCCCCATATCCACCAGAACCCCCCTCCCCCATATCCCCCCTCCCCCATATCCCCCATATCCCCCCTCCCCCATATCACCTGATCACCGCCTGTGTGTCTAACCATGCATGCTTCATTGTGTATCGCAGGAGCAAACGTCGAGGCATCCATCCCAGCAGATGCCGACCACCCGCAGGATGCCCCACGGTGACCACGGGATACGGAGAGACCCGGACCCTCTGGCACGCGACGCCCTCAGGATGCCCCAGGGCGACCACGGGATATGGAGAGACCCGGACCCTCTGGCACGCGACGCCCGCAGGATGCCCCAGGGAGACCATGGGAGACGGAGAGACCTGGAGCAATAGGGAGACGACGCCCCCGTATCATGCGGGTGCGGCGATGCAGGCGTGTGCCATCCAGCGACGAGCGGGGCAGCCATAGGCCCCCGTCGTAGCCGAGCCACGAAACCACTACCCAGGACACCCCTACACAGGACACCCCTACCCAGGAGACCCCTATCCAGGACACCACCACACAGGAGACCCCTACCCAGGAGACCCCTACCCAGGAAACCCCTACCCAGGACACCCCTTCCCAGGACACCACTACCCAGGAGACCCCTACCCAGGAAACTGAAATACAGGACAGTGACAAAGATTGGATGGGTGGAGATGAACTGCGACCCCAAAGTGCCATGGATCAGAGTCGGACGATGCGCACGACACAACGCCACTGCTGTCACCAACACCCTCCACCATCGCAGAGACGCTCACCTCAGTTGGGCACTTTAGTGATGAGGCGTCTGGTACACTCACTGGTGCGCACAACACAGCTGTCCCGGTACAGCAGGTGGAATTAGGAGCAGCAGAGGGGCTGGGCGGTCGGAGGGCAGCCCAGCCCAAGCGAACATCTGCCGCCCAGATGGATCCCGGGTTCCTGGAGTTACCATACCCACCCATAGGTCCGATGCAACCACCGAACCTGGGACAAGCGAAGAGGGTGACGGCCGGCTTGCGGCGGCTGCAGTCGCAGGTGGAGGAGTCCACCCGCGTCCAGGAGCTGGGAGTGGTGCCGGTCATGCGTGCCACCCAGGCTGACACCGCACGGGTGGCGTCCGTGGTGGAGGCAATGGGTGCGACGGTGTCAGACATGGAGAGCCAGTATGCGAGGCCTGGGGCTTTCCGTGCAGGTGGCGTCTGTGGCCCAGGACATGGCTGCCCTCTCACAGGAGGCCATGAGCCAGTGCCAGCGCCAGATGGCAGAGGCGCTCAACGCCATAGCCCAGTCTCAGCAGGCCATGGCCCAGTCTCTGCAGGCTATGGCCCAGTCTCTGCAGGCCATCGCTGAGGGCATCGGCACCGTTGCCCAGGTGCTGGCCGGCGTCGCACAGTCACAGACAGGGATGGCCAACTCCCTGGGCTCCATGGCTGCAAACCTGCAAACCCTTGTCGATACCAGCACGGCCTCCAGGACTGGCAACGCCAGATGTCGGAGGGGCATCGGATGGCCGGTCTGTTCGCACCCCCGACCCATGTAGAGGCCTGGGGGCCATTGGGCACCCCGAGGAAGGAGGAGTTGCTGGCGCCCGTCCCTGGTCCTCCTGTAGGGGAGGTCCAGGATCACTGCAGCACCTCGGACTCCCCCCCTTCCGTCCCAGATGCATCGGGTGGGCAACGGGCAGGACAGGCTGGCAGCTCGCCATCCCACTCGCCCGGGCCGCAGCTTGGCCCATCTAGGCCAGGTCGCCCCAGGAAACGGCCGCCAAAGGGATCCCGAGTCAGAGGGCAGGAATCGCAGGAGACCACCTCCAGTTCTGCTGTACCATCTGGGGAACCACCTAGGCATAGTCAAAGGGCCCGTAAGGACAAACAATTCGACACTGAGGAAGTTGGCACGGGTGCAGGGCACAGATGGGTTTTTGGGGCTAGGGCACGTGTATGCACTGTTTGTTATTAAAATCACTTTCACACCTACAGAAGCTGCCTTTGCGCTCTCTCCAAAGCGTGCGGGGGTGTCATGTACGTTGAGCGCCAATGTGTGTGTGAGGGGTGGTCTTACGTCGGCCTCAGGTGAGTCTGCCCCCTTCCCCCTGGGCCGCCCTCACCATCCCCCCCGGGCAGAGGACGGGACCGTGCGCTGCAGTGTCACAGCCGCATGCAGGGATGGTCCGGGTGGATGGTGGTACCGTGGCCATGGGTCAGACATTGTCCAACGATGTGGAGCCAGGAGCTCATCGCAGGGCGGGTTGTCATCATCCCCCATGGCCTGCAATAGACACGCGTCCACCGGCAACTGTGAGAGCCCGGCCGTTGTGCCGCATGTGGATCGGCAATGGGGGGGTGGTGTGCATGTGGGTGGGGTGGGTTTGGTTAGGGGGGGGTGAGGGTGCTGGGTGGGTGAGGGGGGGTGAGGGTGTTCGGGAGTTGCCATGGTGTGCGGTATGTGGCCATACTCGCCGATTCCCACGCCCCCTAGTCAGTGAAGCGGGCATCTATCAGCCTGTCCTGTGCCCCCTGGCCCAGCCGGTAACGGTGGACAGCCACCCGCCTGTGTCTAGCCCATCTGTCCTGACCATTGCCCCCATCCCCCTCATCTGGGGAGGACTGCGCCTCTTCCTGCTGCTCCTCCACTCCGCCCTCCTCTGCCTGCGGCACATCGCCCCTCTGCTGGGCTATGTTGTGCAGGACGCAGCACACCACAATGATGCGGCCGACCCTATCTGACCGATACTGGAGGGCCCCTCCAGAGAGGTCCAGGCACCTGAAACGCATTTTGAGCACGCCAAAGCACCTCTCTATCTCACCCCTTGTCGCTACATGGGCATCATTGTAGCGGTTCTCCACGTCATTCTGTGGCCTCCATATAGGCTTCATCAGCCACGACCGCAACGGGTAACCCCTGTCGCCCAGCAACCAGCCCCTCAGCCGGGGGTGGAGTCCCTCGAACATGCCGGGGATGTAAGACCGCGACAACACGTATGAGTCATGTAGACTTCCCGGGTACCAGCTGCAGACGTGCAGGATAATCATGCGGTGGTCGCAGACCACCTGTATGTTCATCGAATAGGTCCCCTTCCTATTGGTGAACACGGCCCTGTTATCTGCAGCTGGCCTCACGGCGACGTGCATCCCATCGATCGCACCCTGGACCATGGGGAACCCGGCCACGGCAGAGAAGCCCACGGCCCGGGCATCCTGGCTGGCCCGGTCCACAGGGAAGCGGATGTAGCGGTGCGCAATGGCATATAGGGCATCTGTCACTGCCCGGATGCACCGGTGCACCAATGTCTGCGAGATGCCGGACAGGTCCCCACCTGGCGTCTGGAATGACCCCATGGCATAAAAGTTCAGGGCCACTGTAACCATGACGGACCCGGGGAGAGGGCATCCTCCCCCAGTGCCACGCGGTGCCAGGTGTGCCAGCAGGTGGCAGATGTGTGCCACGGTTTCCCGGCTCATCCGGTGCCTCCTCCTGCATTTCCGGTCCATGAGGTCCTGGTTAGTGTCTCTTCTGTTTCCTTATTCCCTATTATAAATTCTCAGGACCCACATTTACTTGTGCCACTCTCCTATTTCACATACTGATCAACGCACTTACACTCTGCTTTTATAGCTCCAGCTAGTTTACTCTCATATTCTGGCCGGGATTCTCATATACACCGGCTACGTGTTGACGCCGGTGTCAAAACGGGAGTGTTGCACGCAGGCATCAATGGCCGTTTCGGGGCCCCATTCTCCGGTCCACGTGTGGGCTAGTACGGGCGCAGCGGGAAGCGCGGGGGCGCGGCCGCAGAGGAGCATCGGAGACCCGGCGCCCCACAATCGACGCAGTGCCGTGGTGCACATAGGGCGACACGAGCACCCAGACCGCCGATGCAGCAAGCTGGCGCCACGCTGAGCAGCGCCCCGGTTCATGGACCATGACCTGGAGATGCTCCTGGACGCCCTTGAGGAGATGCCTGTACCCCGGACACGGCCAGAGGGTCCCAAACACCCTAGCCCGGCGTCTGTGGAGGGAGGTGGGCTCCGCTGTCAGTGCCATCGCGGTGACACCCAGGACTGGCGAGCAGTGTCGCAAAAAGATGAACGACCTACTGAAGGCAGCCATGGTGGGTACCGAGCAATGTGCCCATGGCACCAACCCCTCTACCCTCCACACATGTGACACCCACCCCCTCCCCCGGGGGATGGTACAACCACAACCGTGACCCACATGGCTGCAGCCACCCATGCAAGGCGTGTTGGCCGTGTGCCCTGTGCACCCATGCCAACATAGGCCCAACTGCCGGGCTGCATGCATTGGACCGCCTAACAATGCTGTTATTTGTGTGCCCTCCCCCAGGAGAAGAGCACCCATAACAGTATGGGGGGGGTGGTGCCACCAAGTGAGATCCCCCTGCCTGGCCCTGTTCCCCTCAGCCCTCTCCCTTCTGCCCTCTCCCCTCAGCCCTCCCCCTCAGCCCTCTCCCCTCAGCCCTCTCCCCTTAGCCTTCTCCGCAATACTGTACCCCGTGATTTGTACCGAGTGGGACCCAGATGCGAGGGCTATGGTTTGGGATGTGGGGTGGGTGCGTAGGGAGCAGCGCCTTACCGTTTCAGGGTGGATAAAGCTCTCCGTGCTCCCGGAGTCGAAGAGGCATGCAGTGTCGTGCCCGTTGACCTGGACCTGCATCATGGAGTTCTGCAGGTGTTTTGGCCGAGTTTGATCGAGGGTGATCGCACCCAGTCGCGGGTAGTCGGAATCGTAAAATGGCCGCTGCCGTTGGTCGCACGTGTCGGGTCGAGAAGATGGCCGCTGACCAGATGGCCGCTCCCATGATTCGCACGAGGCTGATGACGGATCAGAAGAGGGCGTGTCGGGTCGGTGCGCAGCAGCATTGCGAGGCCTGCGGGCCTGAGAGCCTGATTTTCGGGCCGGCTGGTCTTTGTTTTTCTGGCCCCTGGGTCTGGCCAGGCAGACCTTCGCAAAGTGTCCTTTCTTCCCGCAGTCGCTGCAGATCGCGGAGCGGGATGGGCAGCGTGGGCGTGGGTGCTGGCCCTGCCCGCAGAAGTAGCAAGGTGTGCCCCCATGGTGAGCGGGTCGCCGCGTGGCGCAGGCCTGTAATACGGGCAAGTCTGAGGAAGTCCAGGGGGGGCTGGCAGAGTCCGCGGGGTACGTACCCAAGTTATGTCGGGCTACCTCCAGCGAGGAGGCGAGCGTTAGCGTCTCCTGGAGGTCTTTTGCCCCGTTTTCGAGCAGTCGCTGCCGGATGTAGGTCGAGCGGATGCCGGACACGAAAGAATCTCTGATGTGCAGGTTCATATGGACTTTCCCTGTCACATCCTGATGGTCACAGTCCCTGGCCAGTGCGGTGAGTTTCTCAACAAACTCGTCGAGCGATTCCCCCGAGCGCTGCCGGCAGGTAGAGAGCAGATGCCGGGCGTGCACCTCATTGACGGGTTTGACAAACCGCTTGCGGAGCAACTCAATCGCTTCCTCATAAATCGTCGCCTTTTCGAGCGTGGCGGAGATTCTGTGACTCACCCGGGCGTGGAGTAGACGCAGCTTGCGTGGCCCCAGGATGGGAGTCTCTGCGGAGTCCAGGTAGGCCTCGAAGCACCGCAGCCAGTATTTTAAAATTTCCTTTGCCTCCGGCGTTCGTGCTTCCAGATTGAGCTTCTCTGGTTTTAGGCCTGCGTCCATCCTGAATCTAGTTTAGCCTAATAAATTGAGGTACCCTCAATAATGATGCTTAGAGATTAAACTGGAAAGAAGGCTTTATTAGGCTAATAACTATGCTACAGATTTGGACGAGAGCTGACTGCTATACAGACCATGAGGCAGGCCTTTATGTATGGCTCCCAGATGGGCGGAGCCAGAGGCGGAGTCCCCAGGGTTCCAAGCCTGGTCTTAAAGGGGACATCACCTTACATGATGATAACGCAGTAACCGTTCATCACAGATTGGTACAACGCAATTTTATTCCATTAAACTATTTGTACATCAGACTTGGTACTCAGCACGTTGTGACTGTGTGAGTGTCTTGTTATGAGGTCCTGGCCCTGTACCGTCTCCAGATGGACTGCCCAGGAAGTGTTGTGTTTCTTGTTTTATACTGTGTCTGCTATTGTCTGTGATTGGCTGTCGTGTTATGTGTGCTAATTGGTCCGTTGCTCTGTCTATCATTATGTATGTGTTATGATGTATGTTTGAATATCATGACATCCTCCCTTTTTTACAAGATTATGTGCCTACGTGGTTATAAATATAAATGTGTCCTGAGTGCAGCTAAATGTGTGTGTGTAATATTTACATCATGTACATGGGGCTTAACTATATACAAGGGGCGATGTCAGGTGTGACATGCTAACGAGGTTGTACCATAACAAAAGAAGAACAACGTGGAAACTTGGAACGATCAAACGAATGCCTGTAACAATAAAACAGAGACATGTTATAAAACAGTGGTTGCAAAAGTTCAACGTGTGAACAGTCTCATAAGTCCAGTCTAGTCGGTGGGCGACGAATTCGGGTTGACCGCCTCAAGGTTGGGTCAAGAACCACCGGCTGAGGTGCGAGCCTGGCCACGGGCGGCGACGAAAGGGGCATGGTATATGGCAGCTCCACGAAGTCGCAATCAGGAACTAGTGGAGGACACGGAGTCTGTGTAGGGTCCCGTTGCGAGCGTGGAAGTAAGCGAAGGGCTCGGCGATTGCGCCTACGCATGGATCCATCCGGCATGCGTACCAGGAACGAGCGGGGAGCCACGCGTCGGAGGACTTCGGCAGGTGCTGACCAGCCACCGTCTGGTAGGTGGATGCGGACGTTGTCTCCAGGGGCCAGGGAGGGAAGATCAGTTGCCCGTGTGTCGTACGATCTCTTCTGGCGATCGCGCTGCAGTTGCATCCTATGCAGTACCGGAGCATGGTCTAATGTTGGTGCCAGGATGGAAGGCACAGTGGTCCTGAGGGCACGACCCATCAGCAGCTGTGCTGGTGAGAGACCAGTGGCTAGTGGGGCCGAGCGATAGGCCAGCAGGGCGAGGTAGAAGTCCGATCCGGCAGCAGCAGCCTTGCAGAGGAGCCGCTTGGCAATGTGAACGCCTTTCTCTGCCTTTCCATTGGACTGGGGGTGCAGAGGGCTGGACGTCACGTGTGTGAAGCCGTACGAGGCCGCAAAGGACGACCATTCCTGGCTGGCAAAACAGGGCCCATTGTCCGACATGACAGTCATCGGAATGCCGTGGCGAGCAAAGGTGTCTTTGCAGGCCCTGATGACAGCAGACGACGTAAAATCGTGCAGGCGTATGACTTCTGGGTAATTGGAGAAGTAGTCAACTATGAAGACATAGTCCCTGCCGAGCGCTTGAAACAGGTCCACACCCACCTTCGCCCAGGGAGACGTCACCAGCTCATGGGGCAAAAGCGTCTCAGGAGGTTGCGCCGGCTGAAACCTTTGGCAGGTTTTACAGTTGAGCACCATGTTGGCAATATCATCACTGATGCCCGGCCAGTATACCGCCTCTCGGGCCCTCCGTCTGCACTTCTCGACCCCCAGGTGGCCTTCGTGTAGTTGGTCGAGAACCAGCTGGCGCATGCTGTGCGGAATCACAATCCGGTCCAGCTTCAGAAGGATCCCATCAGTGATGGCTAGGTCGTCTCGTACATTGTAGAACTGTGGGCACTGCTCTTTGAGCCATCCTCCCGTCATGTGGTGCATCACTCGCTGCAGAAGGGGGTCGGCCGCAGTCTCTCGGAGGATACGGGCCAGACTGGTGTCGTCAGCCGGCAGATTTGCCGCTGTGAAAGCCACCTGTGCCTTGACCTGACATACGAACCCCTCCGCATCTGGCGGCGTGCTCACTGCTCTGGATAGGGCATCTGCCACGATGAGGTCCTTCCCTGGGGTGTAGACCAGTTGTAAGTCGTACCTCCTGAGTTTAAGTAGGATGCGCTGGAGGCGAGGGGTCATCTCATTCAGTTCCTTGTTTATTATGCTGTCCAGGGGGCGGTGGTCAGTTTCGACAGTGAACCGGGGAAGACCATAGACATAATCATCATGGAACTTGTCTAAACCGGTTAGCAAGCCCAGGCACTCCTTTTCGATCTGCGCATAGCGCTGCTCTGTGGGGGTCATGGCCCGCGATGCATAGGCCACTGGGGCCCATGATGCCGTGTCATCCCTCTGCAGGAGCACTGCTCCAATGCCGGATTGGCTGGCATCAGTTGAGATTTTGGTGGCACGAGACGTGTCAAAAAACGCCAACACTGGTGCCGTGGTGAGTTTGCATTTGAGCTCCTCCCATTCCAGCTGGTGTGTGTGTTGCCACTGGAACTCTGTGGACTTTTTGATGAGGTGGCGCAGAGTCGTTGTGTGGGAGGCAAGGTTGGGAATGAATTTCCCTAGGAAGTTGACCATGCCAAGGAAGCGTAGGACAGCCTTCTTGTCGGCCGGCTGCGGCATGGCTGTGATGGCGCTCACCTTGTCTGCATCCGGACCCCCCCTGACTGGGAGATATGGTCCCCCAGGAACTTCAACTCTGGCCAAAGGAACACTTGGCTCGGTTGAGGCGCAGGCCGTTTTCCCGTATGCGGGCAAAAACGCGTTGGAGACGATATATGTGCTCCTGCGGTGTGGTGGACCAGATGATGACATTGTCCACATATACGCGCACCCCTTCGATACCTTCCATCATCTGCTCCATGATTCTATGGAAGACCTCGGATGCCGAGATGATGCCAAGTGGCATCCGGTTGTAGCAGAACCTGCCGAAAGGGGTATTGAAGGTGCACAGCTTTCGGTTGGACGGGTCCAGTTGGATCTGCCAAAATCCTTTAGAAGCATCCAGTTTCGTGAATATCTTCGCCTGGGTCATTTCACTGGTGATCTCCTCCCGTTTGGGTATGGGATAATGTTCCCTCATAATGTTATTATTGAGGTCTTTGGGGTCAATACAGATACGGAGCTCGCCGGAGGGCTTCTTTACACACACCATGGAGCTGACCCATGGCATGGGCTCCATGACCCTGGATAGGACCCCTTGGTCCTGGAGACCCTGCAGCTGCTGCTTGAGGCGGTCTTTAAGTGGCGCAGGAACCCTGCGAGGTGCGTGAACGACCGGGATGGCGTCCGGTTTGAGGCGAATTCGGTAGGTGTATGGCAGTGTTCCCATGCCTTTGAATGCCTCCTGGTTGTGGGCGAGGAGCGATTGGAGCTGTGCGTTGAACTCAGCATCCGGGAAGTCAGACGTGCCGTCTGGAGAGAGAGAGAGGATACGTTGCACAAGGTGGAGAGCCTTGCATGCCTGTGCGCCCAGCAGGGAGTCCTTCGATGAGCTGACTATCTTGAACGAGAGTGTGGCCGTGTGTGTGTGTTGTGTGTCACCTGGAGCTGGCAGGATCCCATGGTCGGGATAACGTTCCCGTTGTAGTCGACCATCTTGCACCGGGATGGCCGGATTGGTGGTCTGACCTTCATGGCGTAGAAGGCCATGCTATGAGGTTGGCGGAGGCGCCAGTGTCCAGGCGGAAAGTGATCGGCGATCGGTTGACCGTCAGGGTGGCACTCCATTCATCGCCCGGATTGATGGTGTTGACCCGGTTCCCATCAATGACCGCAACCCGGAAGGCGTCTTGGTCATCTGTGTCATCGGTTTGGATGTTGTGATGTGGAGGCTGAATGGTCCACAGGTTCCTGCGAGGTTGTCGGAGATGTGGAAGATCAACAGGTTGAGCCGCTCGACAGTAAGCAGCGTAGTGGCCCATCTTGCCACAGCGTAGGCATTGTCGGGTTTTTGCAGGACATTGCCCTTTTAAATGTGCAGCTCCACAGTTGCCGCACATCATGATGTCATGGCGTTCGTTATGCCACTGCGCATGCGCAGTTCGGTTTTGCGTCGGGCGCGCCTGCGCAGCACGTCCCTCAGTGTTGCTGTAGGTTTTGGCGCGCACAAACGCGGGAGGCCTTGAAAAGCGTGGAAAAATGAACGCCCTCGTCCGGGCCGCAGGCCGGGAGAAACTCGATTGCCTGGACGCGTTCGACCTCGTGGGTGGCCTGGCTTGCTGATTCGGTCGCGTGGGACCCCCTCCGTGCAAATTCGGTCGCCTGAAATTGGGCATAGCGGCTAGTCGCATTCTCATGCAGGACACAGGCTTCAACTGCAGATGCTAAGGTCAGGCCTTTAATTTTTAGAAGCTGCTGGCGTAGGCCACCGGAGGCAACGGCAAAAACGATCTGGTCCCGGATCATGGACTCTGAGGTGGTGTCGTAACCGCAGGAATGCGCGAGTATGCGGGTTTGCGTCAGGAATGACTGAAAGAGCTCATCCTTACCTTGCAGGCGCTGCTGAAAGACATACCTCTCAAAGCTTTCGTTGACCTCAACGTTGAAGTGCTTGTCGAACCTGAGGAGGACCGTGTCATACTGAGCTTTGTTCTCGCCTTCCGCGAACACCAAGGAGCTGTAGACATGGATGGCGTGCTGACCTGCGGTAGTAAGGAGCATGGCAATCTTTGTTTTGTCCGAGGAGCCCTGTTTTTCATGGGCTTGCATGAAAAGTTCGAAGCGCTGCTTGAAGAGCTTCCAATTTGTGCCCAGGTTCCCAGCGACTTGCAACGGCTGCGGTTTGTTGCGGGTGTCCATGGCTCAGGATGGCAGATTTGCCGGTAGGTATCGATTCACTTCTGGTATCATGAAGTGTTGGGTGCTCTGAGGTACAGACGAACCAACACGGTTGCGATTGGTACAACGCAGTTTTATTCCTTTCAACTATTTATACATCAGACTTGGTACTCAGTACGTTGTGACTGTGTTATTGTCTTGCTATGAGGTCCTGGCCCTGTGCCGTCTCCAGATGGACTGCCCAGGAAGTGTTGTGTTTCTTGTTTTATACTGTGTCTGCTCTTGTCTGTGATTGGCTGTCGTGTTATGTGTGCTAATTGGTACGTTGGTCTGTCTGTTGTTATGTATGTGTTATGATGTATGTTTGAATATCATGACAACCAGCACACAGGGGACAGATGGACACAACACAATGACACAGGACATCAGCACACAGGGGACAGACAGACACAACACAACGACACAGGACATCAGCACACAGGGGACTGACAGACACGACACAACGACACAGGACATCAGCACACAGGGGACTGACAGACACGACACAACGACACGGGACACCAGCACACAGGGGACTGACAGACATGCAAGAACGCAACACAATACCAACACGGAGGGGACACCGCACACCAGGGGACCCTCGACCACAGGTCCAATGAAGACAGAGGTTGCGTCGCAGCTGTCTCCCACACCCTCCGCCACCGCAGAGGCACTCACCTCGGTTTGCCATTTTAGTGATGAGGGGCGGGATTCTCCGACCCCCCGCTGGGTCAGAGAATCGCCGAGGGCTGGCATGAATCCCGCCCCCGCCGGTTGCCGAATTCTCTGGCACCGGATATTCGGCGGAGGTGGGAATCGCGCCGCGCTGGTTGGCGGGCCCCCCTCGGCGATTCACCGGCCCGCAATGGGCCGAAGTCCCGCTGCTGGAATGCCTGTACTGCCGGCGAGAATCAAACCACCTCTCTTACCGGCAGAACTAGGCGGCGAGGGCGGGCTCCGGGGTCCTGGGGGGGCGCGGGGCGACCTGGCCCCGGGGGCTGCCCCCACGGTGGCCTGGCCCGCGATCGGGGCCCACCGATCCGCGAACGGACCTGTGCCGTGGGGGCACTCTTTTCCTTCCGCCTTCGCCATGGTCTCCACTATGGCGGAGGCAGAAGAGACCCCCTCCACTGCGCATGCGAGGGGATGCCGTGAGCGGTCTCTGACGCTCCCGCGCTAGCAGCCGCACGGCAAAGTCATTTCCGCGCCAGCTGGCGGGGCACCAAAGGCCTTTCCCACCTGCTGGCGGGGTGGAAATCAGTCCGGCGCGGGCCTAGCCCCTCAAGGTGAGGGCTCGGCCCCTCAAGATGCGGAGAATTCCGCCCCTTTGGGGCGGCGCAATGCCGGACTGATTCGCGCCGTTTTTGGCGCCGGTTGACAGACATTGCGCCGATTGCGGAGAATCCCGCCCCAGATATGGAATCGGGACTGGCGCTGGTTCCTCAATTCTCCGGCCCCCGAAAAGCGGCATACCCGGGGAGTACATCGTGTCGCGTATCCCCCACCTGCGGCCATTGCCTGAGGACCATCCCGCTATTCTCCGACCCCGACCGCCCGAAGTCCCGACGGCATATTTCTAATATGTTCCCAGCCGTTTTGGAAACTCGCGAGGCGGCTGCGGACTCAGTCCGCGGCCACCATGGACGGGGGCGTGCCGATCGGAGGGCAGGGGGGCCTCGTACGGGACTGTGCCTTGATTGTGCGGGCGGTCCGGGTGGGGCACGCAGCCGATTAGGGGCACTATTTCTGCGGTCTGAGTCCGCCATGGAGCATGGCGCGGCCGCTGCCATGCGCATGCGCGGCCTCTGACCCGGAAGTGGTGGGAGGGCCGTATCTGTAACTGGAGCTGCGAGCTTCACGATAGCTGTCTTCTAGCCCCCTGCAGGGCTGTGAATCTGTGGCCTTTTGACGCCCATTTTGTGGCGTAAAAGACCACAGTTTTCATAACGGTGTGGGGACGTAGTCCCTGAAACGGAGAAGCCAGCACCCTGCCTTTTCCTGTTAATACCTTGAAGATTTGGATCAGATCACCTCTTGACCTTCAAAATTCTAGAAAAAACAGACCTAATTTGCATAATCTGTGCTCATAATTTAACCCCTGAACTCCAGGTATCATTCTTGTAAACTTATATTACACGCCCCCCAAGGCCAAAATATCCTTCCAGGTCAGGTCGAATCAGCATTGGTATTGTTGTAGCATAATGCCTGTGTCGTTATATTCCAATCCTCTAGAATAAAGGCTCGTATTTCATTAGCCTTTTCAATTACTTTCTGTGCTTGTTCCTGGCATTTTAAACATCTACGCACCTGAGGTGAGGTAGAGAGGTAGAAAGATATAAAAAGAGAGATCTCAGGGATATAACGATATAAGAAGAGTTTCGGGTCCTTGGCAGCAAGTGTTCAAGATGGGGAGTGCTGACAGTGCCAGAAATTGAGGCGCACAGATATCCCCGAGGGTTGAGGTGCTGGTGGAGATTGCTGAGCTAGGGAGAGGCAGGGCCAAGTAGGCAATGCAAGTCACTGCTCGGAGGCATACTTTTCTCCAATAGAATGTAAAACACTGGCCTCTGGACTAGGGAAGTGAAGGGTGACCCAGAAATGTACTGAAGAGGGACATTTATGAAGGGATGAGGTGCTTGTGATTTCAGGCCGAACTAAGAGAAGCGATGACCATGGAATCACGATAGTGCAAAGAAAGGCCATTCTTCCCATCGAGTCTGCACCAACCCTTTGAAAGAGCACCCTACCCAAGCCCCCTCCCGCCTATTCCAATAATCCCGTAACCTAACCTTTGGACACTAAGGGGCAATTTATAATGGCCAATCCACCTAAACTGCATATCTTTGTAACTAAGGGCAATTTATCATGGCCAATCTACCTAACCTACACCTCTCTGGACTGTGAGAGGAAACTGGAGCACCCGGAGGAAACCCACGCAGACATGGGGAGAATGTGCAAACTCCACACAGTCACCCAAAGCTGGAATTGAACCCAGGACCCTGGAGCTGTGAGGCAGCAGTACTAACCACTCTATCACCATGCCTACTGGGTCAGTTACTAATTTTCCATCATCAAAATCCAAAGATCAGAATATTGAAGGAGATAACTAGCAAGAAATAGCAGTAAGCTTAATGCAGCATGTAAGAGGTTAATTGCTTAGTGAGTGGAATCAAATAATGTGCAGGACATGACTGTACATTTCTGCGTAAAGGTGACTGAGAGAGAGAGAGAGAGAGGAACTAAATGTTTTTAATAATTCTGATTTCAGAGAACAAAGCCACAATGGACCAGAGACTTCCTCCAAAGAGCAGAACTTGGAGTGTGGGCAATTAAACAAAAGGGAAGAGCCTGGATGGAGCCTGAACATCATTTAAATAAACAGGTTCAGTGTCTGGCACCATTAACTTGCAGGTTTAGCCTGAATCACAAAGCTGCTGAGGATTTGTGACCACTTTCACCTCTGTCAAGCGTATTTGTGTGTGTTTATCGTGAGTCTGCCAATGTACAGTGTACCCTGTTCACTAAGGGCCTGGAGAGACCCTTTATATATTAAACTTCCTAGGGGTGTGGAGATATGAAACTCCCGCAGGGCTCTTTCTTTTATTAACGCCTGTAAAAAAACTTTTGGTTGCCAACCATCCCAGGATGGCCAGGAAATGATCGGAATCGCTCTTAATCTCCCAGCAGTTGTTTAAAAAGTAATCATGGAGATTTACAAATGGTAGGATTCCCATTGATTAATTCCCAACAGCCCCAGAATCTATTTAACAGAACAGCATTTCACAAAGGAACATATAAATTAGGAACAGGGGTAGAACATTCAGCCCTTCGAGCCTGCACTGTCATTCCAGAGATCAGAGTTTCCTTTTGTTCTTGTTGCCAGTTTAGTTACTTGGGGAAGTCAGAACAAATATTTGTTTAACTATGCATGATATTCTGCTCGAGGCAGTAACTCTCTCCCAGTACAGTCCTTGCTGGGCGAACAAACCACACCAGCTTAAAATCCCCGCAGAGTCGGACAGATTTGTTGGGCTTCATTACTGGCACCATGGGTGTGGCCCATTCCACAAATTGTACAGGGTGTATGACCCCTAGATCCTTCAGGCGCCAAAGCTACACGTCAACTTTAGCAAGCAATGCATAGGGGGCAGGCCTCGCCCTAAAATACCAGAGCTGAACATCAGAATCCACGTAGATATAGGCCTTGGCTCTCTTTATCCTGCCCAGATCCTCCTTCAACACTTCTGGTATTTTCCCAGTATGTCCCATTGCCCATCTAAAAAACCTGTTGCCAGTTTAAACGGAGGACTCACAACCAGACCCGCCCCGGTCCTTGTACCACAATCAGGGGAAAACAAATCAACTGTGCCCATGTGTTACCGGAGTTACGATGTTCCCACAATGTTCAAAGGCTCACCGATACAGGCCACCAATCTTGCTTTGTGTTGCGCAATGTCAGCGGTATGATTCCTGCGCGGAGTCGCCGAAATGGCCGATGGTCCACGATGGAGATGGCAGCTCCAATGTCCAGTTCCATTACCATGGGGTGACCATTTCACTTGTAACATGATCCAGATTGGTGCTACATTCAGGGCCATGACACAGTTCAGCTGCATCAAACAGTCCTCCTCATTCGGGGGGCCCAAGGCTCTGGTTCATGGTGATCTCGAGGGCTACCATGGACAGCTTTCTCTGCACTGAAATTGATGGCACTCACCATCACGTGTCCTCCGACCACACATTAGGCAATGTAGTCGGCTCCACTTAATCCTCGGGGAAATATCCCACCGGCCAGCGGTAGCTCCCGGGAACCTGACCCGGCTGCGGAATTGCCCCTGGGGCTGTTCTTTAGGAGGTGATCTGGCTAGACTGGCATTGTCACGTGCTGCAGTGGGTGTTCGAAACGGAGGGCGGGCCAAACTATGGATGCCATAATAATGGGAATACTGAATAGTGGGAACCTGGGGCGGGATTCTCCGACCCCCCGCCGGGTCGGAGAATCGCCGGCGGCTGGCGTGAATCCCGCCCCCGCCGGTTGCCGAATTCTCTGGCACCGGATATTCGGCGGGGTTGGGAATCGCACCACGCCGGTTGGCGGCCCCCCACCCCCCGGCGATTCTCCGGCCTGCGATGTGCCGAAGTCCCGCTGCTGGAATGCCTGCCCCGCCGGCGAGAATCAAACCACCTCTCTTACTGGCGGGACAAGGCGGCGCGGGCGGGCTCCGGGGTCCTGGGGGGGGCGCGGGGCGATCTGGCCCCGGGGGGTGCCCCCACAGTGGCCTGGCCCGTGATCGGGGTCCACCGATCCGCGGGCGGACCTGTGCCATGGGGGCATTCTTTTTCTTCCGCCTTCCCCATGGTCTCGACTATGGCGGAGGCGGAAGAGACCCCCTCCACTGCACATGCGCGGGGATGCCGTGAGCGGCCGCTGACGCTCCCGCGAATGCGCCGCACGGCAAAGTCAGTTTCGCGCCAGCTGGCGGGGCACCAGTGACCTTTCCCGCCAGCTGGCGGGGCGGAAGTCAGTCCGGCGCGGGCCTAGCCCCTCAAGGTTAGGGCTCGGCCCCTCAAGATGCGGAGGATTCCGCACCTTTGGGGCGGCGCGATGCCGGACTGATTCACGCCGTTTGTGGCGCTGGTCGGCGGACATTGCGCCGATTGCGGAGAATCCCGCCCCTGAACTTTTATTTCCCCACGTTCCGGGAGTGTAATCCACCAGGCAGCTAAGCGGTTCCACGAGCGAGTCTGGAGTTTTCTTTTGTCCTTGTCGCCAGTTTAGTAACTTGAGGAAGCCAGGGTTAGTAGATCAGAGGTTTATTTAACAATATACAATATTTTTAAAAATAATTTTTATTATCACAACTAGGCTTACATTGCAACGAAGTTACTGTGAAAAGTCCCTAGTCACCACATTCCGGAGCCTGTTCGGGTACACAGAGGGAGAATTCAGAGTGTTCAAATTACCTAACAGCACGTCTTTCGGGACTAGTGGGCGGAAACGGGAGCACCTGGAGGAAACCCACGCAGACACAGGGAGAACACGCAGACTCCACCCAGACAGTATCCCAGCCGGGAATCAAACCTGCAGCCCTGGTGCTGTAAAGCAACTGTGCTAATCACGGTGCTACTGTGGTGCCCACAGGGTATTCTGCTCACGGCAATAACTCTCTCCCAGTACAGTCCTTTCTGGGAGAACTAACCACACTAGGCCCAGCCCTGGGCTGGCTTTTATGTAATGAGCTCCAGCTGGGTGGGGACATAAAAGTTCAGGTTCCCACTATTCAGTATTCCCACTATTATGGCATCCATAGTTTGGCCCACCATCCATTTCGAACGCTCACTGCAGCACATGACAATGCCAGTCTAGCCAGATCACCTCCTAAAGGACAGCCCCAGGGGAAACTTCGCAGCCGGGTCAGGTTCCCGGGAGCTACCAATCTGGGAAGCTTGTTCTCCACTCGCCCTTCGGGAAGGTCAACAATAGTTTCCCCTTGACCTTTGTGGGGGTTATAAGTGGCAGCCTCGAGGCAGCACCCCACATAGGCATAGCCTGCATGATGATGGAGAATGTTTAGGTCATGGCCACGTGTATATACCGTGCACACAAATGTTGCTGCTTGTTGCCCTGCGCGACTTGTCTCCCACTGTGGCTCACGTTGAGCCTGAGGGCGAGCGAACCTTGACTGACCTGAGACTCGGAGAGAGAGGTTTGAGAACGAATGAAGGAGCCGGCCGAATCAGGAGATAAAGGAACGAGTGATCGGACAACTCCAGCCCCGCCTCGAAGTAAACTCTCTGTAGCGCACAAAGACTCCATGAGACGAAAAGAGTGAAGTCGATGAGGCTTTATTAAGCGTGTCTGTTCCCCAGCAGCCCGATAGCAAACTGGCCTGCGGGGTAAGGCACCGGCTTCTTATACTTCGCCTTCAGGGCGGAGTATGAGGTCAACGGCCAACCAGGACCCGGGATGTCAGCCAATGACATTAGGGCTTCCAGTCCCACATGACCCCCAATACATACTACCACATTCACCCCTTGTCAAAAATGAACCCGGCGGGGTGATGCTTCGTATGGTGGTAAGGGTTTACAGGGCTGGTCCTGGGAGGATAGAACAGTTACATGGTAGTACAGTATTGGACAGTATCGTCTTGTTACAACTATTTACGGAGGGTATAGGAAAAACAAAATGTTCATTGAACAGTCCATCTTTGTTTTACATCGACGCCACAAGTCGGTCGGGCGGTCTGGTCGTCCGTGTCGATCGCCTCGGCCCCGACGGTGGTGGTGGTGCTTGTACCAGCGTTGTCGCCTCCGGGAGCCGCACGGTTTCAGCTGTCGGTGCAAAGGGGAGGGGGATTGATCCTCCTGGGAAGGGGGCGGTCGCGGGGTGCGGCGGCGGCAGGAAGGGGGGCGGTTGGGTTGATGGTGTCGGGGGGGTGTGCGTGGTGCCGGCGGGCGCCAGATCCCGCAGGGAGACCGTGTCCTGTCGGCCGTCGGGGTACTCCACGTAGGCGTACTGGGGGTTGGCGTGGAGGAGGTGAACCCTTTCGACCAACGGGTCCGCCTTATGTGCCCGCACATGCTTTCGGAGCAGGATGGGTCCTGGGGCCGCCAGCCAGGTTGGCAGCGACGTTCCAGAGGAGGACCTCCTAGGGAAGACAAGGAGACGCTCGTGCGGCGTTTGATTAGTGCTTGTACATAATAACGACCGGATGGAATGGAGAGCGTCCGGGAGGACCTCCTGCCACCGTGAAACTGGGAGATCCCTGGACCGTAGGGCCAGTAGGACGGCCTTCCAGACCGTGCCGTTCTCCCTTTCTACTTGCCCGTTTCCCCGGGGGTTGTAGCTGGTCGTCCTGCTTGAGGCTATGCCCTTGCTGAGCAGGAACTGGCGCAGCTCGTCACTCATGAAAGAGGACCCCCTGTCGCTGTGGACGTATGCGGGGTAACCGAACAGCGTGAAGATGCTGTTCAGGGCTTTAATGACTGTGGCCGCGGTCATGTCGGAGCAGGGAATGGCAAAAGGGAAGCGGGAGTATTCGTCCACTACATTAAGGAAATATGCGTTGCGGTCGGTGGAGGGGAGGGGCCCTTTGAAATCCAGACTGAGGCGTTCAAAGGGGCGGGAAGCCTTAATCAGGTGCGCTCCATCTGGCCTGAAAAAATGCGGCTTGCATTCCGCGCAGATGTGGCAGTCCCTTGTGACTGTACGGACCTCTTCTAAAGAGTATGGGAGATTGCGGGACTTGATGAAGTGGTAAAACCGAGTGACCCCCGGGTGGCAGAGGTCCTCGTGGAGGGTTTGGAGGCGGTTAATTTGTGCGTTGGCACATGTGCCGCGGGATAGGGCATCGGACGGCTCGTTCAGCTTTCCGGGCCGGTACAAGATCTCATAGTTAAAGGTGGAGAGCTCGATCCTCCACCTTAAGATCTTGTCATTTTTAATCTTGCCCCGCTGTGCATTATCGAACATGAAGGCTACCGACCGTTGGTCAGTGAGGAGAGTGAATCTCCTGCCGGCCAGGTAATGCCTCCAATGTCGCACAGCTTCCACTATGGCTTGGGCTTCCTTTTCCACTGAGGAGTGGCGGATTTCTGAGGCGTGGAGGGTTCGGGAGAAAAAGGCCACGGGTCTGCCCGCTTGGTTGAGGGTGGCCGCTAGAGCTACGTCGGAGGCGTCGCTCTCGACCTGGAAGGGGAGGGACTCGTCGATGGCGCGCATCGTGGCCTTTGCGATGTCCGCTTTGATGCGGCTGAAGGCCTGGCAAGCCTCTGTCGACAGAGGGAAGGTCGTGGTCTGTATTAGGGGGCGGGCCTTGTCTGCGTACTGGGGACCCACTGGGCGTAGTACGAAAAGAATCCCAGGCAGCGTTTCAGGGCTTTTGGGCAGTGCGGGAGGGGAAATTCCATGAGTGCGCGCATACGTTCGGGGTCGGGGCCTATTATTCCATTGCGCACTATGTAGCCCAGAATGGCTAGCCGATCGGTGCTAAAAACGCACTTGTCCTCGTTGTACGTGAGGTTCAAGGCTTTGGCGGTCTGGAGGAATTTTTGGAGGTTGGCGTCGTGGTCCTGCTGATCGTGGCCGCAGATGGTTACATTGTCGAGGTAAGGGAACGTGGCCCGTAACCCATGTTGATCAACCATTCGGTCCATCTCCCGTTGGAAGACCGAGACCCCGTTTGTGACGCCAAAAGGGACCCGTAGGAAATGGTATAATCGCCCGTCTGCCTCGAAGGCTGTGTACTTGCGGTCACTTGGGCGGATGGGGAGCTGATGGTAGGCGGACTTGAGGTCCACGGTGGAGAAGACTTTATACTGGGCAATCCGATTGACCATGTCGGATATGCGGGGGAGAGGGTACGCGTCTAGTTGTGTGTACCTGTTGATGGTCTGGCTATAGTCAATGACCATCCTTTGTTTCTCCCCTGTCTTCACTACTACCACCTGCGCTCTCCAGGGACTATTGCTGGCCTGGATTATGCCCTCCTTTAGTAGCCGCTGGACTTCGGACCGAATGAAGGTCCGGTCCTGGGCGCTGTACCGTCTGCTCCTAGTGGCGACGGGTTTGCAATCCGGGGTGAGGTTCGCAAACAAGGACGGGGGTTGCACCTTGAGGGTAGCGAGGCCGCAGATAGTGAGTGGGGGTATGGGGCCGCCGAATTTAAACGTAAGGCTCTGTAGGTTACATTGGAAGTCTAAGCCCAGCAAGGTGGGGGCACAGAGTTGGGGAAGGACGTTAAGTTTGTAGTTTTTGAATTCCCTCCCCTGTACCGTTAGGGTGACTATGCAGAATCCCTGGATCTGTACGGAGTGGGATCCTGCAGCTAGGCAAATCTTTTGTGCGCTGGGGTAGGTAGTTAAGGAACAGCGTCTTACCGTGTCGGGGTGTATAAAATTTTCCGTGCTCCCGGAGTCGACTAGGCATGGCGTCTCGTGGCCGTTAATTAGGACCGTTGTCGTCGTCGTCTGGAGAGTCCGGGGCCGAGCCTGATCGAGCGTAACCGAAGCGAGCCGTGGTTGTAGTAGTGGGGTGTGGTCCGTTGTTGCCGTCCAAGGTGGCGTCGGGGATGGACAAAATGGCTGCCCCCATACATCGTACGTGGCTGAGGGGTCACAAGATGGCGTTGGGGGTGGACAAAATGGCCGCCCCCATGCGTCGTACAGGTCGGGGGCGGTCCAAGATGGCGGCGCCCCTCCTCCCCTCGTGGTGGTCGGGACCCAATATGGCGGCGTCTGCGGGTCGCACATGGTGTGCTGGGGGGTCTGGGGAGCGCTAGGACCGCGCGGAGTTCCTTCACTGCGAGCGCCAGGGCCGCGGGCGCTAGGACCGCGCGGAGCTCCTTCTCTGCGAGCGCCAGGGCCGCGGGCGCTAGGACCGCGCGGAGCTCCCTCTCTGCGAGCGCCAGGGCCGCGGGCGCTAGGACCGCGCGGAGCTCCCTCGCCGGGGACAGCGGTGGTCGGGGCCCAGGTAAGTTGCGCCGGCGGGTCAGGCGTGGGGTGCGGGACGGGGGTGAGGGCCCAGGTCGGCGGCGCCGGCGGGACAGGCGTGGGGTGCGGGACGGGGGTGAGGGCCCAGGTCGGCGGGTCAGGCGTGGGGCGCGGGACGGGGGTGAGGGCCCAGGTCGGCGGCGCCGGCAGGACAGGCGTGGGGCGGCCAGCGCTAGGACCGCGCGGAGCTCCCTCACCGGGGACAGCGGCGGTCGGGGCCCAAGTCGGCGGCGCCGGCGGGTCAGGCGTGGGGCGCGGGACGGGGGTGAGGGTGGCGTTCGGGACGCGAAAGACCCATTCCTCTCCGTGGAGAGTGTTGGCCGGCACCCAAATCGGGAGCGCTGGCGGCGGGTTGTACATGGACTGCGGGGAGGGGGGTTGGGGAGCGTAGGCGGCGTGCAGGGCTCCCAGTTCTCCCGGGGCCGCGGTGGTCGGGACCCAGAGCGGCTGTGCCTGCCAGTCGCACATGGCGTGCTGGGGGGGGTTGGGAGGCATAGACTGCCTGTAGGGCTCCCTGTGGCCCCGGGACGGCGGCGACCTCGCGGGATCGGCACACCACCGCATAGTGGCCCTTTTTCCCGCAGCTTTTGCAGATGGCTGCGCGGGCCGGACAGCGTTGTCGGGGGTGGTTCGCCTGGCCGCAGAAATAACAGCGGGCGCCCCCGGTGCGACTCGGCGTTTGGGCCGCGCAAGCCTGTGGGGTGTCCGGGGGGGGGGGGTTTGCCGCGACGTGTACGTACGGGGCCCAATGGCCTGCCGCGCGGTCGGGGCCGTAGGCGCGGGTAGCGCGGCGTAGAACTCGTCCATCGATTCTTCGGGAGCTTGCCGTCTCGTCGCGAGCTGGTAGCGAGCGTAGATTTGGTTAACTGGGCGGACATAGAGACTTTTCAGTGCTGCGAACGCCGTCTGGAAATCGTCAGTGTCTTCAATGAGGGTGAAAATCTCCGTGCTCACCCTCGAGTGCAGGACCTGCAGTTTTTGTTCGTCTGAGACCCTGCCAGTGGTCGGTCTGAGGTAGGCCTCGAAACAAGTCTGCCAGTGTTTGAAGGCTGCTGCCGCATTCACTGCGTGGGGGCTGATCCTCAGGCATTCTGGAATGATCCTGAGCTCCATAGTCCTTTTTAGGCACGCTTAATAAATTGTAATGCACAAAGACTCCATGAGACGAAAAGAGTGAAGTCGATGAGGCTTTATTAAGCGTGTCTGTTCCCCAGCAGCCCGATAGTAAACTGGCCTGCGGGGGAAGGCACCGGCTTCTTATACTTCGCCTTCAGGGCGGAGTATGAAGTCAACGGCCAACCAGGACCCGGGATCTGTCAGCCAATGACATTAGGGCTTCCAGTCCCACATGACCCCCAATACATACTACCACACTCTCCAAACCCTGGCTGAAAAGAAAGTCCTGAGAGAGACCAAGGCCCACACTGGGAGCTCATTTGCTTCCAGCTTCTTGCTTTTTTGCTGGGCGGAAAATATTGATTAAAAAGCTGAAAAGCCAAACTTAAAAAGCTTTCCACCGAGGGTCTTGACTCAAGTTAAGTAGCTTCAGAGAGAGTCACTCAATTTGAGGTAATTTGGTAAAAGGAATGTTGCTGCCTGCTGCTGGAAGACAGCTAGTTGAATAGTTTTAATAGCTATTAACAAAGCGCAAAGGTACCCAATGTCACCAATCAGGGTGGGAGTGGCACCCACAATAAAATAAAAAATTCATTGTGCGCGAGTTTAGTAATGACAGGTCAAAGGTCAATCGATTTTGGCCTCATGTTCAGATTGTAAAGATCTCCTGGAATATCGTCACTCTGCTCCACAATCATCTTGGTCCCAGAGTTACGGAAGGCCTGAAGCTGTTTGTTTCTAGTCACTTTAGGAACAGTAGATGTGAACGCCCTACCCTGGGGATGGCATTAACTTGAGTGTGAAGTGTGTTTACCCACCACCCCACCAACCCCCAAACACCTCTGGAACCATCTGGAGAGAACCAATCATTTTTTACAGGGGTTTTCTGAGGGTGAGAGGACGGTGGTGCAGTGTTTAGCACTGCTGCCACATAGTGCCGAGGTCCCAGGTTTGATCCCTGCCCCGGGTCACTGTCCATGTGGAGTTTGCACATTGTGGTAGTCACCACTAACTGTATTAGATGTATATTATATGTAGTACGGTAAGTCGGGAAGCTCGTCTGGCCGCTCATCGCCTGCCACCACCGCTAATCAGCCTGGGGCCTCCCAGCATTGGCCACAGCTCGCCTCAATCACCCTCGACCAGTCCCGGCCTCACAACCTCGCAACCGCAACGACTACGGTGAGAATCGATGGGCACAAGACTTCCTGCCTTCTTGACTCCGGGAGCACAGAAAGCTTCATCCACCCAACTACGGTAAGGCGCTGCTCCCTCGCGGTACACCCCGTGATCCAAGAAATCTCCCTGGCCCCCGGATCCCATTCCGCTGAAATCCGGGGGTACTGCATCGCGACCCTCACCGTCCAAGGCATAGAGTTTAGCAACTTCCGGCTCTACACCCTCCCCCACCTCTGCGCTGCCCTGTTACTCGGTCTGGACTTCCAGTGCCACCTCCAAAACTTAACTTTAAAATTTGGTGGACCCCTGCCCCCCCTCACCGTCTGCGGCCTCACGACACTTAAGGTCGATCCACCTTCCCTGTTTGTGAACCTCACCCCGGATTGCAAACTCGTCGCCACCGGGAGCAGACGGTACAGTGCCCAGGACAGAACCTTCATCGGGTCGGAGGTCCAACGGCTTCTGCGGGAAGGCATCATTGAGGCCAGCAACAGCCCCTGGAGAGCCCAAGTGGTCGTAGTAAAGACTGGGGAGAAACACAGGATGGTCATTGACTACAGTCAGACCATCAGTCGGTACACGCAGCTCGACGCGTACCCCCTCCCACGCATATCTGATATGGTCAATCAGATTGCGCCGTACCGGGTCTTTTCCACAGTGGACCTGAAGTCCGCCTACCACTAGCTCCCTATCTGCAAGGAGGACCGCCAATACACTGCGTTTGAAGCAGATGGCCGCCTCTATCACTTCCTTAGGGTTCCCTTCGGCGTCACTAACGGGGTCTCGGTCTTCCAACGTGAGATGGACCGAATGGTTGACCGATACGGACTGCGGGCCACCTTCCCGTACCTAGACAACATCACCATCTGTGGCCACGATCAGCAGGACAACGACGCTAGCCTTCTAAAAATTCTCCACACCGCCAAACCCCTTAACCTCACGTACAATAAGGAGAAATGCGTGTTCCGCACCAACCGCTTAGCCATCCTTGGCTATGTCGTGGAAAATGGAGTCCTAGGGCCCGACCCCGACCGCATGCGCCCCCTCATGGAACTCCCCCTCCCCCACTGCCCCAAGGCCCTGAAGCGATGCCTGGGGTTCTTCTCCTATTATGCCCAGTGGGTCCCTAACTATGCGGACAAGGCCCGCCCACTCATTCAGTCCACAGTCTTTCCCCTGATGGCCGAGGCCCGCCAGGCCTTTAGCCGCATCAAGGCAAACATCGCCAAGGCCACAATGCACGCGGTCGATGAGTCCCTCCCCTTTCAGGTCAAGAGCGATGCATCAGACGTAGCTCTGGCCGCCACCCTCAACCAGGCAGGCAGGCCCATGGCATTCTTTTCCCGCACCCTCCATGCCTCTGAAATTCGGCACTCCTCTGTCGAAAAGGAGGCCCAAGCCATTTTGGAAGCTGTGCGGCATTGAAGGCATTACCTGGCCGGCAGGAGATTCACTCTCCTCACTGACCAGCAGTCGGTTGCCTTCATGTTCAATAGTACACAGCGGGGCAAGATCAAAAACGATAAGATCTTGAGATGGAGGTTCGAGCCCTCCACCTATAATTACGAGATTTTGTATCACCCCGGGAAGCTCATCGAGCACCCCCAAATGCCCTATCCCGAGGTATATATGCCAGCACACAAGTAGACCAACTCCGGGCTCTACACGATGGCCTCTGTCACCTGGGGGTCACCGGTTCTTCCACTTCATCAAGGCCCGCAACCTGCCCTACTCCGTTGAGGAGGTCAGGACTAACACCAGAGACTGCCAGGCCTGCGCGGAGTGCAAACCGCACTTCTACTGGCCAGATCGAGCGCCCCTGGTGAACGCCTCCCGCCCCTTTGAGCGCCTCAGCATGGACTTCAAAGAGCCCCTCCCCTCCACTCCACCGACTGCAACACGTACTTTCTGGACGTGGTTGATGAGTACCCCCGGTTCCCCTTCGCCATCCCATGCCCCGATGTGACTTCTGCCACGGTCATGAAAGCCCTCCACAGTATCTTCGCCCTGTTCGGTTTCCCCACTTACGTCCACAGCGATTGGGGATCCTCTTTTATGAGTGATGAGCTGCATCAGTTCCTGCTCTGCAAGGGCATTGCCTCGAGCAGGACGACCAGCTACAACCCCCGAGGAAACAGGCAGGTGGAGAGGGAGAACGGGACGGTCTGGAAGGCCGTCCTGCTGGCCCTGCGGTCTAAGAATCTCCCGGTCTCCCGCTGGCAGGATGTCCTCCGCGACGCGCTCCACTCTATCCGATCGCTCCTTTGCACCGCAACTAACAAAACCCCCCATGAACATCTCTTTGCCTTCCCCAGGAAGTCCACCTCCGGGGTCTCGCTCCCAACATGTCTGGCAGTTCCTGGACCCGTCCTCCTTCGCAAACACGTGCGGACCCATAAGTCCACCTACTGCACGTGAACCCACAGTACGCCGACGGGCGCCAGGACACAGTCTCCCTCCGGGACTTGGCACCCGCTGGATCCCCACCCATGGCCCACCACCCGATGCCCCCCGCCTCCGATTGTCCCTGCGCCACTCACCCTTTGCACCTCACCACAGCCTCCATCCCAGGAGGATCCGTCCTCCCACTGGATTCACTCAGGAATGACAAAGACGAGGACAACACGCTCCCGGAGTCGCAGGTGACCAAGTCGGCGCCCGCATCACCACCAGGACGGAGGAGATCACAGCGGAAGATCAAGGCCCCCGACAGACTTGTAAATTTTTCCACCACCCCCGCCGGATCATTTTTTAACAGGGGGTGAATGTGGTAGTCACCAGTAACTGTATTAGATGTATATTAGATGTAATACGGTAAGACTCCTGTACTAGAGGTACGTGGGTAATTCTGGCAGCAGCTACAGGAGGCACAACATCTTTGCTCAATAAAACCTCGATTATTCACTACTCTCGTCTTTGTAGTAATTGATAGTGCATCACTCATTCTCATTCTCCCTGTGTCTGTGTAAGTTGCACCCCCACAACCCAAAGATGTGCAGGGGAGGTGGATTGGCCATGCTAAATTAACCCTAAATCGGAAAAAATAATTGGATACTCTAACTTTATTTTTTCTACTAGAGTTTTCTGAGGGCTGGAGAGTAGAGATCCACATAAACCCCTGCTGTTAAGCAGCTGCTGCTGTCCATGCACTCAAGCTGCTTGAGGGATCTCACCACGGGTGTTATTCCAGGGGCCAGTCAGTCACTTTGCAGGTGAGGTGGTTTTGACTTCTGCTACAGTAAATTTTGTGGAAGTGTTGTGGCTTGTTGGGGAGGTCTGCTGGGATGTCCACTCAGGGATTTGGTTACCACGTCTGACAGAGGTAGAGTGGATTGTGGTTAGAGTGACTGAGCCTGCGACACATAACACAGCGGAGAGGCTGCAGAGAGCTGGAACTCTGCAAGAGAGGGAGAGGGAGGGGAGCGGAGAGGGGGAGGAGCGGAGAGGGTGAGGAGGGGAAAGGGAGAGGAAGGGAGAGGGTGAGGAGCGGAGAGGGGGAGGAGCGGAGAGGGTGAGGAGGGGAGAGGGTGTGGAGGGGAGAGGGTGAGGAGGGGAGAGGGTGAGGAGGGGAGAGGGTGAGGAGGGGAGAGGGTGAGGAGGGGTGAGGGCGAGGAAGGAAGAGGGTGAGGAGGGGAGAGGGTGTGGAGGGGAGAGGGTGAAGAGGGGAGAGGGCGAGGAAGGAAGAGGGTGAGGAGGGGAGAGGGTGTGGAGGGGAGAGGGTAAAGAGGGGAGAGGGTGAGGAGGGGAGAGGGTGAGGGGGAGAGGGGGAGGAGAGGAGCGGAGAGGGTAAGGGGAAGAGGGTAAGGAGGGGAGAGAGCGAGGTAAGAGAGGGAAGGAGGGGAAGAGGGTGAGGAGGGGAGGGGAGAGGGTGAGGGGGGAGGGGAGAGGGTGAGGGGGAGGGGGAGGAAGGGAGAGGGTGAGGAGGGGAGAGGGGGAGGAGAGGAGCGGAGAGGGTAAGGGGGGGAGGGTAAGGAGGGGAGAAGGCGAGGTAGAAGAGGGGAGGAGGGGAAGAGGGGAGAGGGTGAGGAGGGGAGAGGGGGAGGGAGGGGAGAGGGGGAGGGAGGGGGGATGGTGATGAGGGGAGAGGAAGGGGAGTGGAGACGGTGAGGAGAGGAGAGGGCAAGGAGGGGAGAGGGTTGTCATGATATTCAAGTGAACATCACAGCACATACACACATACATAATGATAGACAGAGCAACGGACCAATTAGCACACATAACACGACAGCCAATCACAGACAAGAGCAGACACAGTATAAAACAAGAAGCACAACACTTCCTGGGCAGTCCATCAGGAGACGGCACAGGGCAAGGACCTCAAAGCCAGACACTCAGACTGTCACCACGTGCTGAGTACCAAGTTTGTTGTATAAATAGTTTAAAGGAATAAAACTGCGTTGTACCAATCGCAACCATGTTGGTTCGTCTGTGTCTCAGAGCACCCAACACTTCATGGTACCAGAAGTGAATCAAAACCTACCCACAAATTTGCCATCCTGAGCCATGGACACCGTCAACACGCCGCAGCCATTGCAAGTCGCTGGGAACCTTGGCATAAATTGGACGTTCAAACAGCGCTTCGAACTCTTTATGGAAGCCAACGAAAAACAGGGCGCCTCGGACAAAAGAAAGATCGCCATCCTCCTCACCACCGCAGGGCAGCACGCCATCCATATCTACAACTCCCTGGTGTTCGCGGAAGGCGAGGACAAATCTAAATCCAAGACGGTCCTTCTCAAGCTCGACCAACACTTTAACGTTGAGGTCAACGAGAGCTTTGAGAGGTATGTCTTCCAGCAGCGCCTGCAAGGTAAGGATGAGCTCTTTCAGTACTTCCTGACACACCTCCGCATACTCACGCAGTCCTGCGGTTACGACACCACCTCAGAGTCCATGATCCGGGACCAGATCGTTTTTTGGGGTTGCCTCGGGCAGCCTACGCCAGCAGCTTCTAAAAATAAAAGGCCTAACCTTAGCCTCCGCAATCGAAGCCTGTGTCCTGCACGAGAACGCGACTAGCCATTATGCCCAATTTCAGGCGACCGAATCGGTGAGTCAGGTGCCCCACGAGGCCGAACGGGTCCAGGCGATCGAGTTCCTCCCGGCCCACGGCCCGGACGAGGGCGGCCGTTTCGCGCGTTTTTCGAGGCCTCCAGCGCTTGTGCGCGCCAAAACCTACGGCAACACTGAGGGACGTGATGCGCAGACGCGCTCGCGCAATACCGAACTGCGCATGCGCAGTGGCTTAACGAACACTATGACGTCACGACGTGCGGCAACTGTAGAGCTGCACATTTAAAAGGGAAATGTCCCGCAAAAACCCGACAATGCCTACGCTGTGACAAGGTGGGCCACTACGCTGCTTACTGTCGAGCAGCTCAACCTGTTGATCTTCCACATCTCCGACAACCTCGCAGGAACGTGCGGACCATTCAGCCTCCACATTATGACATCCAAACCGATGACACAGATGACCAAGACGCCTTCCGGGTTGCGGTCATTGATGGGAACCGGGTCAACACAATCAATCCGGGTGATGAATGGTGTGCCACCCTGACGATCAACCGATCGCCGATCACTTTCCGCCTGGACACTGGCGCCTCCGCCAACCTCATAGCATGGTCAGCCTTCTACGCCATGAAGGTCAGACCACCAATCCAGCCATCCCGGTGCAAGATGGTCGACTACAACGAGAACGTTATCCCGGCTATGGGATCCTGCCAGCTCCAGGTGACACACAACACACACACGGCCACACTCTCGTTCGAGATAGTTGGCTCATCGAAGGACTCCCTGCTAGGCGCACAGGCATGCAAGGCTCTCCACCTCGTGCAACGAGTCCACTCTCTCTCTCCAGACGGAACGTCTGACTTCCCGGATGCAGAGTTCAACGCACAGCTCCAATTGCTCCTCGCCCACAACCAGGAGGCATTCGAGGGCATGGGAACACTGCCATACACCTACCGAATTCGCCTCAAACCGGACGCCATCCCGGTCATTCACGCACCTCGCAGGGTTCCTGCACCACTTAAAGACCGCCTCAAGCAGCAGCTGCAGGATCTCCAGGACAAAGGGGTCCTATCCAGGGTCACGGAGCCCACGCCGTGGGTCAGCTCCATGGTGTGTGTCAAAAAGCCCTCCGGAGAGCTCCGCAACTGTATTGACCCCAAAGACCTCAATAATAATATCATGAGGGAACATTATCCCATACCCAAACGGGAGGAGATCACCAGTGAAATGGCCCAGGCGAAAATATTTACGAAACTTGATGCTTCTAAGGCGTTTTGGCAGATCCAACTCGATCCCTCCAGCCGAAAGCTGTGCACATTCAATACCCCTTTCGGCAGATTCTGCTACAACCGGATGCCATTTGGCATCATCTCGGCATCCGAGGTCTTTCATAGGATCATGGAGCAGATGATGGAAGGCATCGAAGGGGTGCACGGCTACGTGGATGATGTCAAACTCACCACGGCACCAGTGTTGGCGTTCTTTGACACGTCTCGTGCCACCAAAATCTCGACTGATGCCAGCCAGTCCGGCATCGGGGCAGTGCTCCTGCAGCGGGATGACACGGCATCATGGGCCCCGGTCGCCTATGCCTCGCGGGCCACGACCCCCACAGAGCAGCGCTACGCGCAGATCGAAAAGGAGTGCCTGGGCTTGCTAACCAGTTTAGACAAGTTCCATGATTATGTGTATGGTCTTCCCCGGTTCACTGTCAAAACTGAACACTGCCCCCTGGTCAGCATAATAAACAAGGACCTGAACAAGATGACCCCTCGCTCCAGCGCATCCTACTTAAACTCAGGAGGTACGACTTCCAACTGGTCTACACTCCAGGGAAGGACCTCATCGTGGCGGATGCCCTATCCAGAGCAGTGAGCACGCCGCCAGATGCGGAGGGGTTCGTATGTCAGGTCGAGGCGCAGGTGGCCTTCACATCGGCAAATCTGCCAGCTGACGACTCCAGTCTGGCCCGTATTCGCCGAGAGACTGCGGCCGACCCCCTTCTGCAGCGAGCGATGCGCCACATGACGGGAGGGTGGCTCAAAGGGCAGTGCCCACAGTTCTACAATGTCCGAGACGACCTGGCCGTCATTGATGGTGTCCTTCTGAAGCTGGACCGGATTGTGATTCCGCACAGCATGTGCCAGCTGGTTCTCGACCAACTGCACGAAGGCCCCCTGGGGGTCGAGAAGTGCAGACGGAGGGCCCGAGAGGCGGTATACTGGCCGGGCATCAGTGACGATATTGCCAACATGGTGCTCAACTGTACAACCTGCCAAAGGTTTCAGCCGGCGCAACCTCCTGAAACGCTTCTGCTCCATGAGCTGGTGACGTCTCCCTGGGCGAAGGTGGGTGTGGACCTATTTCAAGCGCTCGGCAGGGACTATGTCATCATAGTTGACTACTGCTCAAACTACCCTGAAGTCATACGCCTGCACGATTTGACGTCGTCTGCTGTCATCAGGGCCTGCAAAGACACCTTTGCTCGCCACGGCATTCCGATGACTGTCATGTCGGACAATGGACCCTGTTTTGCCAGCCAGGAATGGTCATTGGTTGCTGCCTTGTATGACTTCACACATGTGACGTCCAGCCCTCTGCATCCCCAGTCCAATGGAAAGGCGGAGAAGGGCGTTCACATTATCAAGCGGCTCCTCTGCAAGGCTGCTGCTGCCGGGTCGGATTTCTGCCTCGCCCTGCTGGCCTATCGCTCGGCCCCACTAGCCACTGGTCTCTCACCAGCACAGCTGCTGATGGGTCGTGCCCTCAGGACCACTGTGCCTTCCATCCTGGCACCAACAATAGACCATGCTCCGGTACTGCACAGGATGCAACAGCAGCGCGGTCGCCAGAAGAGGTCATACAACACACGGGCAACTGATCTTCCCACCCTGGCCCCTGGAGACAACGTCCGCATTCACCTACCAGAAGGTGGCTGGTCAGCACCTGCCGAAGTTCTCCGACGCGTGGCTCCCCGCTCGTTCCTGGTTCGCATGCCTGATGGATCCGTGCGTAGACGCAATCGCCAGGCTCTTCGCCTACTTCCACGCTCGCTACGAGACCTTACACTGACGCCGTGTACTCCTGTGGTTCCTGATAGCGACTTCGTGGAGCTGCCTGCTACCATGCCCCTTTCGTCGCCGCCCGTGGCCAGGCCCATTCCTCAGCCGGTGGTTCCTGACCCACCCTTGAGGCGGTCAACCCGAATTCGTCACCCACCTACTAGACTGGACTTATGAGACTGTTTACACATTGAACTCATGCAACCACTGTTTTAACATGTCTATGTTCTTCTCGTTACAGGCATTCGTTTTGTCGTTCCACATTTCCACGTTTTTTTTTGTTATGGTACAACCTCGTTAGTATGTCACACCCGACATCGCCCCTTGTCTCTAGTTAAGCCCCATGTACATGCTGTAAATATTACACACACACATTTAGCTGCACTCAGTACACATTTCTATTTATAACCACGTAGGCACATAATCTTGTAAAAAAAGGAGGGATGTCATGATATTCGAACATACATCATAACACATACATAATGATAGACAGAGCAACGGACCAATTAGCACACATAACACGACAGCCAATCACAGACAAGAGCAGACACAGTATAAAACAAGAAATACAACACTTCCTGGGCAGTCCATCTGGAGATGGCACAGGGCCAGGACCTCAAAGCAAGACACTCACACAGTCACAAGTGCTGAGTACCAAGTTTGTTGTATAAATAGTTTAAAGGAATAAAACTGTGTTGTACCAATCGCAACCGTGTTGGTTCGTCTGTACCTCAGAGCACCCAACACTTCAAGGGTGAGGAGGGGAGAGGGGGAGGGAAGGGAGGGGGTGTGGAGGGCAGAGAGTGCGAGGAGGGGGGAGGAGGGAGGGGAGTGGGTGAGGAGGGGAGAGGGTGAGGAGGGGAGAGAGGATGAAGAGGGGAGTGGAGGAGGGAGGGGAGAGGGTGAGGAGGGGAGAAGGTGAGAAGGGAAGGAGAGGAGGGAGGGGAGAGGGTGAGGATGGGGGAGAGGGAGGGAGGGGAGAGGGTGAGGGAGGGGAGAGGGTGAGGAGGGGAGGGGTGGAGGAGGGGAGAGGGGGAGGAGGGGAGAGGGTGAGGGAGAGGGGAGAGGGCGAGGAGGGGAGAGGGTGAGGAGGGGAGGGGAGGAGGAAGGGGAGGAGGAAGGGGAGGAGGGATGGGAGGAGGGGGAGAGGGTGAGGAGTGGAGAGGGTGAGGATGGGAGAGGGCGAGGAGGGAAGGGGAGGTGGGAGGGGAGAGGGTGAGGAGGGGAGGGGGAGGAGGGGAGGAGGGAGTCTGGAAGGGAGATGGGGAGAGAGGGCAGAGGGGGAGAGAGGGGAGAGAGGGAGGAGGGGAGAGGGGGAGGAGGGGAGAGGGGGAGGAGAGGTGAGAGGGGAGAGGGTGAAGGTGGGAGAGGGTGAGGGAGGGGAAGGGGGAGGGAGGGGAGAGGGTGACAAGTGGAGGGGAGGGAGGGTAGTGGATGAGGAGGATAGGGACAGGGAAGGGAAAGAGTCTGGAAGGGGAGGGGAAAGAGAGGTCAGGAAAGGGGAGGGTCAGGAGGGGGTCAAGAGGGCAGAGGGCAAGGAAAGGGATGTAGCGCACAAAGACTCCGAGAGACGAATAGAGTGAAGTCGATGATGCTTTATTAAGCGTGACTGTTTCCCCCGCAGTTCAGTAGTAGACTACCTGCAGGGGAGAGCTCCAGGTACTTATACTCCGCCTTCAGGGCGGAGCTAGAGGTCAACGTCCAACCAGGACCCGGGATCTGTCAGCCAATGACATCATGGCTTCACAGTCCCACATGACCCCTATTGCATACTACCACATTCACCCCTTGTTAAAAATGAACCCGGCGGGGTGATGCTTCGCATGGTGGTAAGGGTTTACAAGGCTGGTCCTGGGAGGAAAACTTTCACATGTTATAACAGTATGTAGAAGGTTTTTTTTTTGTTTCAAACTATTTAGAGTAATCGTCAGGAAAAGACAAAATGTTCTTGTTAAAAGTCCACTTTGTACTGTTAGATCGACGCCACGAGTCGGTCGGGCGGTCTGGTCGTCCGTGTCGATCGCCTCGGCCCCGGTGGTGGTGGTGCTTGTTCCGGTGTTGTCTTCTCCGGGAGCCTTACGGTTTCAGCTTGGGCTTTATTCCTGGTCGGACCTGGGAGGAGGACTGATCCCCCTGGGAAGGGGGCGGTCGCGGGGTGCGGCGGTGGCAGGAAGGGGGGGGTTGGGTGATTGGTGTCGGGGGGGGTGTGTGTGTTGCCGGCGGGCGCCAGATCTCGCAGAGAGACCGTATGCTGTCGGCCGTCGGGGTACTCCACGTAGGCGTACTGCGGGTTCGCGTGAAGGAGGTGAACCCTTTCGACCAACGGGTCCGACTTGTGCGCCCGCACGTGCTTTCGGAGCAAGATGGGTCCTGGGGCCGCCAGCCAGGTCGGCAGCGACGTTCCAGAGGAGGACTTCCTGGGGAAGACAAGGAGGCGCTCATGAGGCGTTTGATTAGTGCTAGTACACAGTAGTGACCGGATGGAGTGGAGGGCGTCCGGAAGGACCTCCTGCCACCGTGAAACTGGGAGGTCCCTGGACCATAGGGCCAGTAGGACGGTCTTCCAAACCGTGCCGTTCTCCCTCTCTACTTGCCCGTTCCCCCGGGGGTTGTAGCTGGTCGTCCTGCTCGAGGCTATCCCGTTGCTGAGCAGGAACTGGCGCAGCTCGTCACTCATGAAAGAGGACCCCCTGTCGCTGTGGACGTATGCGGGGCAACCGAACAGTGTGAATATGGTGTTCAGGGCTTTAATGACCGTGGCCGCGGTCATGTCAGGGCAGGGGGTGGCGAATGGGAAGCGGGAGTACTCGTCCACCACATTAAGGAAGTGTATGTTGCGGTCGGTGGAGGGGAGGGGTCCTTTGAAATCCAGACTAAGGCGTTCAAAGGGGCGGGAAGCCTTAATGAGGTGCGCACCATCCGGCCTGAAAAACTGCGGTTTGCACTCTGCGCAGATGTGGCAGTTCCTTGTGACTGTATGGACCTCCTCTTAGGAGTATGGGAGGTTGCGGGACTTGATAAAGTGGAAAAACCGAGTGACCCCCGGGTGGCAGAGGTCCTCGTGGAGGGTTTGGAGGCAGTTAATTTATGCGTTGGCACATGTGCCGCGGGATAGGGCATCGGACGGCTCGTTCAGCTTTCCGGGACGATACAAGATCTCGTAGTTGAAGGTGGAGAGCTCGATCCTCCACCTTAAGATCTTGTCGTTTTTGATTTTGCCCCGCTGTGCATTATCGAACATGAAGGCTACCGACCGTTGGTCCGTGAGGAGAGTGAATCTCCTGCCGGCCAGATAATGCCTCCAATGTCGCACAGCTTCCACTATGGCTTGGGCTTCCTTTTCCACTGAGGAGTGGCGGATTTCTGAAGCGTGGAGGGTTCGGGAGAAAAAGGCCACGGGTCTGCCCGCTTGGTTAAGGGTGGCCGCTAGAGCTACGTCGGAGGCGTCGCTCTCGACCTGGAAGGGGAGTGACTCGTCAATGGCGTGCATCGTGGCCTTTGCGATATCCGCTTTGATGCGGCTGAAGGCCTGGCAAGCCTCTGTCGACAGTGGGAATGTCGTGGTCTGTATTAGGGGGCGGGCCTTGTCTGCGTACTGGGGGACCCACTGGGCGTAGTATGAAAAAAAACCCAGGCAGCGTTTCAGGGCTTTTGAGCAGTGCGGGAGGGGAAATTCCATGAGGGCGCGCATACGTTCGGGGTCGGGGCCTATTATCCCATTGCGCACTACGTAGCCCAGGATGGATAGCCGGTTGGTGCTAAAAACGCACTTGTCCTCGTTGTACGTGAGGTTCAAGGCTTTAGCGGTCTGGAGGAATTTTTGGAGGTTGGCGTCCTGGTCCTGCTGATCATGGCCGCAGATGGTTACATTGTCGAGATACGGGAACGTGGCCCGCAACCCGTGTTGATCAACCATTCGGTCCATCTCTCGTTGGAAGACCGAGACCCTGTTTGTGACGCCAAATGGGACCCTTAGGAAATGGTATAATCGCCCGTCTGCCTCGAAGGCTGTGTACTTGCGGTCACTTGGGCGGATGGGGAGCTGATGGTAGGCGGACTTGAGGTCCATGGTGGAGAAGACTTTATATTGGGTAATCCGATTGACCATGTCGGATATGCGGGGGAGAGGGTACGCGTCTAGTTGTGTGTACCTGTTGATGGTCTGGCTATAGTCTATGACAATCCTTTGCTTCTCCCCTGTCTTTACTACTACCACCTGTGCTCTCCAGGGACTATTGCTGGCCTGGATTATGCCTTCCTTTAGTAGCCGCTGGACTTCGGACCGAATGAAGGTCCGGTCCTGGGCGCTGTACCGTCTGCTCCTAGTGGTGACGGGTTTGCAATCCGGGGTGAGGTTTGCAAACAAGGACGGGGGTTGCACCTTGAGCGTTGCGAGGCCGCAGATAGTGAGTGGGGGTATTGGGCCGCCGAATTTGAAGGTAAGGCTCTGTAGATTGCACTGGAAGTCTAATCCCAGTAATGTGGGGGCGCAGAGTTGGGGAAGGACGTAGAGCCTGTAGTTTTTGAACTCCCTCCCCTGCACCGTTAGGGTAACTATGCAGAAGCCTTTGATCTGTACAGAGTGGGATCCTGCAGCTAGGGAAAACTTTTGTGCGCTGGGGTGGGTGGTCAAAGAACAGCGTCTTACCGTGTCGGGGTGGATAAAGCTCTCCGTGCTCCCGGAGTCGACTAGGCATGGTGTCTCGTGCCCGTTTATCAGCACCGTTGTCGTCGTCGTCTGGAGTGTCCGGGGCCGAGCTTGGTCCAGTGTTATTGAAGCAAGACGTGGTTGTAGTAGTTGAGCGTCTTCTTCGAAACCCGTGGAGCCGTCGACACTGGGGTCCGTTGTTGCCGTCCAAGATGGCGTCGGGGTTGAACAAAATGGCTGCCCCCATGCATCGCACATGGCTGGGGGGGTCACAAGATGGCGGCGGGGGTGGACAAAATGGCCGCCCCCATGCGTCGTACAGGTCTGGGGTGGTCCAAGATGGCGGCGCCCTTCCTCCCCTCGTGGTGGCCGGGACCCAAAATGGCTGCGCCTGCGGGTCGCACATGGGGCGCTGGGGGAGTTGGGGAGCGTTAGGAACACGCGGGGCTCCCTCATCTCTGGGGACAGCGGTGGTCGGGACCCAAATTGGTAGCGCCGGCGGGTCATACGTGGGGCGCGGGGGGGGGGGGTGTTGGGGGGCGTTAGAGCCGCGCAGAACTCCCTCTTCTCCGGGGAGAGCGGTGGTCGGGACCCAAAGTGGTAGCGCCGGCGTGTCATACATGGGGTGCGGTGGGGGGGGTTGGGGAGCGTAAGCGGCGTGTAGGGCTCCCTGTTCTCCCGGGACCGCGGTGGTCGGGACCCAGAGTGGCTGCGCCTGCGGGTCGTACATGGGGCGCAGGGGGGGTTTGGGGAGCGTAAGCGGCGTGCAGGGCTCCCTGTTCTCCCGGGACAGCGGCGACCTCGCGAAATGGCCCTTTTCCCGCAGCTCTTGCAGATCGCTGCGCGGGCCGGGCAGCGCTGCCGGGGGTGTTTCGCCTGGCCGCAGAAATAACAGCGGGCGCCCCTGGTGCGACTTGGCGTTTGGACCGCGCAAGCCTGTGGGGTGTCCGGGGGGGGTGGGTTTGTCGCGACGGGTACGTACGGAGCCCAATGGGCTGCCGCGCGGTCGGGGCCGTAGGCGCGGGTATTTCGCGCGGCCACGTCTAGGGAGGCTGCTAGGGCCCGTGCCTCTGAGAGTCCTAGCGACTCTTTTTCTAGAAGTCTTTGGCGGATTTGGGAGGAGTTCATACCTGCCACAAAAGCATCGCGCATTAACATGTCCGTGTGTTCATTTGCGTTCACCGACGGGCAGCTGCAGGCTCGTCCCAAAATTAGTAACGCGGCGTAGAATTCATCTATCGATTCTCCGGGACTTTGCCGTCTCGTTGCGAGTTGATAGCGAGCGTAGATCTGGTTTACTGGGCGGACATAGAGACTTTTCAGTGCTGCGAACGCCGTCTGGAAATCCTCTGCGTCTTCGATGAAAGAGAAAATCTCCGTGCTTAACTTCGAGTGCAGGACCTGTAGTTTTTGGTCTGATGTGACCCGGCCGGTGGCCGTTCTGAGGTAGGCCTCGAAACAAGTCTGCCAGTGCTTGAAAACTGCTGCCGCGTTCACTGCGTGGCGGCTGATCCTCAGGCATTCCGGGATGATCCTGAGCTCCATAGTCCTTTTTAGTCACGCTTAATAAATTGTAGCGCACAAAGACTCCGAGAGACGAATAGAGTGAAGTCGATGAGGCTTTATTAAGCGTGACTGTTTCCCCCGCAGTTCAGTAGTAGACTACCTGTGGGGAAGGGCTCCAGGTACTTATACTCCGCCTTCCCTTCAGGGCGGAGCTAGAGGTCAACGTCCAACCAGGACCCGGGATCTGTCAGCCAATGACATCATGGCTTCACAGTCCCACATGACCCCTAATGCATACTACCACAAGGGATAAGGTGGGGAGGGGAGCTCGGCTCATTTATTGTCCAGGGTGTACTAGCTAGATGTATAAAGAACTGGCTGGGCAACAGGAGACAGAGAGTAGCGGTGGAAGGGAGTGTCTCAAAATGGAGAAAGGTGACGAGTGGTGTTCCACAGGGATCCGTGCTCGGACCACTGTTGTTTGTGATATACATAAATGATCTGGAGGAAGGTATAGGTGGTCTGATAAGCACGTTTGCAGATGACACTAAGATTGGTGGAGTTGCAGATAGCGAGGAGGACTGTCAGAGAATACAGCAAAATATAGATAGATTGGAGAGTTGGGCAGAGAAATGGCAGATGGAGTTCAATCCAGGCAAATGCAAGGTGATGCATTTTGGAAGATCTAATTCAAGAGCGGACTATACGGTCAATGGAAGAGTCCTGGGGAAAATTGATGTACAGAGAGATCTGGGAGTTCAGGTCCATTGTACCCTGAAGGTGGCAATGCAGGTGGTAGAGTGGTCAAGAAGGCATACAGCATGCTTTCCTTCATCGGACGGGGTATTGAGTACAAGAGTCGGCAGGTCATGTTACAGTTGTATAGGACTTTGGTTAGGCCACATTTGGAATACTGCGTGCAGTTCTGGTCGCCACATTACCAGAAGGATGTGGATGCTTTAGAGAGGGTGCAGAGGAGGTTCAGCAGGATGTTGCCTGGTATGGAGGGCACTAGCTATGAAGAGAGGTTGAGTAGATTAGGATTGTTTTCGTTGGAAAGACGGAGGTTGAGGGGGGACCTGATTGAGGTCTACAAAATTATGAGAGGTATGGACAGGGTGGATAGCAACAAGTTTTTTCCAAGAGTGGGGGTGTCAATTACAAGGGGTCACGATTTCAAGGTGAGAGGGGGAAAGTTTAAGGGAGATGTGCGTGGAAAGTTTTTTACGCAGAGGGTGGTGGGTGTCTGGAACGCTTTGCCAGCGGAGGTGGTAGAGACCGGCACGATAGCATCATTTAAGATGCATCTAGACAGATATATGAACGGGCGGGGAACAGAGGGAAGTAGATCCTTGGAAAATAGGGGACAGGTTTAGATAAAGGATCTGGATCGGTGCAGGCTGGGAGGGCCGAAGGGCCTGTTCCTGTGCTGTAATTTTCTTTGTTCTATGTTCTTTAATACATAATAGGGCAACACAAGGTACACAATGTAACTACATAAACACCGGCATCGGGTGAAGCATGCAGGGGATAGTGTTAATGAGGTCAGTCAATAAGAGGGTCGTTTAGGAATCTGGTAACAGCGGGGAAGAAGCTGTTTTTGAGTCTGCTTGTGCGTGTTCTCAGACTTCTGTATCTCCTGCCCGATGGAAGAAGTTGGAAGAGTGAGTAAGCCGGGTGGGAGGGTTCTTTGATTATGCTACTTGCTTTCCCAAGGCAGCGGGAGGTGTAGATGGAGTCAATGGATGGGAGCAGGTTCGTGTGACGGACTGGGCTGTGTTCACGACTCTGAAGTTTCTTGCGGTCTTGGGCCGAGCAGTTGCCGTACCAGGCTGTGATGAAGCCAGATGGGATGCTTTCTATGGTGCATCTGTAAAAGTTGGTGAGATTTAATGTGGACATGCCGAATTTCCTTAGTTTCCTGAGGAAGTATAGGCGCTGTTGTGCTTTCTTGGTGGTAGAGTCAACGTGGGTGGACCAGGACAGATTTTTGGAGATGTGCACCCCTAGGAATTTGAAACTGTTAATCATCTCCACTCAGTCCCGTTGATGCTGACAGGGGTGTGTACAGTACTTTTCTTCCTGAAGTTAATGACCAGCTCTTTAGTTTTTCTGGCTTCGAAGAATAGATTGTTGTCATTGCACCACTCTACTAGGGTCTTTATCTCCCTCCTGTATTCTGACTCGTCGTTATTGGAGATCCAGCCCACTATGGTCGTATCGTCAGCAAACTTGTAGATGGAGTTGCAACCAAATTTTGCCACGCAGTCGTGTGTGTACAGGGAGTGTAGTACGGGGCTAAGTACGCAGCCTTGCGGGGCCCCGGTATTAAGGATTATTGTGGAGGAGGTGTTGTTGTTTATTCTTACTGATTGTGGTCTGTGGGTCAGAAAGTCGAGGATCCAGTTGCAGAGTGAGGAGCCAAGTCCTAGGTTTTGGAGCTTTGATATCAGCTTGGCTGGGATTATGGTGTTGAAGGCGGAGCTGTAGTCAATAAATAGGTGTCTGATGTAGGAGTCCTTGTGGTCGAGATTCTCTAGGATTAGTGCAGGGCCAGGGAGATGGCATCTGCTATGTACCGGTTGCGGCGATATGCGAATTGCAGTGGATCTAGGCATTCTGGGAGTATGGAGGTGATGCGCTTCATGACCAACCTCTCGAAGCACTTCATTACGACTGAAGGCAAGGGCACCGGACGGTAGTCATTGAGGCACATTGCGTGGTTTTTCTTTGGCATCGGTATGATAGTGGTCTTCTTGAAGCAGGTGGGGACCTCGGAGCGGAGTAGTGTTGTGGGTCCGGGTTTACAGAACTCCAAAGTGTTTCATGGAGTTCAACCGACCCACAACTTTTAATAGATTGTGGTATGGGGAGCACACGGCGTACTCTCCGGGTGTGATCCAACAGAAATGGACAAGTGGTTTTTAAAACAAAACAATGTTTATTCTATGAACTCAAGTTAACTTTTTAAGAACAAACATTGAATATCTTAACACCCATTACTTCAAAGATAAACTCAAAAGACTACAACACTAAATAATCATTCAAACTGTTCCTTTAAACATCCAAAAGACTTCAAACCTTCAAAAATAGAAACACATTAGGTTACATTCAATATATTTATAGTCTTTGGATTGCAGAAATCAACAGACCAGCTCTTGTGTTTCTTCCTGCAGCTCACAGCAAAACACCCAGGCACTCCTTTGAGATGCGTTCTCAAACTGAAACTCAAAAAAAGCAGAAGTGAGCTCAGCTCCCCCACCCTCTGACATCACTTCAGTAATATGATCAGCTCCATTTCTTAAAGGTACATTGCTTAATCATCCATTTCTTAAAGGTACTCTCACATGACACTTCACCCCAAGAAAAAAATATAAACCATCAACTTCAAGATGGTTTCATTTTTCACCTTTGCACCATCAATTAAGAAATGCACACAGTAAAACACTTTACCAGTTCAAAAAAAACAATACACGCAAAAAGGTATAATAATATAGTCCTTTTTTTTTACGTTCTTCTTCCTCCAACCGAAATCATTCTCGATTGACAGTCTCTTTGAACAAGAAAGTCTCTGCACGATCCATCCATTACTCTATGCCTTGGCATTTCTCTTTAAAGTCAGATACTTCAGTTAAATCTGACCACAGAGTCCCTTGCAATTCTCCAATACAGGAGCATCGGTTACCACAGCTTTCAGGCAGTCAAATGCCTGTTGAAAGTCCGCTGTCCATTGAAATCTTTCTACGTTTCTTCAGCAAGTCCATCAGTGGAGCAATCACGCTACAAAACTCTTCCACAAATGTTCGATCAAATCCACTAATGCCAAGAAATCGAATTACTTCCCGTCGCGTCGAGGGAATCGGAAACTCCCCAATAACTTTCGTTTTCACATCCCTTGGGACCAATTGACCCTGTCCGATTGTATGGCCAAGGAAAGTGACTTGGGCTTTTCCAAATTCACTTTTGGCTAGGTTTATCACCAAACCTGCCTCCTGAAGTCGATCGAATAACTCCATCAGATGTTTCAAATGTTCTTTCCATGTCTGGCTGAAAATTACCAGATCGTCGATATCTACCGCACAATTGGGTAATCCTGAAACGACTGTATTAGTTAACCGTGGAAGTGTGGCTGGGGCGTTTTTCATGCCAAATGGCACAACTTTGAATTGGTATATACCATCTGGAGTCACAAAAGCTGAAATCTCCTTCGCCCTTTTGGATAAAGGTACCTGCCAGTAACCTTTAAGTAAATCCAATTTTGAAATAAAAGGGGATTGTCCCACTTTCTCAATGCAATCCTCCAAACATGGGATTGGATAAGAGTCCGTTCTTGTAACTGCATTCACCTTTCTATCGTGCACACACAACCGTTGGGTACCGTCTGGTTTAGGTACCATCACTATGGGTGAGCTCCATTGACTGCAACCCACTTCAATTATGCCATTCTTCAGCATACACTCAATCTCTCTGTTAACCTGTGCCAATTTTAAAGGATTAAGTCTGTATGAATGTTGTTTGATAGGAAGAGCATTTCCCACATCTACATCATGTATAGCCATTTTAGTACTTCCCAATTTATCTCTACAAACTTGCCCATGTGATATCAATAACTCTTTCAGGTCAGTTTGTTTTTCCTCTGGAAGGTTACTTAAAATTCTTCCCAATTTTTAAGAACATCCTCATTTTCCAATTTAATTTGAGGTATGTCAAATTCATCTGGATTTGGTTCGTCACTTTGAGTTAGAATCATTAAAACCTCCTTTTTCTCTCCTTCACTTTCAAAGTACCTTTTAAGCATATTCACATGACACACTCAGTGAGTCTTCATTCTATCTGGTGTTTTTACCACATAATTCACCTCACTTAATTTCCTTTCAATCTGATACGGTCCACAAAACCTAGCTTTTACAGGCTCCCCTAGCATTGGTAACAGCACTAAAACTTTAGCTCCACTGGAAAACTACAAACGTTGGATTTCTTGTCTGCTACCCGTTTCATCACATTTTGTGCAACTTTCAAATGTTGTCTCGCCAATTCACCTACTCTATTTAATCGTTCCCTAAAATTTGACACGCAATCCAATAGTGTAATTTCCGATTTCTCCACCAATTTTTCTTTAATCAATTTAAGTAGTCCTCTTGCCTCATGACCAAAAATTAGTTCAAAAGGACTTAATTTGGTAGACTGAACTAAAAATATCCGCCTCATCCTCCACCTGTTCTTGTTCTTTTTCAACTATTTGATCAAAAATCGTTTCTGATAATTGCACTTCCACTTCATCTTCACTCTTTGATTTCTCCTCTTGTCTTAACATGTGACTTTGTGACCTTGTTACTACGCAATCTGGAAAAATCCCAAAATATTCGTCCTTCAACACTTCAGTTGTCTGATTTTCCACTGGCTTATCAACCACAGTAGGCATCACTTCCACCTGCGATCCAGCTATATCATTACTCAAGATAAACTGTATTCCTGGACAAGATAGTTTCTCGATTACTCCTACTACCACTTCACCACTCTTCACTGGACTTTCCAACCTTACCTTATATAATGGAACGCTTCTCCTCTCACCCTGAATTCCACATATTACCACCTTTTCTGGCAACATTCTTCCCAAACTACATAATTCCTCATCTCTTACCATTAAAGATTAACTAGCTCCTGTGTCTCTTAAAATTGTGACTTCTTTACCTGCTTCTCCTGATACACATGAGTAAACTTTACCCACACAAGTAAATTCTTTAAAGACATCTGGCACCTTCTTAACAATTACTTCTTGAACAGGCTGTACAATTGTTTGCACCTCCTTCGCTTCACTTGGGCTTTCCTTTACCACTTTAACAAACCCCACTGTCTTATCCTGTTTTACCACATCAGCCTTCCCAGTGCCTTTCTTCAACCACCAACACTGTGACTTTACATGGCCTAGTTTATTACAGTGAAAACATTTGAAACTTTTCATTTCTCTTCCACCTCCTGGATTTGTTTTTTAATCTGAGGTACACTCTCTTTATTATCTCCCATCAGATCACCTTTACCATTACCACTTGAGTATTTCTCATGTCCCCAGTTTCTATCCCTTACCGGCTGAAACTGATGTCGGAAACCAAGCTTTGATTTATGAACTAATTCATAATCATCTGCCATTTCCGCTGCTAATGTCGCAGTTTCAACCCTCTGCTCTTCCTCATGAATTCTCACTACATCAGGAATTGAATTTTTAAACTCCTCCAAAAGTATAATTTCTCTGAGAGCTTCATACATTTGGTCTATTTTCAAAGCCCTTATCCACCTGTCAAAATTACTCTGTTTGAGCCTTTCAAACTCCATGTATGTTTGACCAAATTCTTTCCTTAAATTTGTAAACCTTTGTAAGCTTCAGGCACTAGCTCATATGCACCTAAGATGGATTTTTTCACCTCCTCATATGTCCCAGATACCTCCTCTGGTAGTGAGGTCGTGGTGGGGATCTATTTAAATATGTCCAAGCATTGCCAAGGTTTGACGAGAGGAGGTAGAAGCCTTTTTCATTTCATTTGAGAAGGTAGCTAAATAAATGAAATGGCCACAGGACATGTGGGTATTACTGAAGAGGCCTGCAATATCTCTCGTTACCCAAGGTTCCCGAAATTTGCCGTATTTATCCTTCTTCCGCACAGGAACATGCCGGTCCTGAATTCCTTTCAACTGACATTTGAAAGCCTCTCACATGTCAGATATTGATTTACCCTCAAACATCCTTCCCCAATCTAGGTTCTTCAGTTCCCGCCTAATATTGTTATAATTAGCCTTCTCCAATTTAGCACATTCACCCTAGGACCACTCTTATCCTTGTCCATCAGCACTTTAAACTTACTGAATTGTGGTCACTGTTCCCGAAATGCTCCCCTACTGAAACTTCTACCACCTGGCTGGGCTCATTCCGCAATATCAGGTCCAGTACAGCCCCTTCCCCAGTTGGACTGTCTACATATTGTTTTAAGAAGCCCTCCTGGATGCTCCTTACAAACTCTGTCCCATCCAGGCCTCTCGCACTAAGTGAGTCCCAGTCAATATTAGGGAAGTTGAAGTCTCCCATTACAACAACCCTGTTATTTTTACTCGTTTCCAAAATCTGTCTACCTATCTGCTCCTCTATCTCCCACTGGCTGTTGGGAGGCCTGTAGTAAACCCCCAACATTGTGACTGCAGCCTTCTTATTCCTGATCTCCACCCTTATAACCTCGCTGCCCTCTGAGGTGTCCTCCCATAGTACAGCTGTGATATTCTCCCTAACCAGTAGCGCAACTCCTCCACCCCTTTTACATCCCCCTCTATCCCGCCTGAAACATCTAAATCCTGGAACGTTTAGCTGCCAATCCTGTCCTTCCCTCAACCAGGTCTCTGTAATGGCAACAACATCACAGTTCCAAGTACTAATCCAAGCTCCAAGTTCATCTGCCTTACCCGTAATACTTCTTGCATTAAAACATATGCACTTCAGGCCACCAGACCCGCTGTTTTCAGCAACTTCTCCCTGTCTGCTCTGCCTCAGAGCCATACTGGCCCTATTCCCTAGTTCTCCCTCAATGCTTTCACCTTCTGACCTATTGCTCCAATACCCACCCCCCTGCCATGCTAGTTTAAACCCTCCCATGTGACACTAGCAAACCTCGCGGCCAGGATATTTATGCCTCTCCAGTTTAGATGCAACCCGTCCTTCTTGTACAGGTCACACCTGCCCCGGAAGAGTTCCCAGTGGTCCAGATAATGGAAACCCTCCCTCCTACACCAGCTGTTTGGCCACGTGTTTAGCTGCTCAATCTTCCTATTCCTAGCCTCACTGCCACGTGGCACAGGGAGTAATCCCGAGAGGCAATATACCATCCTGGAGTCTCTTTCATGTCCACAGAAGCACCTATCTGTGCCCATGACTATAGAGTCCCCTATGACTATTGCTCTTCTGCGCTTTGACCCTCCCTGCTGAACATCAGATCCAGCCGTGGTGCCACTGCTCTGGCTGCTGCTGTTTTCCCCTGATAGGCTATCCCCCCCGACAGTATCCAAAGGGGTATAACTGTTCGAGAGGGGGACAATCACAGGGGATTCCTGCACTGACTGCCTGCCCCTTCTGGTGGTCACCCATTTCTCTGCCTGTACCTTGGGTGTGACCACATTTATATAACTGCTATCTATGACACTTTCCGCCACCTGCATGCTCCTAAGTGCATCCAACTGCTGCTCCAACCGAACCATGTGGTCTGTGAGGAGCTCCAGTTGGGTGCACTTTCTGCAGATGAAGCCATCCGGGACGCTGGAAGCCTCCCGGACCTGCCACATCTCACAGTCAGAGCACTGCACCCCTCTAATTGAAATTGCGTCAATTAGTTAGTAAATTACATTTTTTTTTTTAAAGTTACTGTTAACTATATGTTTTCTAGCACTAGATTTCTACTATAAATGTGAAAGCTAAATACAGTACTCTCTGATCTCTGGCTTAGATACCCTTCTAAATTATAATTAAATAATTAAGTAATTATTAATCTGGGACAAAGGTTCGGCACAACATCGTGGGCCGAAGGGCCTGTTCTGTGCTGTATTTTTCTATGTTCTATGTTCTACTTTAACAATGCTTAATTTTTAAATTTAGTGTAGATTCCCAACCAACCAATCAGGTCACAGCTTTACTGTGATGTCACTTCAGTTTCCCCCCCCCCACACAATTTGAAAAGGTAATAAAAATAAAAATGAATAAAAATCCAGAAACATTTTTATTGGCATAAGAATACATAAGGATATAGTTAAATTTTGTCAATCATGTCACACATGCCAAGTGACAGGGAAACCTCAAGCAGTGATAAAACCAGTACTCTTAATACCCATTCCAGCATTTGAGGAACCTTTTACAAGGGTCCTAATTGATTGTGTAGGACCGCTTCCGAAAACAAAAAGTGGGAATCAATATCTTTTGACCATAATGGATGTGTCTACTTGGTTTCCAGAGGCCATTCCAGTACGTAATATTACAGCTAAAAGGATTATGGAGGAGTTACTTAAATTCTTTACTAGATATGGTCTACCCACAGAAATACAATCGGATCAAGGATCAAATTTTACCTCAAGGTTATTCAAAGAAGCTATGGATAGCTTAGGAATAAAACAATTTATATCAACTGCGCACCATCCAGAATCGCAGGGAGCATTAGAAAGGTAGCATCAGACATTAAAGACAATGTTGAGGGCTTATTGTCAAGATTATCCAGAGGATTGGGGTAAAGGAATTCCATTCATACTGTTTGCAATTAGGGATGCACCTAATGAGTCAACCAAATTTAATCCTTTCGAACTAATTTTTGGTCATGAGGTAAGAGGACCACTTAAATTGATTGAGGAAAAATTGGTGAGTGAGAAATCGGAAATTACATTATTGGATTACGTGTCAAATTTTAGGGAACGATTAAATAGAGCAGGTGAATTGGCTCGACAACATTTAAAAATTGCACAAAATGTGATGAAACGGGTAGCGGACAAGAAATCCAAAGTTCGTAGTTTTGCCAGTGGAGATAAAGTTTTAGTGTTGTTACCAGTGGTAGGTGAACCTTTAAAAGCTAGGTTTTGTGGACCATATCAGATTGAAAGGAAATTAAGTGAGGTGAATTATGTGGTAAAAACACCAGATAGAAGGAAGACTCACCGAGTGTGTCATGTGAATATGTTTAAAAGGTATTTTGAAAGGGAAGGGGAGAAAAAGGCGGTTTTAATGATTCTAACTCAAAGTGACAAACCAAATCCAGATGACTGTGAATTTGACATACCTCAAATTGAATTGGAAAATGAGGATGTTCTTAAAAATTGAGATAAATTGTTGAGTTACCTTCCAGAGGAAAAAGGAACTGACCTTTTGACATCACGTGGGCAGGTTTGTGGAGATAAATTGGGAAGTACTAAAATGGCTATACATGATGTAGATGTGGGAAAGGCTGTTCCTATCAAACAACATCCATACAGACTTAATCCTTTAAAATTGGCACAGGTTAACAAAGAGATTGAGAGTATGCTTAAAATGGCATAATTGAAGTGGGTTGCAGCCAATGGAGCTCTCCTATAGTGATGATACCTAAACCAGACGGTACCCAACGGTTGTGTGTGGACTATAGAAAGGTCAATTGATTTACAAGAACGGACTCTTATCCTATCCCACGTTTGGAGGTTTGCATTGAGAAAGTGGGACAAACAGCTTTTATTTCCAAATTGGATTTACTTAAAGGTTACTGGCAGGTACCTTTATCCAAAAAGGCGAAGGAGATTTCAGCTTTTGTGACTCCAGATGGTATATACCAATTCAAAGTTATGCCATTTGGCATGAAAAACGCCCCAGCCACATTTCAACGATTACCTAACAAAGTTGTTTCAGAATGACCCAATTGTGTGGTGTACATCGACGATCTGGTAATTTTCAGCCGGACATGGACACAACATTTAAAACATCTGATGGAGTTATTCATTCGACTTCAGGTGGCGGGTTTGGTGATAAACCTAGCCAAAAGTGAATTTGGAAAAGTCCAAGTCACTCTCCTTGACCCTACAGTTGGACAGGCTCGAATGGTCACACGGGATGTGAAACCAACACTTATTGAGGAGTTTCCGATACCCTCAAAACAAAGGGAAATAATGCAATTTCTTGGCATGAGTGGATTTGGTCGAACATTTGTGCAAACGTTTTGTAGCGTGATTGCTCCACTGATGGACTTCCTGAAGAAACGTCGAAAATCTCAATGGACAGTGGACTTTCAACAGGCATTTGACTGCCAGAAAGCTGTGATAACCAATGCTCCTGTATTGGAGAATTGCAAGGGACTCTGTGATCAGATTGAACTAAAGTATCTGACTTTAAAGAGAAATGCCGAGGCATAGAGGTCGTGCAGAGACCTTCTTGTCCAAAGAGACTGTCAATCGAGAAGGATTTCAGTTGGAGGAAGAACAAAAATGGAATCTCTTAGGCTGTTTTAGGCTGTTTGCTGCAGTGTGTGTTTTTTGTTTTCAGTGTTGGAGCTGAGGCCAGACCAAGCAGGTGTACTGCTGTTCTCTCTCTGCCATTAGAAGACTATCTCTTAATCATTTGGTGAATTCAGAATTATAAATGTTTTTAGTAGTGAATGTATACCTTATGTGCTTCTGTTAAAAGGTTTTTCTTTTGTCTGGATGTTGTTTGGGAAGTTATTAAGGATTACTTAGTGTTGTATTCTTTGGGGGTTGCATTTGAATTGATGGTTGCTAAGATGTTCACTGTATGTTTTAAAAGGGTTAACTTGAGTTCATAGAATTAACATTGTTTTGCTTTTAAAAAATACTTTTCCATTTGTGCTGTCCCACACCTGTAGAGTGGGCCGTGTGCTTCCCATACCACAATCTATTAAAAATTGTGGGTCATGTGAACTCCATGATACACTTTGAGGTTCTCTAAACCCTGGCCCATAACAGTGTAATAACAGGAGGAGAGTGTCAAACTCTAATAATAGGTGTGTAGTAGCAAGAGGAGAGAATGAAACTCTAACAACCAAAGCTAACCTGCATATCTTTGGGGTGTGGACTTGTGTCTTAATGACCAATAATCATAGAAAGGCAGGAATAATAGAAATAGTGCAAGAACATTAATTTCATAAATAGGGGTTTTGTAATAACATGTGAGGTGTAACAACTAGAAGTTGGTTCAGTGGAAGTTTGTAATAATATAAATGTAAGAATAGAATGTAATCTTCTTCCGTTCATTGACCGGAGGCTGGTTTGATCCACCCTCAGTCCATGGTCTCCACTACCTGTAGGTCCCAAATCCCCCCCAGGTGGATCCAAGATCGAACCCTGTGATGACGGCACCAATCTGTTCCATGCTGACTGTCCAGCCCCCACCCAGTGTCCATGCTGCTGTGGCAATATATACTTTTCCATACATGTTATGACTATGGATAGTGATGGAAGAGGCTCCAGTTTCTTTCCGTCAAATGGCTGATCAGGAACCACTCCCACTCTTACTGCTGCCATTGGTGTTGGAAGGATTTACAGGCAGACAATCAACCTGTTTGGCCTGATTCCAAACACGCGTTCCATGGCCATCAAGTCCCGGATTGACATTCAAACCCAGAGCTTCTGGCTCAGAGGCAGGGGGTCCATTGTTGCATCATGAGCATTATGAACCCGAACCGGACCCGCAACAGTGGCCAGGATACTGGGCAGAAACCCCAATATTTTACTCTAATTTTGTAAGACTGTGAGGACTTGCTCTAGGAGTGATTGCACAAAGAAATAGGGACATGGTATATTAAAACAATCTTTATTACTAACACAGCAAAATATGTTTAATATCACACAAGAAAATAACTTACAATTACCCCTTAAACAATGCTACTCATTACAGTAACACAATAACCCTTAACTGCTATTTCTATTTCCATTGAAACAAATCTATCGCAGCTCTCAATCCACTTTTAAATACAGTTAGCAGACTCACATATACTTGTTCAAGAGATGTTCTTTGAGAATATTTTAAGAGATAGACCTGAATCCTGTCAGAACAATGCAGAAACTTTAATTGAAGTCTTTAGAAACTGTCTTCATAGTTTAGCTTCCAGGAAACAACTGAACTATCTCTGAACTGTTTGAAAAGACACTGCCAAATGCCTTGTATTCTAACACCTCCCATTAGTTATATCATCGTACCAACTGAGCACAAAGGTCTGTAATTAAATATTCCCCAGGGTACCCCCTTAATCCAAACAAAAATCCATTAGCCAAAGGAATCTGTTAGCTATCAGATTGTCACAGGCCTGTCAGCCATGCCACACCCTTGTTATGGCCGCTGCATGTGGTTCAGTGACGTACTGGCCCTCATCAATTTCATCCCTTTCAGTGTGCTCATCATCAGAGGAGACACCTCGGTCCTCCAGGTCTCCCTCAGCCAAGACATTCCTCCTTTGTAGCACAAAGTTGTGCCGGGCGCAGCAGGCAGGGTTCATCGGGACACTGTTTGTGGGGAGTATTGCACAACCTTGCCTGAGTGAGTCAAACATCTCAATCACATCTTTGGGATGCCTATCACTTGCTCAGAAGCGTGTACAGCAACGTAGCTTTTCTCAACAGCATTCTGCGGATGACGAACTGACATTTTCACCCAGCTCTTCTGCAGTGTCTCTTGACACCAAGGTGCCAGCCTTGCAATTGCTGAGGTCCTTCAAAAACCTGAAGCACCTCGTTGTTGCTCAGATGTAGACAATGTGAGAGCTCCCTGGGAATTGAGCACAATCATGCAGGATTTGTCTTCTCTGATTTCATTTCATCTGCACCTTCAAACATGGAAAAATTTCCGACTGATGAATTTGACTGGCTGTTTCCAGGGAGCTCTCAAGGTGTGTGTCATCAATAGCTACTTGCGCTTGCGGGAAACCTGTGATTGCACCAAACCCAATGTGCTTGCAGTCTGGCTTCCTGGAGCCGAGCGGAATTAGTGCACTCTTCTGAACAAGGCATCTATCTCCTCCCTGGTACACTTGTGTACCACTGACTGGGAGGTGCTGCATAGGTTCCTAGTGAAGCACTGGAAGGAACCACTGGCAAAGAAGTTTATGATATTAAGATCCCGGACCAGACCCAGCAGTTGCTAGGATACCGAACTGAAACCCAATATGTTATTTAATTTGTAAGGAGAGGATCCGTTGCTCCAGGGGTGATCTCAGGCTCAGATAGGGATATGGTGTAAAAAAATAAAAACATTATTACCAACACAGGGTTAAAATAACTTTAACATCATGAAGAAAATAGCTTACAATTACCCATTAACATTGCTTAAGAATAACATGAAGCACTAACTCCAAGCTGCTATCTTTTTCTCCACTCAAGCAAAACCCATCTCAGGTCAAAATCCACTTTTAAATCAGTTAGCCACCCAGGAATACTTGCTGTAAAGAGTTGTCTTGGACAAACTGCTTTGAGGGAGAGATCCTTCAGGAACCAACTTTCAGATTCTTGTCTGTGTCAAAGTACTGTTTAACTTCCCAGCATCTGGCAAAAATCTACTTGTCTGTTCACATCCCCAATCTAAATTGAACTGAAACTCAACACCTGACTGCATCAGCCTCTGGCTCCTCCCAATAACTACATCATCTGACTAAAGCTAAACACAATGGGTGGGATTCTCCGTTGGCCGATGCCGGAATCAGGAAAGGCGATTGGGCGGACAATCGTGTGTGAGGCTAAAATCGTGGCTAGCGTCGGACAGAATGCCATGCTCCGGTGCCTCGACAGTGGCGTCAATGCGTTCTATTCCATACAGTAAACACTGTCCACATATCATTAGCGGCCTAACCCGGTATTCTCCGGGGCCTCTGCGATGCTCCGCCTCCACCAGGAGGAATTACAAATGGCATGTTTCACTAGTGGTATTAAAAATCAGGAAATAGGCACCATGGCCGGGGAGAGAGAGCGAGGAGGTACGACATGCAGAGGCCCAATATTGGGCTGCCTGTCCTGGCAGGCCGGGGGTGATGGAGGTGACCAGGGGATGGGCTGTGGGATTGGGGTGACGCATCACAGGACGAGGGTGTCCAGGCACGGACCACCATTGCCGCTGTCTGCGAGGATGGCATCTTGCTGCACACCCCACTGACTGCCTACAGTGGCCCATGATTGCGCAAAGTGACACTGCCCGTATGGGTGCACCCACACCAACCCCCGCACGCCATCGTTCACCCTCCATCCAACAGCCCTGCATCCGAGCCCTCACCACCCCCACCCACCACCCCGCATTCCCAACCCCCACTCTCCACCCCAACAACTACCCCATACCCCACAACCGGCTGCCCTCCCACTGGTGAGGTAGTACATGGCCTACCCAAGGGCAATTCCCACAATAGCTCCTACAGGGGGCACCAGACATGTGCAACGGAATGTACTGCTGGTATGGATAGCGTCAGCCAATGGTACCCCTGGCATCAGGCATGGGTGCCAGGGCCAGAGGCCCCATCGGTGCTGGGCAGCGATGGGCCAGGGGTACGGAGGGCACTCGGGGGAGCGGCAGGGTGTGGGTGTGGGGATGGGGACATGCTGGGGCAGGGTCTGCAGTGCAGGTCCGGGCCACCATGTAGCCTGTTGGACCTGGTTGGGCACGGGGGTACGCAGCATGCCAACATGTCTGCCTTTCACCCCCTGCAGACAATGGACTTCGGAATCCAACTAGGAATGATGGCATGCCTCTGGCTGCCACCGCCCGAGGAAATGCACTGCGGCTATCCGAACAAGAGCTGCTCGAGGTGGACCCTGTAGCAGTGGAGCCTGCCCCAGAGGAACAGGGGGCAGCCGAAGAGGATGGTGATATGGCTGTCCAACACGCCGAGCAGGTGGGAAGGAGGCGCTGTATCAGGCCTTGTGTGTACTGGCAGCACCTGCCGTTCGAGGGCCTGCCGGACCCGGGTATGCCGTCAAAGTCTCCAGCTGAGCAGGGGGACCGTGCAACATATAGAACATAGAACATGGAACATAGAACATTACAGCGCAGTACAGGCCCTTCGGCCCTCGATGTTGCGCCGACCTGTGAAACCACTCTAAATTCCATCTACACTATTCCCTTATCGTCCATATGTCTATCCAATGACCATTTGAATGCCCTTAGTGTTGCCCTTATTCCACTACTGTTGCAGGCAGGGCATTCCACGCATTTACTCTCTGAGTAAAGAACCTACCTCTGACGTCTGTCTTATATCTATCTCCCCTCAATTTAAAGCTATGTCCCCTCATGCGAGACATCACCATCCGAGGAAAAAGACTCTCACTGTCCACCCGATCCAATCCTCTGATCATCTTGTATGCCTCAATTAAGTCACTTCTTAACCTTCTTCTCTCGAACGAAAACAGCTTCAAGCCCCTCAGCCTTTCCTCATAAGATCTTCCCTCCAGACCAGGCAACATTCTGGTAAATCTCCTCTGCACCCTTTCCAATGCTTCCACATCCTTCCGATAATGCGGCGACCAGAATTGCACGCAATACTCCAAATGCGGCCGCACCAGAGTTTTGTACAGCTGCAACATGATCTCATGGCTCCGAAACTCAATCCCTCTACCAATAAAAGCTAACACACCGTACGCCTTCTTAACAACCCTATCAACCTGGGTGGCAACTTTCAGGAATCTATGTACATGGACACTGAGATCTCTCTGCTCATCCACACTGCCAAGAATCTTACCATTAGCCCAGTGCTCTGTCTTCCTGTTATTCCTTCCAAAATGAATCACCTCACACTTTTCTGCATTAAACTCCATTTGCCACCTCTCAGCCCAGTGCTGCAGCTTATCTATGTCCCTCTGTAACTTGTAACATCCTTTCGCACTGTCCACAACTCCACCGACTTTAGTGTCATCTGCAAATTTACTCACCCATCCTTCTACGCCCTCCTCCAGGTCATTTATAAAAATGACAAACAGCAGTGGCCCCAAAACAGATCCTTGTGGTACACCACTAGTAACTGGACTCCAGTCTGAACATTTCCCATCAACCACCACCCTTTGTCTTCTTCCAGCTAACCAATTTCTGATCCAAACTGCTAAATCACCCTGAATCCCATGCCTCCGTATTTTCTGTAGTAGCCTACCGTGGGGAACCTTATCAAACGCTTTACTGAAATCCATATACACCACATCAACTGCTTTACCCTCATCCACCTGTTTGGTCACCTTCTCAAAGAACTCAATAAGGTTTGTGAGGCACGACCTACCCTTCACAAAACCGTGTTGACTATCTCTAATCAAACTATTCCTTTCCAGATGATTATACACCCTATCTCTTCTAAACCTTTCCAAGATTTTGCCCACAACAGAAGTAAGGCTCACTGGTCTATAGTTACCTGGGTTGTCTCTAGGTTTCATAGATTTCATAGAATTTACAGTGCAGAAGGAGGCCATTCGACCCATCGAGTCTGCACCGGCTCTTGGAAAGAGCACCCTACCCAAGGTCAACACCTCCACCCTATCCCTATAACCAGTAACCCCACCCAACACTAAGGGCAATTTTGGACACTAAGGACAATTTATCATGGCCAATCCACCTAACCTGCACATCTTTGGGCTGTGGGAGGAATCCGGAGCACCCGGAGGAAACCCATGCAGACACGGGGAGGATGCGCAGACTCCGCACAGACAGTGACCCAAGCCGGAATCGAACCTGGGACCCTGGAGCTATGAAGCAATTGTGCTAACCACAATGCTACCGTGCTGCCCCCTTCTTGAACAAGGGGACAACATTTGCTATCCTCCAGTCTTCTGGCACTATTCCTGTAGACAAAGATGACTTAAAGATCAAAGCCAAAGGCTCAGCAATCTCCTCCCTAGCTTCCCAGAGAATCCTAGGAGAAATCCCATCCGGCCCAGGGGACTTATCTGTTTTCACACTTTCCAGAATTGCTAACCCTCCTCCTTATGAACCTCAAGCCCTTCTATCTGCCGCATCATGGCGCACGTGGCACCGTGGGGGAATGGGGGAGGACACCTGCTCCCGGTGGTTGTTAAGGAGACGGTCACCTTGAAGGTTTATGCTGCAGCGTCCTTCCAGGCTCCGAATGGGGACCTGTCAGGACTCTCATAGACCTCTGTGCAAAGGTGCATGCATGCCGTAACAGCGCCATGTATGCCCGGTCTGCACAATACATCACTTCTATGTGGACTGAGCCCACCAGGATGCCCGGGCAGCGGGGTTCGCCGTCATCGCCAAGGTGCTCTGGGTCCAGGTGGTGATCAACAGGATGCATGTCGCCCTACGAGCACTGGCGCATGACTGGTCGATCTTCCCAAACTGAAAGGGGTTCCACTCGGTGAACATGCGGCTGGTGTGTGACCATGAGATACACATTGTACGCGTCTGCATCCGCCACCCAGGCATTGTGCACAACACCTTCATCCTGGCACACTCGATGGTTCCTGACCTCTTCGAGATGACCCCCCCCAGCTGGGTGGTTGGTTCCTGGGTGATAGCAGTTATGCACTGCGGTCATGGCTGATGCCGCCTATCCAGAGGCCACAGACTGGTGCTGAGACCCACTACAACGATGCCCATGCAGCAACCAAGCGCGTGATCGAGCGATGCTTCAGCATACTGAAGAGGCGCTTCAGAAGCCTGGACCGCTCTGGAGGAGCCCACCAAGTATAGTGCTAGGAGAGTCTCCCACGTCGTGGTGGCCTGCTGTGTCCTCCATAACATTGCGCAGCAGATGTTGAAATGCTGGAAGAGGAGGATGATCCCCAGGCCTCGTCCAAAGAGGAGGACGTGGGGTAGAGTGAGAATGGGCAGGACATGGGGCCCAGGCAAGCACAGGAAGCCGCACAATGCTGTAATCACCAGGTTCACTGACTCAGGGCCTCGCCAACTGCATGGACATCCCACCCCCACACAGCCCTGGCCAATCATCCATGCCCAGGAACACCCTCCTGTGTCACCCGCACCCCCCCACCCCCTTGCAACCCGATCCTGTTACAGGGGCAGCCCTGTCCTGGGCCTTGGTCAATGCCCGCACAGAGTGTCCAAGGCTTTAGACATTGTGGTAGTATGTATTAGGGGTCATGTGGGACTGTGAAGCCGTGATGCTATTGCCTGACAGATCCCGGGTCCTGGTTGGCTGTTGACCCCTAGCTCCGCCCTGAAGGCGGAGTATAAGAACCCGGGCTTCTCCCCACCGCTCCAGTCTGTTGCTGAACTGCGGGGAACAAGTCACGCTTAATAAAGCCTCATCGACTTCATCTCTACTCGTCTATCTCGTAAGTCATTGTGCGCTACAATTTATTAAGGTGATTTAAAGGACTATGGAGCTCCGGATCGCCCCGGAATGCCTGCGGATCAGCCCCCACGCAGTGAACTCGGCAGCAGTTTTTAAACACTGGCAAGCTTGTTTCGAAGGCTACCTCCGAACGGCCCCCGGCCGGATCACAGAAGACCAGAAACTACAGGTCCTGCACTCAAGGGTAAGCCCGGAAATTTACCCTCTCATAGAAGGCGCAGAGGATTACCCGACGGCGCTCGCAGCACTAAAAAGCATCTATGTTCGGCCCGTGAACCAGGTCTACGCACGCTACCAACTCACAACGAGACGGCAAAGTCCCGGAGAATCGTTAGAGGAGTTCTACGCCGCGCTGCTAATTTTGGGACGGGGCTGCAGCTGCCCGCCGGTTTACGCGACTGAACACACGGACATGTTAATTCGCGATGCGTTTGTGGCAGGTATGAACTCTCCCCAAATCCGCCAAAGACTTTTAGAAAAAGAGTCGCTAGGACTCTCAGAGGCACGGGCCATCGCAGCTTCCCTAGATGTGGCCTCACAAAACGCCCGCGCCTACGGCCCCGACCGCGCGGCAGACCCGTGGGCTCCGTGGACCCCCGTCGCGACAAACCCGCCCCTCCCTCACAGGCTTGCGCGGTTAAGACGCCAGATCATCCCGGGGGGGGCCCGCTGCTATTTCTGCGGGCAGGCGAGACACCCCCGGCAGCGCTGCCCGGCCCGCGCAGCGATCTGCAAGAGCTGCGGCAAAAAGGGCCATTTCGCGGCTGTGTGCCGGTCCCGGGGGGTCGCCGCTGTCCCCGGAGAAGAAAGAGCCCAGCGTATCCCAAACACTCCCCAGCGCCCCATGTGCGACCCGCGGGCGTCGCCATTTTGGGTCCCGGCCACCATGAGGGGCGGATGGGCGCCGCCATCTTGTGACCCCCCAGCCATGTGCGATGCATGGGGGTGGCCATTTTGTCCACCCCCGACCACGTGCGATCCGTGGGGGCGGCCATTTTGTCCACCCCCGGCCGCGGGCGATTCATGGACGCCGCCACCTTGGATGACAACAAAGGACCCCAGCATCGACGGCTCCACGGGGTAGGAAGAAGACGCTGAGACACTACGAACATGACTGGCCTCGGTGACGCTGGATCAAGCACGGCCCCGGACGCTCCAGACGACGACAACAACGGTGCTGATCAACGGACACGAGACACCATGCCTGATCGACTCCGGGAGCACCGAAAGCTTCACCCACCCCGACACGGTAAGTCGCTGTTTTTTGACCATCCGTCCCAGGACGCAAAAGATTTCCCTAGCTGCAGGATCCCACTCCGTAGAGATCAAAGGGTTCTGCATAGTGACCCTAACGGTGCAAGGGAGGGAGTTTAAAAACTACAGGCTCTACGTCCTTCCCCAACTCTGCGCGCCCATATTACTGGGATTAGACTTCCAGTGCAACCCGCAGAGCCTAACGTTTCAATTCGGCGGCCCAATGCCCCCACTCACTATCTGCGGCCTCGCAACCCTCAAAGTTGAACCGCCATCCTTGTTTGCAAACCTCACCCCGGATTGCAAGCCCGTCGCCACTAGGAGCAGACGGTACAGCGCCCAGGACCGGATATTTATTCGGTCCGAAGTCCAGCGGTTGCTGAAGGAAGGCATAATCCAGGCCAGCAATAGTCCCTGGAAAGCACAGGTGGTAGAACAAACAAAGAACAAAGAAATGTACAGCACAGGAACAGGCCCTTCGGCCCTCCAAGCCCGTGCCGACCATACTGCCCGACTAAACTACAATCTTCTACACTTCCTGGGTCCGTATCCTTCTATTCCCATCCTATTCATATATTTGTCAAGATGCCCCTTAAATGTCACTATCGTCCCTGCTTCCACCACCTCCTCCGGTAGTGAGTTCCAGGCACCCACTACCCTCTGCGTAAAAAACTTGCCTCGTACATCTACTCTAAACCTTGCCCCTCTCACATTAAACCTATGCCCCCTAGTAATTGACACCTCTACCCTGGGGATAAGCCTCTGACTATCCACTCTGTCTATGCCCCTCATAATTTTGTATACCTCTATCAGGTCGCCCCTCAACCTCCTTCGTTCCAGTGAGAACAAACCGAGTTTATTCAATCGCTCCTCATAGCTTATGCCCTCCATACCAGGCAACATTCTGGTAAATCTCTTCTGCACCCTCTCTAAAGCCTCCACATCCTTCTGGTAGTGTGGCGACCAGAATTGAACACTATACTCCAAGTGTGGCCTAACTAAGGTTCTATACAGCTGCAACATGACTTGCCAATTCTTATACTCAATGCCCCGGCCAATGAAGGCAAGCATGCCGTATGCCTTCTTGACTACCTTCTCCACCTGTGTTGCCCCTTTCAATGACCTGTGGACCTGTACTCCTAGATCTCTTTGACTTTCAATACTCTTGAGGGTTCTACCATTCACTGTATATTCCCTACCTGCATTAGCCCTTCCAAAATGCATTACCTCACATTTGTCCGGATTAAACTCCATCTGCCATCTCTCCGCCCAAGTCTCCAGACAATCTAAATCCTGCTGTATCCTCAGACAGTCCTCATCGCTATCCGCAATTCCACCAACCTTTGTGTCGTCTGCAAACTTACTAATCAGACCAGTTACATTTTCCTCCAAATCATTTATATATACTACAAAGAGCAAAGGTCCCAGCACTGATCCCTGTGGAACACCACTGGTCACAGCCCTCCAATTAGAAAAGCATCCCTCCATTGCTACCCTCTGCCTTCTATGGCCTAGCCAGTTCTGTATCCACCTTGCCAGTTCACCCCTGATCCCGTGTGACTTCACCTTTTGTACTAGTCTACCATGAGGGACCTTGTCAAAGGCCTTACTGAAGTCCATATAGACAACATCTACTGCCCTACCTGCATCAATCATCTTAGTGACCTCCTCGAAAAACTCTATCAAGTTAGTGAGACACGACCTCCCCTTCACAAAACCGTGCTGCCTCTCACTAATACGTCCATTTGCTTCCAAATGGGAGTAGATCCTGTCTCGAAGAATTCTCTCCAGTAATTTCCCTACCACTGAAGTAAGGCTCACCGGCCTGTAGTTCCCGGGATTATCCTTGCTACCCTTCTTAAACAGAGGAACAACATTGGCTATTCTCCAGTCCTCCGGGACATCCCCTGAAGACAGCGAGGATCCAAAGATTTCTGTCAAGGCCTCAGCAATTTCCTCTCCAGCCTCCTTCAGTATTCTGGGGTAGATCCCATCAGGCCCTGGGGACTTATCTACCTTAATATTTTTTAAGACACCCAACACCTCGTCTTTTTGGATCACAATGTGACCCAGGCTATCTACACCCCCTTCTCCAGACTCAACATCTACCAATTCCTTCTCTTTGGTGAATACTGATGCAAAGTATTCATTTAGTACCTCGCCCATTTCCTCTGGCTCCACACATAGATTCCCTTGCCTATCCTTCAGTGGGCCAACCCTTTCCCTGGCTACCCTCTTGATTTTTATGTACGTGTAAAAAGCCTTGGGATTTTCCTTAACCCTATTTGCCAATGACTTTTCATGACCCCTTCTAGCCCTCCTGACTCCTTGCTTAAGTTCCTTCCTACTTTCCTTATATGCCACACAGGCTTCGTCTGTTCCCAGCCTTTTAGCCCTGACAAATGCCTCCTTTTTCTTTTTGACGAGGCCTACAATATCACTCGTCATCCAAGGTTCCCGAAAATTGCCGTATTTATCTTTCTTCCTCACAGGAACATGCCTGTCCTGTATTCCTTTCAACTGACACTTGAAAGCCTCCCACATGTCAGATGTTGATTTGCCCTCAAACATCCGCCCCCAATCTATGTTCTTCAGTTCCCGCCTAATATTGTTATAATTAGCCTTCCCCCAATTTAGCACATTCATCCTCGGACCACTCTTATCCTTGTCCACCAGTACTTTAAAACTTACTGAATTGTGGTCACTGTTACCAAAATGCTCCCCTACTGAAACATCTACCACCTGGCCGGGCTCATTCCCCAATACCAGGTCCAGTACCGCCCCTTCCCTAGTTGGACTGTTTACATATTGTTTTAAGAAGCCCTCCTGGATGCTCCTTACAAACTCCGCCCCGTCTAAGCCCCTGGCACTAAGTGAGTCCCAGTCAATATTGGGGAAGTTGAAGTCTCCCATCACCACAACCCTGTTGTTTTTACTCTTTTCCAAAATCTGTCTACCTATCTGCTCCTCTATCTCCCGCTGGCTGTTGGGAGGCCTGTAGTATACCCCCAACATTGTGACTGCACCCTTCTTATTCCTGATCTCTACCCATATAGCCTCACTGCCCTCTGAGGTGTCCTCTCGCAGTATAGCTGTGATATTCTCCCGAACAAGTAGCGCAACTCCGCCTCCCCTTTTACATCCCCCTCTATCCCGCCTGAAACATCTAAATCCTGGAACGTTTAGCTGCCAATCCTGCCCTTCCCTCAACCAGGTCTCTGTAATGGCAACAACATCATAGTTCCAAGTAGTAATCCAAGCTCTAAGTTCATCTGCCTTACCCGTAATGCTCCTTGCATTAAAACATATGCACTTCAGGCCACCAGACCCGCTGTGTTCAGCAACTTCTCCCCGTCTGCTCTGCCTCAGAGCCACACTGTCCCTATTCCCTAGTTCTCCCTCAACGCTCTCACCTTCTGACCTATTGCTCCCATGCCCACCCCCCTGCCATACTAGTTTAAACCCTCCCGTGTGACACTAGCAAACCTCGCGGCCAGGATATTTATGCCTCTCCGGTTTAGATGCAACCCGTCCATCTTATACAGGTCACACCTGCCCCGGAAGAGCTCCCAGTGGTCCAGATAACGGAAACCCTCCCTCCTACACCAGCTGTTTAGCCACGTGTTTGTCTGCTCTATCTTCCTATTTCTAGCCTCACTGGCACGTGGCACAGGGAGTAATCCCGAGATTACAACCCTCGAGGTCCTGTCTTTTAACTTTCTGCCTAGCTCCCTGAACTCCTGCTGCAGGACCTCATGCCCCTTCCTGCCTATGTCGTTAGTACCAATATGTACAACGACCTCTGCCTGTTTGCCCTACCCCTTCAGGATTCCCTCTACCCGTTCGGAGACATCCTGGACCCTGGCACCAGGGAGGCAACATACCATCCTGGAGTCTCTTTCACGTCCACAGAAGCGCCTATCTGTGCCCCTGACTATAGAGTCCCCTATTACTATTACTCTTCTGCGCTTTGACCCTCCCTTCTGAACATCAGAGCCAGCCGTGGTGCCACTGCTCTGGCTGCTGCTGTTTTCCCCTGATAGGCTATCCCCCCCGACAGTATCCAAAGGGGTATATCTGTTCGAGAGGGGGACAACCACAGGGGATTCCTGCACTGACTGCCTGCCCTTTCTGGTGGTCACCCATTTCTCTGCCTGCACCTTGGGTGTGACCACATTTACATAACTGCGATCTATGACGCTTTCCGCCACCTGCATGCTCCTAAGTGCATCCAATTGCTGCTCCAACCGAACCATGCGGTCTGTGAGGAGCTGCAGTTGGGTGCACTTTCTGCAGATGAAGCCATCCGGGACGCTGGAAGCCTCCCGGACCTTCCACATCTCACAGTCAGAGCACAGCACCCCTCTAACTGACATTGCGTCAATTAATTAAAATTAAAATTTGTCTTTTTTTTTTCAAATACTTTTTTTTTAAATTGCAAAGTTACTGTCAACTATCTGTTTCCTAGCACTAGATTTCTAATAGAAATGCGATAGCTAACTATAATACTCTCCGATCTCTGGCTTAGACATCCTCTAAATTATAATTAAGTTATTATGTTTAATTAGTTCCCAAATACTCAAATTTTTTTAAAATTTTGGTTAGAATCCCAACCAGCCACTCTGGCCACAGCTTTTCTGTGATGTCACTTCAGTTTCCCCCCGACACACACAATTTGAAAAAAGGTATAAAAGTAAAAATCACTTACTTACCTTCTTACCTTCTGAGTGTCTGAGATGTTCTCAGGTTCTCTCGCTGACAGAGACTGCTCCTCCACCTCCGATCCTTGACCTGCACAATGCTAATAATATAATAATATAATATGGCACTTACCTTACACCAATGGGTCTTATTATTAGGTTAGAGGAGGAGGGCGGGTGGGAGACACTACACGTGTAGTGTCTCGGGTTTCCTCTCCACCAGAATTTATTGGTTGCGGGGGGGGGGGGGGGACTTGCCAGAGGTCGAACTTCCGGTTCCCGCCTTATATAAAAACAAATAAAACAGAAAAGAAGAACAGACACGGGACCAGGCAAGGCTTTTTAAATTCACTACTCACCTCCAAGAAGGCCCCTGCGCACCGCTGCCGCCGAAATCCAAAGGGCTGCTCCTGTAAAGGTAAGAGCTTTTAAAATACACTACTCACCTCCCAGAAGGCCCCTGCGCACCGCTGCCGCCGAAATCCAAAGGGCTGCTCCTGTAAAGGTAAGGCTTTTTAAATTCACTACTCACCTCCAAGAAGGCCCCTGCGCACCGCTGCCGCCGAAATCCAAAGGGCTGCTCCTGTAAAGGTAAGAGCTTTTCAACTCACTACTCACCTCCCAGAAGGCCCCTGCGCACCGCTGCCGCCGAAATCCAAAGGGCTGCTCCTGTAAAGGTAAGAGCTTTTAAACTCACTACTCACCTCCCAGAAGGCCCCTGCGCACCACTGCCGCCGAAATCCAAAGGGCTGCTCCTGTAAAGGTAAGGCTTTTTAAATTCACTACTCACCTCCAAGAAGGCCCCTGCGCACCGCTGCCGCCGAAATCCAAAGGGCTGCTCCTGTAAAGGTAAGAGCTTTTTAAATACACTACTCACCTCCCAGAAGGCCCCTGCGCACCGCTGCCGCCGAAATCCAAAGGGCTGCTCCTGTAAAGGTAAGGCTTTTTAAACTCACTACTCACCTCCCAGAAGGCCCCTCCGCACCGCTGCCGCCAAAATCCAAAGGGCTGCTCCTGTAAAGGTAAGAGCTTTTAAACTCACTACTCACCTCCCAGAAGGCCCCTGCGCACCGCTGCCGCCGAAATCCAAAGGGCTGCTCCTGTAAAGGTAAGGCTTTTTAAATTCACTACTCACCTCCAAGAAGGCCCCTGCGCACCGCTGCCGCCGAAATCCAAAGGGCTGCTCCTGTAAGGGTAAGAGCTTTTTAAATACACTACTCACCTCCCAGAAGGTAGTAGTAAAGACCGGGGAGAAGCAAAGGATGGTCTTAGACTATAGCCAGACCATCAACAGGTACACACAGCTAGATGCGTACCCTCTCCCCCGCATATCCGACCTGGTAAATCGGATTGCCCAATATAAGGTTTTCTCCACCGTGGACCTCAAGTCCGCCTACCACCAGCTCCCCATCCGCCCGGGTGACCGCAAGTACACAGCCTTCGAGGCAGACGGGCGTCTATACCACTTCCTAAGGGTCCCATTTGGCGTCACAAACGGGGTCTTGGTCTTCCAACGGGAGATGGACCGAATGGCTGATCAACACGGGTTGCAGGCCACGTTCCCGTATCTCGACAACGTAACCATCTGCGGCCACGATCAGCAGGACCACAACGCCAACCTCCGCAAATTCCTCCAGACCGCTAACGCCTTGAACCTCACATCCAACGAGGAAAAGTGCGTCTTTAGCACAAACCGGCTGGCCATCCTGGGATACGTAGTACGCAATGGGATAATAGGCCCCGACCCCGAACGCATGCGCCCCCTCATGGAATTTCCCCTCCCGCACTGCTCAAAAGCCCTGAAACGCTGCCTGGGTTTTTTTTCATACTACGCCCAGTGGGTCCCCCAGTACACAGACAAGGCCCGCCCGCTAATACAGACCACTACCTTTCCCCTGTCGACAGAGGCTCGCCAGGCCTTCAGCCGCATCAAAGCGGATATCGCAAAGGCCACGATGCGCGCCATCGACGAGTCCCTCCCCTTCCAGGTCGAGTGCGACGCCTCCGACGTAGCTCTAGCGGCCACCCTTAACCAAGTAGGCAGACCCGTGGCCTTCTTCTCCCGAACCCTCCACGCCTCAGAAATCCGCCACTCCTCAGTGGAAAAGGAAGCCCAAGCTATAGTGGAAGCTGTGCGACATTGGAGGCATTACCTGGCCGGCAAGAGATTCACTCTCCTCACTGACCAACGGTCGGTAGCCTTCATGTTCGATAATGCACAGCGGGGCAAAATTAAAAACGACAAGATCTTAAGGTGGAGGATCGAGCTCTCTACCTTCAACTACGAGATCTTGTACCGTCCCGGAAAGCTGAACGAGCCGTCCGATGCCCTATCCCGCGGCACATGTGCCAACGCACAAATAGACCGTCTCCAAGGCCTCCACGAGGACCTCTGCCACCCGGGGGTCACTCGGTTCTACCATTTTATAAAGTCCCGCAACCTCCCCTACTCTGTGGAGGAGGTCCGTACAGTCACCAGGAACTGCCACATCTGCGCAGAGTGCAAACCGCACTATTTCAGGCCGGATAGAGCGCACCTGATCAAGGCTTCCCGCCCCTTTGAACGCCTCAGTCTGGATTTCAAAGGGCCCCTCCCCTCCACCGACCGCAACACATACTTCCTGAACGTGGTGGACGAGTACTCCCGTTTCCCTTTCGCCATCCCCTGCCCTGACATGACAGCGGCCACAGTCATTAAAGCCCTTAGCACCATATTCACACTGTTCGGTTGCCCCGCATACGTCCATAGCGACAGGGGGTCCTCCTTCATGAGTGACGAGCTGCGCCAGTTCCTGCTCAGCAAGGGTATACCCTCGAGCAGGACGACCAGCTACAACCCCCGGGGGAACGGAGAGAGAGGGAGAACGGTACGGTCTGGAAGACCGTCCTACTGGCCCTACGGTCCAGGGATCTCCCAGTTTCACGGTGGCAGGAGGTTCTCCTGGACGCTCTCCACTCCATCCGGTCGCTGCTGTGTACCACCACTAACCAAACGCCTCACGAGCGCCTCCTTGTCCTCCCCAGGAAGTCCTCCTCCGGAACGTCGCTGCCGACCTGGCTGGCGGCCCCAGGACCCATCTTGCTCCGGAAACATGTGCAGGCGCACAAGTCGGACCAGTTGGTCGAGAGGGTTCACCTCCTCCACGCGAACCCGCAGTACGCCTACGTGGCGTACCCCGACGGCCGACAGGACATGGTCTCCCTGCGAGACCTGGCGCCCGCTGGCAACACGCACACCCCCCCGACACCGATCACCCCCTCCCTGCCACCGGCGCACCCCGCGACCGCCCCCTTCCCGGGAGGATCGGTCCTCCTCCCGTGTCCGACCAGGAGTGAAACAGAAACAGACACCGAAACGCTCCCAGAGACGACAACGCTGGAACAAGCACCTGCACCACCACTGGGGCTGAGGCGATCGACAAGGAAGACCAGACCGCCCGCTCGACTCGTGGCATCGGTGTAACACATGAATGTTGTTGGACTGTAACGAAAATGTTCTTTTCCTCTTACGAATATTGTAAATAGTTCACAAACCTTGTACATAGCCCAGTGTAGGGCTAAGATTGTAATGACATGCCAAAAATGTTTTCCTCCCAGGACCAGCCTTGTAAACCCCTACCACCATGCGAACCACCACCCCGCCGGGTTCATTTTTAACAAGGGGTGAATGTGGTAGTATGTATTAGGGGTCATGTGGGACTGTGAAGCCGTGATGCTATTGGCTGACAGATCCCGGGTCCTGGTTGGCTGTTGACCCCTAGCTCCGCCCTGAAGGCGGAGTATAAGAACCCGGGCTTCTCCCCGCCGCTCCAGTCTGTTGCTGAACTGTGGGGAACAAGTCACGCTTAATAAAGCCTCATTGACTTCATCTCTATTCGGCTCTCTCGTAAGTCATTGTGCGCTACAGACAACTTGACCAAATAGCTGATACTTTCGTCCCCGAGGCCTGCAGTGTGGACACCAGTCGTGCAGTGTTGGCCTGGGTAGCATGTATGGTCGCCACCACCTCCTGCCTCTGCAAGCAATTGGACTCCTCCAACGGCACCTGCAGATGCTGGATGGTTGCTGACACCCCCTCCTGTACTCCCTGGTGTGGTGATATGCTCATGGGCTTTATCATAGATTGTGTGCAACCTCCAACCAGCAGGTGGTGGTGTAGACACACCATGTGGTCTTCAGACCAAAGCCATCTGACCAATGACTCCCATATAAGAGGAGACACATCCAGCCATCTTAATAAGACAGACATACAAATGAATGGTCAGTGCTAGGTGCAGATTCCAGAGGCGTAATAAGCAGATTCCATAATAACGTGCTCTGTAACAAGAGACTCAATAAAAGATTCTGGTTTGGATAAGTCAAAGTGTTTGGTGGATTCCTTTGTGAGGTATAAAAGACCAAACACAACATGGTGACACGAGTGCTGGAGATATAAAGATAACGACGGCAGTGATAACGTTAGGATTCGGCGTGAAGACCAGTGTGATGAACTGTAGCCTGGGGCGACCCAATGTGTAAGAAAATGCTGAAGCTGGAGATGGACGGTCTGAGGGCCCCCCACCAGCTTCAGATGTCCGGTAACGTAGATGAGAACTGGCAGCTGTTCAAAGAGCAGTACAAACTGTAGGTTTCGGCCTTGGACCTACAGGCCCAGCCTGATGAAAGCAAATCGCGTTGCTGTTAACAGTGGCAGGTCCACAAGCGCTCGAACTCTATAACTCGTTTGGGTTTGATAATGAGGAGGAAACGTTTGAATACATGTTCCATATGCGTACCCAAAGGCCTGGTGAATCATTTGACAGTTTTGTCACAGATTTGAGGCTGAAGGCCCAGTCATGCAACTTCAGCAATCTGAAATCTTTGTTAATCCCCGACCGAATTGTCTTTGGCATAGCTGATGATACGCTTCAGGCGATATTATTGTGAGAGGAAGATTTGGTGCTGGAAAAGGCGATGAAGATTTTCCAGGTGAGCGAGATGGCTGCACAGAGAATAGGCGCACTCTGATCGAATAACTTTGGTGCCAACGTGGAAGAAGCAGCCAGTTCCATTAGTGCTGTGATGCACGTCACGAAGAAATGTGGTCTCAGAGCGGGCGGCCATTTTAAGCGGCCGACAAGAGCTGTCACCGCCGCCATCTTGTGGCAGAAGTGTGGCCCACGGCAATGTTTGGCCTTTGGAAAAGTTTGTTCCAGGTGCGGCCGTGTTGGGCAGTTTGGAAAACAATGTTTTGCATGTTCTACGATGGACCATGCACGAGTGGGGCATGCAGTTGATGAGATGAACACAGAAGAACAGTTTTTCATCGATCTCATCGTGGCGAGGAACCAGAACAGTCTGAAAAACAAAGATGAAAACAAAATCTTAAGAAACACTGAAGATAATAAGAATGCTCCGAAAACCTTTATGTCCACATTAAAATCGATGGTGATACTGAATAATTCTTTCATACGTGACCCTAAAGCGACAGCCAACCTTGTGAGTCTATCTGCTTTGCAAAAGCTAAACGTGCAGCGGGGCTTCGCTGATCAGCCAGGGCTGATGATATCCTTCAGAACTAGAACTCTGTGGACCTTCGAAGGTTTTGAATTAGTGCTCTCGGTGGCAGGAATGAGGCACACAATACTCTTTCACATTGGAGATGTGGATGTGAACTCAGTACTTGGTAGGAAATCATGTGAATCTAGTCGAGTGACTATGTGTCCTAGGAGATGGCTGGTCACCTGAGCACTGTGGATCCCTGCAAGGCATTTCGGTGTGCACGGCGTATGAAGATTCAGAAGAAATCCTAGTGGAGGAATCCAACCAGACAAGGGACGGAACTGCCGGTGAGCATTCCGCAATTCTGGTTAACAGTCTTGAAGAACGTGCATTCACTCAATGGCATGATGCAAGATCATGATGAACCTGTATTACAGCCTCTGCGAGATGTGAGTCTTAAATGGACATGGCATGGGAAGCCGTGGAGCTTCACTCTGGACTTTACATTCGGGCCTAATGATTATTTCACAAATGAGGTGATCACTAAAGTGTATCAGTTGGACTGACGGCCGTTGAAATCGTTCTTTGCTGAACCACGGCTGCACAGGCGGCACAGTCGACGGGAGAGAGGGCAAAAATGTAACAGTCAGAACAATTCGAACAAAATCAAAGTACAGAGGTCGGAGCACACCAAGAACAGCGACAAGAACTGGGCCAAAAGAATCATTCTTCAATTTCTTCAGTCCCATTGAAGTTCCACCAACAAGCCAGCAACGGAAACAGTCGCAAGTAGCAAGCAGCATCATGCAAGGAACCGAAAGAGAAAGTGACTAGTAACACAAGCATGGCAGTCATGGACCCAGCCCTTCCAAAGGCACAGAGCAAAGATTTTATTTGATTTATTATTGTCACATATATTAGTATACAGTGAAAAGTATTGTTTCTTGCGTGCTGTACAAACAATGCATACCGTACATAGGGAAGGAAGGAGTGACTGCAGAATATAATGTTACAGTTATAGAAAGGAGTAGAGAAAACATCAACTTAATACGAGGTAGATCCATTCAAAAGTCTGATAGCAGTAGGGAAGAAGTTGTTTTTGAGTCGGTTGGTACATGATCTCAAACTTTGGTATCTTTTTCCTGACGGAAGAAGGTGGAAGAGAGTATGTCCGGGGTGTGTGGGGTTCTTAAGAGCAAGAGAAACAAAAGGCCGGCATGTAAACCAGTCTTCGAAGAGGCTGGCAACAGCTCGAATGATCACAGAGTAATCCCGTGAGGCAGGCATGTTATGGGCCAGGGTTTAGAGAACCCTAAAGTGTATCATGGAGTTCACCTGACCCACAACTTTTAATAGATTGTGGTATGGGGAGCACACGGCCCACTCTACAGGTTCGTAGAGCAGAAATGGAAAAGTATTTTCCAAAGCAAAACAATGTTTATTCTATGAACTCAAGTTAACCTTTTTAAAACATACAGTGAACAGCTTAGCAACCATTAATTTAAACACAACCCCCAAAGAATACAACACTAAGTAATCCTTTAAACTTTCCTTTGAACATCCATAAGACTTAAAACACCTTTTACCAGAAGCACATCAGGTTAAGGTCACTACTGTTATTAGTTTTAAATCACCAGGATCGATTTACAGTCTTTAGATTACAGAGAGAGATTCATACACCTTCTGGCTGTGACTGCAGCAATCCAGCTCTCAAAACAAAACTAAAACACACCTGGAAGCAAACAGCCTAAAACGAAAGTAAAAAGCTGACAGAGAGCCCAGCTCCACCAACTCTCTGACATCACTGCAGTAGTAAACAACCATTTCTGAAATGTGCATTTCTTAAACACGCATTTCTTAAAGGTACTCTCACATGACACCTCCCCCCAAGAAAAAGAAATACACCATCAACTTCAAGATGGATTCATTTTTCACCTTTTCATGATCCCTTAAGAAATGCACACAGTAAATATATTTCAAAAAACACACGCAAACAGGTATTATAATATAGTCCAATTTTTTTTCTTCTTACTCCAATTGAAATCCTTCTCGATTGAAAGACTCTTTGAACAAAAAAGGTCTCTGCGTGATCCGTCCATTACTCTATGCCTCGCCATTTCTCTTTAAAGTCAGATACTTTAGTTAAATCTGATCACAGAGTCACTTGCAATTCTCCAACACAGGAGCATTGGTTATCACAGCTTTCAGGCAGTCAAACGCCTGTTGAAAGTCCGCTGTCCATTGATATTTTTGACGTTTCTTCAGGCAGTCCATCAGTGGACCAACCACGCAACAAAACCTTTGCACAAATGTTCAATCAAATCCACTCATGCAAAGAAATCGCATTATTTCCCTTCTTCTTGAGGGTATCAGAAACTCCTCAATACCTGTTGGTTTCGCATCCCGTGTGACCATTCGACCCTGTCTGATTGTATGGCCAAGGAAAGTGACTTGGGCTTTTCCAAATTCACTTTTGGCTAGGTTTACCACCAAACCCGCCTCCTGAAGTCGATCGAATAACTCCATCAGATGTTTTAAATGTTCTGTCCATGTCTGGCTGAAAATTACCAGATCGTCGATGTATACCGCACAATTGGGTAATCCTGAAACAACTTTGTTAGTGAACCGTTGAAATGTGGCTGGAGCGTTTTTCATGCCAAATGGCATAACTTTGAATTGGTAAACACCATCTGGAGTCACAAAAGCTGAAATCTCCTTCGCCCTTTCGGATAAAGGTACCTGCCAGTAACCTTTAAGTAAATCCAATTTGGAAATAAAAGCTGATTGTCCCACTTTCTCAATGCAATCCTCTAAACGTGGGATAGAATAAGAGTCCATTCTTGTAACTGCATTAACCTTTCTATCGTCCACACACAACCATTGGGTACCATCTGGTTTAGGTACCATCACTATGGGTGAGCTCCATTGGCTGCAACGCACTTCAATTATGCCATTTTTAAGCATACTCTCAATCTCTTTGTTAACCTATGTCAATTTTAAAGGGTTAAGTCTATATGGATGTTGTTTGATTGGAACAGCATTTCCCACATCTACATCATGTAGAGCCATTTTAGTACTTCCCAATTTATCTCCACAAATATGCCCATGTGATATCAATAACTCTTTCAGGTCAGTTTGTTTTTCCTCTGGAAGGTAACTCAACAATTTATCCCAATTTTGAAGAACATCCTCGTTTTCCAATTTAATTTGAGGTATGTCAAATTCACAGTCATCTGGATTTGGTTCGTCATTTTGAGTTAGAATCATTAAAATCGCCTCCTTTTTCTCTCCTTCCCTTTCAAAGTACCTTTTAAGCATATTCACATGACACACTCGGTGAGTCTTCCTTCTATCTGGTGTTTTTACCACATAATTCACGTCACTTAATTTCCTTTCAATCTGATAAGGTCCACAAAACCTTGCTTTTAAAGGTTCACCTACCACTGGTAACAACACTAAAACTTTATCTCCACTGGCAAAACTACGAACTTTGGATTTCTTGCCCGCTACCTGTTTCATCACATTTTGTGCAACTTTTAAATGTTGTCGAGCCAATTCACCTGCTCTATTTAATCGTTCTCTAAAATTTGACACGTAATCCAATAATGTAATTTCCAATTGCTCACTCACCAATTTTTCCTTAATCAACTTAAGTGGTCCTCTTACCTCATGACCAAAAATTAGTTCAAAAGGACTAAATTTGGTTGACTCATTAAATGCATCCTTAATTGCAAACAATACGAATGGAATTCCTTTACCCAATCTTCTGGATAATCATGACAATAAGCCCTCAACATTGTCTTTAATGTCTGATGCCACCTTTCTAATGCTCCCTGCGATTCTAGATGGTACGCAGTTGATTTAAATTGTTTTATTCCTAAGCTATCCATAACTTCTTTGAATAAACTTGAGGTAAAATTTGATCCTTGATCCGATTATATTTCTGTGGGTAGTCCATATCTAGTAAAGAATTTAAGTAACTACTCCACAATCTTTTTAACTGTAATATTACGTACTGGAATGGCCTCTGGAAACCTAGTAGACACATCCATTATCGTCAAAAGATATTGATTCCCACTTTTCGTTTTACAGAAGCGGTCCTACACAATCAATTAGGACCCTTGTAAAAGGTTCTTCAAATGCTGGAATGGGTATTAAGGGCGCTGGTTTTATCACTGCTTTAGGTTTCCCTATCACTTGACATGTGTGACATGATTGAGAAAATTTAACAACATCTTTATGTAGTACAGGCCAATAAAAATGTTTCTGGATTTTAACTTGAGTTTTCCTTATTCCCAAATGACCTCCCACTGGTACCTCATGTGCAACTCGCAACACCTCCTTTCTATACCCTACCGGCAATACTACTTGATGAACTTCTGCCCACTTTTCATCCGCCTGCATATGTAAAGGTCTCCATTTTCTCATCAAGACATTACGTTTACGGTAATAACACTCTGGTATACACTCAGATTCCTCTTCCGTGTATGGTTTCTGATACATCCGTTTTATTTCTCCATCTTTCTGTTGTAATTCCGCCAATTTTCCTGAACTAAAAATATCCGCCTCATCCTCCACCTGTTCTTGTTCTTTTTCAACCATCTGATCAAAAATCGTTTTTGATAATTGCACTTCAACTTCATCTTCACTCTTTGATTTCTCCTCTTGTCTTAACCTGTGACTTTGTGACCTTGTTACTACATAATCCAGAAAAATCCCAGGATATCCGTCCTTCAACACTTCAGTTGTCTGATTTTCCACTGGCTTATCAACCACAGTAGGCATCACTCCCACCTGCGATCCAGCTATATCATTACCCAAGATAGACTGTATTCCTGGACAAGATAGTTTCTCTATTACTCCTACTACCACTTCACCACTCTTCACTGGACTTTCCAACCTTACCTTATATAATGGAACACTATTCCTCTCACCCTGAATTACACATATTGCCGTATTTTCTGGCAGCATTCTTCCCAAACTACATAACTCCTCATCTTTTACCATTAGTTGAGGGTAGTGCAGTACTGAGGAAGGTACCCAAGGCACAAGAGTAGACCTGCCGGCATGTAGGTGGTTTGAAGTGTGTCCACTTCAATGCGAGGAGCATCAGGAATATGGTTGGTGAGCTTGAAGCATGGATTGGTACCTGGGACTACGATGTTATGGCCGTTACGGAGACGTGGATAGAACAGGGGCAGGAATGGTTGTTGGAGGGTCCGGGGTTTAGACGTTTCAGTAAGATTAGGGAAGGTGGTAAAAGAGGTGGAGGAGTAGCATTGTTAATCAAGGATAGTATGTTGGCTACAGAAAGGCAGTTTGAGGATGATCTGTCTACTGAGGTAGTGTGGGCTGAAGTTAGAAATAGGAAAAGAGCGGTCGCTTTGTTAGGAGTTTTCTATAGGCCCCCAAACAGTAACAGAGATGTGAAGAAAAAGATTGCAATGCAGATTTTGGATAGGTGCGGTAGTCACAGGGTAGTTGTCATGGGTGACTTTAACTTTCCAAATATTGATTGGAACCACCATAATTCGAATAGTTTGGATGGGGCTGTTTTTATCCAGTGTGTGCAGAAGGGTTTCCTCACACAATATGTGGATAGACCGACAAGAGGCGGGGCCACATTGGACTTGGTACTGGGTAATGAACCGGGCCAAGTGTTAGATTTGGTTGTGGGAGAGCACTTTGGAGATAGTGACCACAATTCGGTGACTTTCACTATAGCAATGGAGAGGGATAGGAACATGTGGCAGGGCTAGGTTTATAACTGGGGGAAGGGTAATTACGATGCAATTAGGCAAGAATTGGGGAACATAGGATGGAAACAGGAATTGTCAGGGATAGGCACAATTGAGATGTGGAGCTTGTTCAAGGAGCAAATACTGCGTGTCCTTGATATGTATGTCCCTGTCAAGCAGGGAGGAAATAGTCGAGTGAGGGAACCATGGTTTACAAAAGAGGTTGAATGTCTTGTCAAGAGAAAGAAGGGGGCTCATGTAAGGATGTGAAAAGAAGAACAAAGAACAAAGAAATGTACAGCACAGGAACAGGCCCTTCGGCCCTCCAAGCCGTGCCGACCATGCTGCCCGACTAAACTACAATCTTCTACACTTCCTGGGTCCGTATCCCTCTATTCCCATCCTATTCATGTATTTGTCAAGATGCCCCTTAAATGTCACTATCGTCCCTGCTTCCACCACCTCCTCCGGTAGCGAGTTCAAGGCACCCACTACCCTTTGAGTAAAAAACTTGCCTTGTACATCAACTCTAAATCTTGCCCCTCTCACCTTAAACCTAGACCCCCTAGTAATTGACCCCTCTACCCTGGGGAAAAGCCTCTGACTATCCACTCTGTCTATGCCCCTCATAATTTTGTAGACCTCTGTCAGGGGCTGTTTAGCACAGGGCTAAATCGCTGGCTTTGAAAACATACCAAAGCAGGCCAGCAGCACGGTTCGATTCCTGTAACAGCCTCCCGGAACAGGCGCCGGAATGTGGCGACTAGGGGCTTTTCACAGTAACTTCATTTGAAACCTACTTGTGACAATAAGCGATTTTCATTTCATTTCATTTTCAAGTCGCCCCTCAACCTCCGTCGTTCCAGTGAGAAAAAACCGAGTTTATTCAACCACTCCTCATAGCTAATGCCCTCCATACCAGGCAACATTCTGGTAAATCGCTTCTGCACCCTCTCGAAAGCCTCCACATCCTTCTGGTAGTGTGGCGACCAGAATTGAACACTATACTCCAAGTGTGGCCTAACTAAGGTTCTATACAGCTGCAACATGACTTGCCAATTCTCATACTCAATGCCCCGGCCAATGAAGACAAGCATGCCGTATGCCTTCTTGACTACCTTCTCCACCTGTGTTGCCCCTTTCAGTGACCTGTGGACCTGTACACCTAGATCTCTCTGACTTTCAATACTCTTGAGGGTTCTACCATTCACTGTATATTCCCGACCTGCATTAGACTTTCCAAAATGCATTACCTCACATTTGACCGGATTAAACTCCATCTGCCATCTCTCCGCCCAAGTCTCCAAACAATCTAAATCCTGCTGTATCCTCTGACAGTCCTCATCGCTATCCGCAATTCCACCAACCTTCTGTGTCGTCTGCAAACTTACTGATCAGACCATTTACATTTTCCTCTAATTCATTTATATATACTACAAACAGCAAAGGTCCCAGCACTGATCCCTGTGGAACACCACTGGTCGCAGCCCTCCAATTAGAAAAGCATCCTTCCATTGCTACTCTCTGCCTTCTATGACCTAGCCAGTTCTATATCCACCTTGCCAGCTCACCCCTGATCCCGTGTGACTTCACCTTTTGTACTAGTCTACCATGAGGGACCTTGTCAGAGGCCTTACTGAAGTCCATATAGACAACATCCCTACCTGCATCAATCATCTTAGTGACCTCCTCGAAAAACTCTATCAAGTTAGTGAGACACGACCGCCCCTTCACAAAACCATGCTGCCTCTCACTAATACGTCCATTCGTTTCCAAATGGGAGTAGATCCTGTCTCGAAGAATTCTCTCCAGTAATTTCCCTACCACTGAAGTAAGGCTCACCGGCCTGTAGTTCCCTGGATTATCCTTGCTACCCTTTTTAAACAGAGGAACAACATTGGCTATTCTCCAGTCCTCCGGGACATCACCTGAAGACAGTGAGGATCCAAAGATTTCTGTCAAGGCCTCAGCAATTTCCTCTCCAGCCTCCTTCAGTATTCTGGGGTAGATCCCATCAGGCCCTGGGGACTTATCTACCTTAATATTTTTTAAGACGCCCAACACCTCGTCTTTTTGGGTCTCAAGGTGACCCAGGCTATCTACACACCCTTCTCCAGATTAAACATCCACCAATTCCTTCACTTTGGTGAATACAGATGCAAAGTATTAATTTAGTACCTCGCCCATTTCCTCTGGCTCCACACATAGATTCCCTTGCCTATCCTTCAGTGGGCCAACCCTTTCCCTGGCTATCCTCTTGCTTTTTATGTACGTCTAAAAAGCCTTGGGATTTTCCTTAACCCTATTTGCCAATGACTTTTCGTGACCCCTTCTAGCCCTCCTGACTCCTTGCTTAAGTTCCTTCCTACTTTCCTTATATTCCACACAGGCTTCATCTGTTCCCAGCCTTTTAGCCCTGACAAATGCCTCCTTTTTCTTTTTGACGAGGCCTACAATATCTCTCGTTATCCAATGTTCCCCAAAATTGCCGTATTTATCCTTCTTCCTCACAGGAACATGCCGGTCCTGAATTCCTTTCAACTGACACTTGAAAGCCTCCCACATGTCAGATGTTGATTTGCCCTCAAACATCCGCCCCCAATCTAGGTTCTTCAGTTCCCGCCTGATATTGTTATAATTGGCTTCCCCCAATTTAGCACATTCACCCTAGGACCACTCTTATCCTTGTCCACCAGCATTTTAAAACTTACTGAATTGTGGTCACTGTTCCCGAAATGCTCCAATACTGAAACTTCTACCACCTGGCCGGGCTCATTCCCCAATACCAGGTCCAGTACCACCCCTTCCCTAGTTGGACTGTCTACATATTGTTTTAAGAAGCCCTCCTGGATGCTCCTTACAAACTCTGCCCCATCTAAGCCCCTGGCACTAAGTGAGTCCCAGTCAATATTAGGGAATTTGTAGTCTCCCATCACCACAACCCTGTTGTTTTTACTCTTTTCCAAAATCTGTCTCCCTATCTGCTTCTCTATCTCCCGCTGGCTGTTGGGAGGCCTGTAGTAAACCCCACATTGTGACTGCACCCTTCTTATTCCTGATCTCTACCCATATAGCCTCACTGCCCTCTGAGGTGTCCTCCCGTAGTACAGCTGTGATATTCTCCCGAACCAGTAGCGCAACTCCGCCACCCCTTTTACATCCCCCTCTATCCCGCCTGAAACATCTAAATCCTGGAACGTTTAGCTGCCAATCCTGCCCTTCCCTCAACCAGGTCTCTGTAATGGCAACAACATCATAGTTCCAAGTACTAATCCAAGCTCTAAGTTCATCTGCCTTACCTGTAATACTTCTTGCATTAAAACATATGCACTTCAGGCCACCAGACCCGCTGTGTTCAGCAACTTCTCCCTGTCTGCTCTGCCTCAGAGCCACACTGTCCCTATTCCCTAGTTCTCCCTCAATGCTCTCACCTTCTGACCTATTGCTCCCGTGCGCACTCCCCTGCCATACTAGTTTAAACCCTCCCGTGTGATACGAGCAAACCTCGTGGCCAGGATATTTATGCCTCTCCAGTTTAGATGCAACCCGTCCTTCTTATATAGGTCACACCTGCCCCGGAAGAGCTCCCAGTGGTCCAGATAACGGAAACCCTCCCTTCTACACCAGCTGTTTAGCCACGTGTTTAGCTGCTCTATCTTCCTATTTCTAGCCTCACTGGCACGTGGCACAGGGAGTAATCCCGAGATTACAACCCTAGAGGTCCTGTCTTTTAACTTTCTGCCTAGCTCCCTGAACTCCTGCTGCAGGACCTCATGCCCCTTCCTGCCTATGTCGTTAGTACCAATATGTACAACGACCTCTGCCTGTTTGCCCTCCCCCTTCAGGATTCCCTCTACCCGTTCGGAGACATCCTGGACCCTGGCACCAGGGAGGCAACATACCATCCTGGAGTCTCTTTCACGTCCACAGAAGCGCCTATCTGTGCCCCTCACTATAGAGTCCCCTATTACTATTGTGTGGTAGTATGTATTGGGGGGCATGTGGGACTGGAAGCCCTAATGTCATTGGCTGACAGATCCCGGGTCCTGGTTGGCCGTTGACCTCAAGCTCCGCTCTGAAGGCGAAGTATAAGAAGCCGGTGCCTTCCCCCGCAGGCCAGTTTACTATCGGGCTGCTGGGGAACAGACACGCTTAATAAAGCCTCATCGACTTCACTCTATTTGTCTCACGGAGTCTTTGTGCGCTACATATTGCTCTTCTGCGCTTTGACCCTCCCTTCTGAACATCACAGCCAGCCGTGGTGCCACTGCTCTGGCTGCTGCTGTTTTCCCCTGATAGGCTATCCCCCCGACAGTATCCAAGGTTCAGTTGATGCACTTGAGGGATACAAGATAGCTAGGAAGGAGCTCAAGAAAGGGCTTAGGAGAGCTAGGAGGGGGCATTAGAAACCCTTGACGGGTATGAGCAAGGAAAACCCCAAGGCTTTTTACACTTATGTGAGGAATAAAAGAATGACCAAGGTGAAGCTAGGGCCGGTCAAGGACAGTAGTGGGAACGTGTGCATGGAGTCTGAAGATAGAGGAGAGACCCTAAATTAATACTTTTCTTCAGTGTTCACAAAGGAGAGGGGCCATGTTGTTGAGGAGGATAGTGCGATACAGGCTGGTAAGCTGGAGGAGGTAGATATTCAGAAGGAAGATGTGTTAGAAATTTTGAGAAGCCTGAGGATAGATAAGTGCCCTGGGCCTGATGGGATATATCCTAGGATTCTTTGGGAGGCAAGGGATGAGATTGCAGAGCCTTTGGCTTTGGTCTTTATGTCCTCACTGTCTACAGGAATCGTACCAGAAGACTGGAGAGAGGCGAATGTTGTGCCCTTGTTCAAGAAAGGGAATAGGTACAACCCTGGGAATTATAGGCCGGTTAGTCTCACTTCGGTCATAGGGAAATTATTGGAAAGGGTCCTGAGGGATAGGATTTATGATCATTTGGGAGATACGGCTTAATCCAGGATAGTCAGCACGGATTTGTGAGGGGTAAGTCTTGCCTCACAAGTTTGATTGTATTCTTTGAGGAGGTAACTAAGTACATAGATGAAGGTGGAGCAGATGATGTCGTATACATGGATTTTAGTAAGGCATTTGATAAGGTGCAAGGTGCCCCATGGTCAGCTCATGCAGAAAGTAAGGAGGCATGGCATAGCGGTAAATTTGGCCGATTGGATCAGTAACTGGCTGTCACACAGAAGACAGAGGTTGGTGGTAGATGGTAAATTTTCATCCTGGAGCCCAGTTACCAGCGGTGTACCACAGGGATCAGTGCTGGGTCCTCTGCTATTTGTGATTTTATCAATGACTTGGAGGAGGGGGCTGATGGGTGGGTCAGTAAATTTGCTGATGACACCAAGATTGGTGGAGTAGTGGATGAGGTGGAGGGCTGTTGTAGGCTGCAAAGAGACATTGATAGGATGCAGAGCTGGGCCGAAAAATGGCAGATGGAGTTTAACCCTGATAAGTGTGAGGTGATTCATTTTGGTAGGCCAAATTTGAATGCGGATTACAGGGTTAACAGCAGGGTTCTGAGGAATGTGGAGGAACAGAGAGATCTCGGAGTTCATGTCCATAGATCTCTGAAAGTTACCACCCAAGTGGATAGAGCCGTGAAGAAAGCCTATAGTGTGCTAGCATTTATTAACAGGGGGATTGAGTTTAAGAACCGTGAGGTTATGCTGCAACTGTACAAGACATTGGTTAGACCACATTTGGCGTATTGTGTGCAGTTCTGGTCACCTCATTATAGGAAGGATGTGGAAGCATTGGAAAGGGTGCAAAGGAGATTTACCAGGATGCTGCCTGGATTGGAGGGTAGGCCTTATGAGGAAAGGTTGAAGGAGTTAGGAATTTTCTAGGTGGGTTTGGATGGTGGTGGAGGGACGGTTGGGTTCGGGTCATGGTGGAGGGGGGGTTTGGGTGGTGGTGGAGGGGGTGTGGGTTTGAGTGGTGGTTGAGGGGGGTGGGTTTGGGACATGGTGAAGGGGGGGTTTGGGTGGTGGTGGAGGGGGTGTGGGTCTGGGTGGTGGTGGAGGGGGTGTGGGTTTGGGTGGTGGTGGAGGGAGGGGTTGGTTTGGGTCATGGTGGAGGGGGGGTTTGGGTGGTGGTGGTGGGGGTGTGGGGTTGGGTGGTTGTGGAGGGGGGATGGGTTTGGCTGGTGGTGGAGGGGGTGTGGGTTTGGAAGATGGTGGAGGGGGTGTGGGTTTGGATGATGATGGAGGGGGTTGGGTTTGTGTGGTGGTGGAGGGGGGGTGGCTTTGGGTGGTGGAGGGAGGGTGGGTTTGGGGATGGCTGGTGGAGGGGGGTGGGTTTGGATGATGGTGGAGGGGGTGTGGGATAGTGTGGTGGTGGAGAGGGTGTGGGTTTGGGTGGTGGTGGAGGGGGGGTGGTTTTGGGGGTTGGTGGAGGGGGGGTGGGTTTGGGTGGTGGGTGGTGGTGGAGGGGATGTGGGTTTGGGTGGTGCTGGAGTGGGGGTGGGTTTGGGTGGTGGTGGAGAGGGTGTGGGTTTGGGTGGTGGTGGAGGGGGGGTGGTTTTGGGGGTTGGTGGAGGGGGGGTGGGTTTGGCTGGTGGGTGGTGGTGGAGGGGGGGTGGGTTTGGCTGGTGGGTGGTGGTGGAGGGGGTGTGGGTTTGGGTGGTGCTGGAGGGGGGTGGGTTTGGGTGGCGGTGGAGGGGGTGTGGGTTTGGGAGGTGGTTGATGGTGGAGGGGGGGCTGGGTTTGGTGGTGGTGGAGGGTGTGTGGTTTTGAGGGTTCGTGAAGTGGGGTATGTTTGGGTGGTGGTGGAGGGGGTTGTGGGTTTGGGTGGTGGTGAAAGTGGTATGGGTTTGGGTGGTGGTGGAGGGGTGGTGGGTTTGGGTGGTGGGGGGTGGTGGAGGGGGTGTGGGTTTGGGTCATGGTGGAGGGGGGGTTTGCGTGGTGGTGGAGGGAGGGGTGGGTTTGGGGCGTGGTGGGGGGGGGTGGGCGGTGGTGGAGGGGGTGTGGGTTTGGGTGGTTGTGGAGGAGGGTGGGTTAGGCTGGTGGTGGAGAGAGGGGTGGGTTTGGGTCGTGGTGGGGGGGGGTTGGGCGGTGGTGGAGGGTGTGTGGGTTTGGGTGGTTGTGGAGGGGGGTGGGTTAGGCTGGTGGTGGAGGGGGTGTGGCTTTGGATGATGATGGAGGGGGGGTGGGTTTGTGTGCTGGTGGAGGGGGTGTGGCTTTGGTTGGTGGAGGGAGAGTGGGTTTGGGTGGTGTTGGAGGGGGGGTGGGTTTGGGTGGTGGTGGAGGGGGTTTCGGGTGCTGGAGGGGGAGTGGGTTTGGGTGGTGGTGGAGGGTGTGTGTGTTTGGGTGGTGGTGGAGGGGGGGTGGGTTTGGATGGTGGTGCAGGGAGGGTTGGGTTCGGGCCATGGTGGAGGGGGGGTTTGGGTGGTGGTGGAGGGGGTGTGGGTTTGGGTGGTGGTTGAGGGGGGTGGGTTTGGGACATGGTGAAAGGGGGGTTTGGGTGGTGGTGGAGGGGGTGTGGGTTTGGGTGGTTGTGGAGGGGGGATGGGTTTGGCTGGTGGTGGAGGGGGTGTGGGTTTGGATGATGATGGAGGGGGTTGGGTTTGTGTGGTGGTGGAGGGGGGGTGGCTTTGGATGGTGGAGGGAGGGTGGGTTAGGGGATGGGTGGTGGAGGGGGGTGGGTTTGGATGGTAGTGGAGGGGGGTGTGGGTTTGGGTGGTGGTGGAGGGGGGGTGGGTTTGGGTGGTGGGTGGTGGTGGAGGCAGGGGTGGGTTCGGGTCATGGTGGAGGGGGGGTTTGCGTGGTGGTGGAGGGGGTGTGGGTTTGGGTGGTGGAGGAGGGGGTGTAGGTTTTCTGTGGTGGTGGAGGTAAGGGTAGGTTTGGGTCATGGTGGAGGGGGGGTTTGGGTGGTGGTAGAGGGAGGGGTGGGTTTGGGTCGTGGTGGGGGGGTTTGGGCGGTGGTGGAGTGGGTGTGGGTTTGGGTGGTTGTGGAGGGGGGTGGGTTTGGGTGGTGGTGGAGGGAGGGTGGGTTTGGGTGTTGTTGGAGGGGGTTTCGGGTGCTGGAGGGTGGGTGGATTTGGGTGGTGGTGGAGGGGGTGTGGGTTTGGGTGGTGGTGGAGGGGGGTTGCGTTTAGGTGGTGGCGGAGGGTGTGTGTGTTTGGGTGGTGGTGGAGGGAGGGTTGGGTTTGGGTCATGGTGGAGGGGGGGGTTTGGGTGGTGGTGGAGGGGGTGTGGGTCTGGGTGGTGGTGGAGGGGGTGTGGGTTTGGGTGGTGGTGGAGGGAGGGATTGGTTTGGGTCATGGTGGGGGTGTGGGTTTGGGTGGTTGTGGAGGGGGGAATGGGTTTTGCTGGTGGTGGAGGGGATGTGGGTTTGGATGATGATGGAGGGGGTTGGGTTTGTGTGGTGGTGGAGGGGGGGTGGGTTTGGGTGGTGGAGGGAGGGTGGGTTTGGGGATGGCTGGTGGAGGGGGGTGGGTTTGGATGATGGTGGAGGGGGTGTGGGTTTGGGTGGTGGAGGAGGGGGGGTGGTTTTGGGGGTTGGTGGAGGGGGGGTGGGTTTGGCTGGTGGGTGGTGGTGGAGGGGGTGTGGGTTTGTGTGGTGGTGGAGGGGGGGTGGTTTTGGGGGTTGGTGGAGGGGTGTGGGTTTGGCTGGTGGGTGGTGGTGGAGGGGGGTGGGTTTGGATGGTGGTGCAGGGAGGGTTGGGTTCGGGCCATGGTGGAGGGGGGGTTTGGGTGGTGGTGGAGGGGGTGTGGGTTTGGGTGGTGGTTGAGGGGGGTGGGTTTGGGACATGGTGAAAGGGGGGTTTGGGTGGTGGTGGAGGGGGTGTGGGTCTGGGTGGTTGTGGAGGGGGGATGGGTTTGGCTGGTGGTGGAGGGGGTGTGGGTTTGGATGATGATGGAGGGGGTTGGGTTTGTGTGGTGGTGGAGGGGGGGTGGCTTTGGATGGTGGAGGGAGGGTGGGTTAGGGGATGGGTGGTGGAGGGGGGTGGGTTTGGATGGTAGTGGAGGGGGGTGTGGGTTTGGGTGGTGGTGGAGAGGGTGTGGGTTTGGGTGGTGGTGGAGGGGTGTGTGGGTTTGGGTGGTGGTGGAGGGGGGGTGGGTTTGGGTGGTGGGTGGTGGTGGAGGCAGGGGTGGGTTCGGGTCATGGTGGAGGGGGGGTTTGCGTGGTGGTGGAGGGGGTGTGGGTTTGGGTGGTGGAGGAGGGGGTGTAGGTTTTCTGTGGTGGTGGAGGGGGGGTGGGTTTGGGTGGTGGAGGGAGGGTGGGTTTGGGGATGGCTGGTGGAGGGGGGTGGGTTTGGATGATGGTGGAGGGGGTGTGGGTTTGGGTGGTGGAGGAGGGGGGGTGGTTTTGGGGGTTGGTGGAGCGGGGGTGGGTTTGGCTGGTGGGTGGTGGTGGAGGGGGTGTGGGTTTGTGTGGTGGTGGAGGGGGGGTGGTTTTGGGGGTTGGTGGAGGGGGGGTGGGTTTGGCTGGTGGGTGGTGGTGGAGGGGGGTGCGTTTGGATGGTGGTGCAGGGAGGGTTGGGTTCGGGCCATGGTGGAGGGGGGGTTTGGGTGGTGGTGGTGGGGCGGTGGGTTTGGGTGGTGGTAGAGGGGGGGTGGGTTTGGGTGGTGGGTGGTGGTGGAGGCAGGGGTGGGTTCGGGTCATGGTGGAGGGGGGGTTTGCGTGGTGGTGGAGGGGGTGTGGGTTTGGGTGGTGGAGGAGGGGGGGTGGTTTTGGGGGTTGGTGGAGCGGGGGTGGGTTTGGCTGGTGGGTGGTGGTGGAGGGGGTGTGGGTTTGTGTGGTGGTGGAGGGGGGGTGGTTTTGGGGGTTGGTGGAGGGGGGGTGGGTTTGGCTGGTGGGTGGTGGTGGAGGGGGGTGGGTTTGGATGGTGGTGCAGGGAGGGTTGGGTTCGGGCCATGGTGGAGGGGGGGTTTGGGTGGTGGTGGTGGGGCGGTGGGTTTGGGTGGTGGTAGAGGGGGGGTGGGTTTGGGTGGTGGGTGGTGGTGGAGGCAGGGGTGGGTTCGGGTCATGGTGGAGGGGGGGTTTGCGTGGTGGTGGAGGGGGTGTGGGTTTGGGTGGTGGAGGAGGGGGGGTGGTTTTGGGGGTTGGTGGAGCGGGGGTGGGTTTGGCTGGTGGGTGGTGGTGGAGGGGGTGTGGGTTTGTGTGGTGGTGGAGGGGGGGTGGTTTTGGGGGTTGGTGGAGGGGGGGTGGGTTTGGCTGGTGGGTGGTGGTGGAGGGGGGTGGGTTTGGATGGTGGTGCAGGGAGGGTTGGGTTCGGGCCATGGTGGAGGGGGGGTTTGGGTGGTGGTGGTGGGGCGGTGGGTTTGGGTGGTGGTAGAGGGGGGGTGGGTTTGGGTGGTGGGTGGTGGTGGAGGCAGGGGTGGGTTCGGGTCATGGTGGAGGGGGTGGAGGTTTTCTGTGGTGGTGGAGGGGGTGTGGCTTTGGATGATGATGGAGGGTGGGTGGGTTTGTGTGGTGGTGGAGGTAGGGGTAGGTTTGGGTCATGGTGGAGGGGGGGGTTTGGTGGTGGTGGAGGGAGGGGTGGGTTTGGGTCGTGGTGGGGGGGGTTTTGGCGGTGGTGCAGTGGGTGTGGGTTTGGGTGGTTGTGGAGGGGGGTGGGTTAGGCTGGTGGTGGAGGGGGTGTGTCTTTGGATGATGATGGAGGGGGGGTGGGTTTGTGTGGTGGAGGGAGAGTGGGTTTGGGTGGTGGTGGAGGGGGTGGGTTTAGGTGGTGGCGGAGGGTGTGTGTGTTTGGGTGGTGGTGGAGGGGGGGGTGGGTTTGGGTGGTGGTGGAGGGGGGGTGGGTTTGGGTGGTGGTGGAGGGGGGGTGGGTTTGGGTGGTGGTGGGGGGGGTGGGTTTAGGTGGTGGCGGAGGGTGTGTGTGTTTGGGTGGTGGTGGAGGGGGGGTGGGTTTGGGTGGTGGTGGAGGGGGGGTGGGTTTGGATGGTGGTGGAGGGAGGGTTGCGTTCGGGTCATGGTGGAGGGGGGTTTGGGTGGTGGTGGAGGGGGTGTGGGTTTGGGTGGTTGTGGAGGGGGGATGGGTTTGGCTGGTGGTGGAGGGGGTGTGGGTTTGGATGATGATGGAGGGGGTTGGGTTTGTGTGGTGGTGGAGGGGGTTGGCTTTGGTTGGTGGAGGGAGGGTGGGTTTGGGGATGGGTGGTGGAGGGGGGTGGGTTTGGATGATGGTGGAGGGGGGGGTGGGTTCGGGTCATGGTGGAGGGGGGGTTTGCGTGGTGGTGGAGGGGGTGTGGGTTTGGGTGGTGGTGGAGGGTGTGTAGGGTTTCTGTGGTGGTGCAGGTAGGGGTAGGTTTGGGTCATAGTGGAGGGGGGCGTTTGGTGGTGGTGGAGGGAGGGGTGGGTTTGGGTCGTGGTGGGGGGGGTTTTGGCGGTGGTGCAGTGGGTGTGGGTTTGGGTGGTTGTGGAGGGAGGGTGGGTTTGGGGATGGGTGGTGGAGGGGGGTGGGTTTGGATGATGGTGGAGGGAGGGTTGCGTTCAGGTCATGGTGGAGGGGGGGTTTGGGTGCTGGTGGAGGGGGTGTGGGTCTGGGTGGTGGTGGAGGGGGTGTGGGTTTGGGTGGTGGTGGAGGGTGAGGGTGGGTTTGGGTGGTGGGTGGTGGTGGAGGCAGGGGTGGGTTCGGGTCATGGTGGAGGGGGGGTTTGCGTGGTGGTGGAGGGGGTGTGGGTTTGGGTGGTGGAGGAGGGGGTGTAGGGTTTCTGTGGTGGTGCAGGTAGGGGTAGGTTTGGGTCATAGTGGATGGGTGGGTTAGGCTGGTGTTGGAGGGAGGGGTGGGTTTGGGTCGTGGTGGGGGGGGGTTTGGGCGGTGGTGCAGTGGGTGTGGGTTTGGGTGGTTGTGGTGGGGGGTGGGTTAGGCTGGTGGTGGAGGGGGTGTGGCTTTGGATGATGATGGAGGGGGGGTGGGTTTGTGTGGTGGAGGGAGGGCGGGTTTGGGTGGTGGAGGGGGTGTGGCTTTGGGTGGTGGAGGGAGGGCGGGTTTGGGTGGTGTTGGAGGGGGGGTGGGTTTGGGTGGTGGTGGAGGGTGTTTCGGGTGCTGGAGGGGGTGTGGGTTTGGGTGGTGGTGGAGGGTGTGTGTGTTTGGGTGGTGGTGGAGGGGTGTGGGTTTGGGTGGTTGTGGAGGGGGTGTGGGTTTGGGTGGTGGTTGAGGGGGGTGGGTTTGGGACATGGTGAAGGGGGGGTTTGGGTGGTGGTGGAGGGGGTGTGGGTCTGGGTGGTGGTGGACAGGGTGTGGGTTTGGGTGGTGGTGGAGGGAGGGGTGGGTTTGGGTCATGGTGGAGGGGGGGGTTTGGGTGGTTGTGGTGGGGGTGTGGGTTTGGGTGGTTGTGGAGGGGAGATCGGTTTGGCTGGTGGTGGAGGGGGTGTGGGTTTGTGTGGTGGTGGAGGGGGGTAGCTTTGGGTGGTGGAGGAAGGGTGGGTTTGGGGATGGCTGGTGGAGGGGGGTGGGTTTGGATGATGGTGGAGGGGGTGTGGGATAGTGTGGTGGTGGAGAGGGTGTGGGTTTGGGTGGTGGTGGAGGGGGGGTGGTTTTGGGGGTTGGTGGAGGGGGGTGGGTTTGGGTGGTGGGTGGTGGTGGAGGGGATGTGGGTTTGGGTGGTGCTGGAATGGGGGTGGGTTAGGGTGGTGGTGGAGGGGGTTTGGGTTTGGGAGGTGGGTGGTGGTGGAGGGGGGGGTGGGTTTGGGTGGTGCTGGAATGGGGGTGGGTTTGGGTGGTGGTGGAGGGGGTGTGGGTTTGGGAGGTGGGTGGTGGTGGAGGGGGTGTGGGTTTGGGAGGTGGGTGGTGGTGGAGGGGGGGGTGGGTTTGGTGGTGGTGGAGAGTGTGTGGTTTTGAGGATTTGTGGAGGGGGGGTTTGTTTGGGTGGTGTTTGAGGGGGTTGTGGGTTTGGGTGGTGGTGGTGGGGGGTGGGTTTGGGTGGTGGTGGAGGTGGTATGGGTTTGGGGGTGGTAGAGGGGGAGGTAGGTTTGGGTGGTGGTGGAAGGGGTGTGGGTTTGGTGGTGGTGGAGGGGGATGTGTTTGGGGTAGTGGAGGGGGGTGGGTTTGGATGGTAGTGGAGGGGGGTGTGGGTTTGGGTGGTGGTGGAGGGGGGGTGGGTTTGGGTGGTGGGTGGTGATGGAGGCAGGGGTGTGTTCGGGTCATGGTGGAGGGGGGGATTGCGTGGTGGTGGAGGGTGTGTAGGGTTTCTGTGGTGGTGGAGGTAGGGGTGGGTTTGGGTCATGGTGGAGGGGGGGTTTGGGTGGTGGTCGAGGGGGTGTGGGTTTGAGTGGTGCTGGAGGGGGTTGGGTTTGGGCGGTGGGTGGTGGTGGAGGCAGGGGTGTGTTCGGGTATGTTGGAGGGGGGGTTTACGTGGTGGTGGAGGGGGTGTGGGTTTGGGTGGTTGCGGAGGGTGGTGGGTTTGGCTGTTGGTGAAGGGGGTGTGGGTTTGGATGATGGTGGAGAGGGTGAGGGGTTGGATGATGATGGAGGTGGGGTGGGATAGTGTGGCGGTGGACGGGGTGTGGGATTGTGTTGTGGTGGAGGGAGGGTGGGTTTGGGGGATGGGTGGTGGAGGGGGGTGGGTTTGGGTGGTGGTGGAGTGGGTGGTTTTGGGGGTTGGTGGAGGGGGTGGGTTTGGGTGGTGGTGGAGGGTGTTGTGGGTTTGGGTGGTGGTGGAGGGGGGGTGGGTTTGGGTGGTGGTGGAGATGGTGTGGATTTGGGGGTGGTGGAGGGGGGTGGGTTTGGGTGGTGATTGAGGGGAGGTGGGTTTGGGTGGTGGTGAAGGGGGGTGGGTTTGGGTGGTGGTGGAGGGGGTGTGGGTTTGGCTTGTGGTGGAGGGTGGGTGGGTTTGGGAGGTGGTGGAGGGGGGCTGGGTTTGGTGGTGGTGGAGGGGGTTTGGGTGGTGGTGGAGGGGGGCTGGGTTTGGTGGTGGTGAAGGGGGTGTGGATTTGGGTGGTGGTGGAGGGGGGGTGGGTTTGGGTGGTGGTGGAGGGGGTGTGGGTTTGGGTGAGGGTGGAGGGTGGGTGGGTTTCGGAGGTGGGTGGTGGTGGAGCGGGTGTGGATTTGGGTGTTGGTGGAAGGGGGGTGGGTTTGGTGGTGGTGGAGGAGGGGTGAGTTTGGGTGGTGGTGGAGGGGGGTGGGTTTGGATGGTGGTGGAGCGGGGTGTGGGTTTGGGTGATGGTGGAGGGGGGGTGGTGGAGGAGGGGTGGGTTTGGGTGGTGGTGGAGGGGGCGTGGGTTTGGGTGAGGGTGGAGGGGGGGTGGGTTTCGGAGGTGGGTGGTGGTGGAGCGGGTGTGGATTTGGGTGTTGGTGGAAGGGGGGTGGGTTTGGTGGTGGTGGAGAAGGGGTGGGTTTGGGTGGTGGTGGAGGGGGAGTGGGTTTGGGGGTGGTGGAGGGGGGTGGGTTTGGATTGTGGTGGAGCGGGGTGTGGGTTTGGGTGATGGTGGAGGGGGGGTGGGTTTGGGTGGTGGGTGGTGGTGGAGGCAGGGGTGGGTTCAGGTCATGGTGGAGGGGGGGTTTGCGTGGTGGTGGAGTGGGTGTGGGTTTGGGTGGTTGTGGAGGGGGGTGGGTTTGGCTGGTGGTGAAGGGCGTGTGGGTTTGGATGATGGTGGAGGGGGTGAGTGGTTGGATGATGATGGAGGCGGGGTGGGATTGTGTGGCGGTGGACGGGGTGTGGCTTTGGGTGGTGGAGGGAGGGTGGGTTTGGGGGATGGGTGGTGGAGGGGGGTGGGTTTGGATGATGGTGGAGGGGGTGTGGGATTGTGCGGTGGTGGAGGGGGGTGGGTTTGGGTGGTGGAGGAGGGGTGTTGGGTTTGAGTGGTGGTGGAGTGGGAGTGGGTTTGGGTGGTGGTGGAGGGGGGGTGGGTTTGTGTGGTGGTGGAGGAGGTGCGAGTTTGAGTGGTGGTGGAGGGGGGGTGGGTTTGTGTGGTGGTGGAGGGGGTGCGAGTTTGGGTGGTGGTGGAGGGGGTGTGGGTTTGGGTGGTGGTGGAGGGGGGGTGGGCTTGGGTGGTGGTGGAGGGGGGTTTGGGAGGGGGGGTGGAGGGGGTGTGGGTTTGGTAGGTGGGTGGTGGTGGAGAGGATGTGGGTTTGGGGGGTGGTGGAGGGGGTGGGTTTGGTTGGTGGTTTAGGGGGTGTGGGTTTGGGTCATGATGGAGGGGGGGCTCGGGTGGTGGAGGGGGGGTGGGTTTGGATGGTGGTAGGGGGATGGGTTTGGATGGTGGTTTGGGGGGGGTGGGTTTGCGTGGTGGGTGGTGGTGGAGGGAGGTGTGTGTTTGGGTGGTGGTGAATAGGGGGTGGGTTTGGGTGGTGGTGGAGGGGGGATTGGGTCGTGGTGGAGGGGAGGGGCGTTTGGGTGGTGGTGGAGGGGGAGTGGGTTTGGGTGGAGGTTTAGGTGGTGTGGGTTTGGGTGGTGATGGAGGGGGAGGTTTGGGTGGTGGTGGAGGGAGTATGGGTTTGGGGGTGGTGGAGGGGGTTGGTTCTGGGGGGTGGTGGAGGGGGGGTGGGTTTGGGTGCTGGTGGAGGGGTGGGTGGGTTTGGTTGGTGGTGGAGGGCGATGGGTTTGGGTGGTGGTGCACGGGGGGAGGGTTTGGGAGGTGTTGGAGGGTGGGTGGGTTTGGGTGGTGGTGGAGGGGGGTGGGTTTGAGCGGTGGTGGAGGGGGTGTGGGTTTGCATGTTGGTGGAGGGGTGGTGGGTTTGGGGGTTGGTGGAGGGGGGTGGGTTTGGGTGGTGGTGGAGGGGGGGTGGGTTTAGGTGTTGGTGGAGGGGGTGTGGATTTGGGGGGGGTGGAGAGAGGTGGGTTTGGGTGATGGAGGAGGGGGGGTGTTTGGGAGGTGGTGGAGGAGGGTGGGTTTGGGAGGTGGTGGAGGGTGTGTGGGTTTGGGAAGTGGTGGAGGGGGGGTGGGTTTGGATGTTGGTGGAGGGGGTGTGGGTTTGGTTTGTGGTTGAGGGGGTGTGGGTTTGGGAGGTGGTGGAGGGGGGCTGGGTTTGGTTGGTGGTGGAGCAGGGGTGGGTTTGGTGGTGGTGGAGGGGCAGTGGGTTTGGGTGGTGGTGGAGGGGGTGTGGGTTTGTTGGTGGTGGAGGGGGTGTGGGTTTGGAAGTGGTGGAGGGGGGGTGGGTTTGTGAGGTGGTGGAGGGGGGGTGGGTTTGTGAGGTGGTGGAGGGGGGGTGGGTTTGGGAGGTTGTGGAGGTGTGGTGGGTTTGGGAGGTGGTGGAAGGGGTGTGGTTTTGGGAAGTGGTGGAGAGGGGGGTGTTTTGGGAGGTGGCGGAGGGGGCGTGGGTTTGTGAAGTGGTGGAGGGGGTGTGTGTTTGGGAGGTGGTGGAGGAGGTGTGGGTTTGGGAAGTGGTGGAGGGGGTGGGTTTGGGAGGTGGTGGTGGGGGGGTGGGTTTGGGAGGTGGGTGGTGGTGGAGGGGGGCTGGGTTTGGTGGTGGCAAAGGGTGGCTGGGTTTGGGTGGTGGTGGAGTGGGTGTGGGTTTGGCTGGTGGTGGAGGGGGTGTGGGTTTGGGTGGTGGTGGAGGGGGGGTGGGCTTGGGTGGTGGCGGAGGGGGGTTTGGGAGGGGGGGTGGAGTGGGTGTGGGTTTGGTAGGTGGGTGGTGGTGGAGTGTGTGTGGGTTTGGGTGGTGGTGGGTGGGGTTTGGGAGGGGGGTGGAGGGGGGGGTGGGTTTGGGAGGTGAGGGGTGGTGGAGCGGGGGTTGGTTTGCGAGGTGATGGAGGGGGTGTGGGTTTGGGTGGTGTTGGAGGGGGTGTGGGTTTGGGTGGTGGTGGAGTGGGTGTGTGTTTGGGTAGTGGTGGAGGGGGTGTGGGTTTGAGGGGTAGGTGTTGGTGGAGGGGGTCTGGGTTTGTGTTGGGGGAGGGGGGGTGGGTTTGGGTGGTGGTGGAGAGGATGTGGGTTTGGGTGGTGGTGGAGGGGGTGGGTTTGGTTGGTGGTTTAGGGGGTGTGGGTTTGGGTCATGATGGAGGGGGGGCTCGGGTGGTGGAGGGGGCTGGTTTTGGATGGTGGTAGGGGGGTGGGTTTGGATGGTGGTTTAGGGGGGGTGGGTTTGCGTGGTGGGTGGTGGTGGAGGGAGGTGTGTGTTTGGGTGGTGGTGAATAGGGGGTGGGTTTGGGTGGTGGTGGAGGGGTGATTGGGTCGTGGTGGAGGGGAGGGGCGTTTGGGTGGTGGTGGAGGGGGAGTGGGTTTGGGTGGAGGTTTAGGTGGTGTGGGTTTGGGTGGTGATGGAGGGGAAGGTTTGGGTGGTGGTGGAGGGAGTATGGGTTTGGGGGTGGTGGAGGGGGTTGGTTCTGGGGGGTGGTGGAGGGGGGGTGGGTTTGGGTGCTGGTGGAGGGGGTGGGTTTGGGTGGCGGTGGAGGGGTGGGTGGGTTTGGGAGGTGTTGGAGGGTGGGTGGGTTTGGGTGGTGGTGGAGGGGGGGTGGGTTTGAGTGGTGGTGGAGGGGGTGTGGGTTTAGATGATGGTGGAGGGGGTGTGGGTTTGGGTGGTGGTGGAGGGGGGTGGGTTTGAGCGGTGGTGGAGGGGGTGTGGGTTTGCATGTTGGTGGAGGGGTGGTGGGTTTAGGTGGTGGTGGTGGGGGGTTGGTTTTGGGGGTTGGTGGAGGGGGGTGGGTTTGGGTGTTGGTGGAGGCAGGTGTGGGTTTGGGGGTGGTGGAGGGGAGGGGTATTTGTGGGGTGCTGGAGGGTGGTTGGTTTGGTGGGTGGTGGAGGGGGGGTGGGATTGGGTGGTGGTGGAGGAGGGTGAGGGTTTGGGTCATGGTGAAGGGGGCGTGGGTTTGGGTGGTGGTGGAGGGGGGTGTTTGGGGGTGTTGTAGGGGGGGGTTTGGGGGTGGTGGAAGGGGGGTTTGGGGTGGGTGGAGGGGGCTGAGTTTGGGTTGTGGTGGTGCGGGGGGGGTGGGTTTGGGTGGTGGTGGAGCGGGGGTGGGTTTGGGTGGTGGTGGAGGGGGGGTGTGTTCGGGGGGCCGTGGAGGGGGGTGGGTTTGGGGGGTGGTGGATGGGGGGTGGGTTTGGGTGGTGGTGGAGGGGGGTGTGGGTTTGGGTGGTGGTGGAGGGGGGGGGTGTTTGGGGGGCGGTGGAGGGGGGTTGGTTTGGGGGGTGGTGGAGGGGGGGTGGGTTTGGGTGGTGGTGGAGGGGGGTGTGGGTTTGGGTGGTGGTGGTGGGGGGTGGGTTTGTGTGGTGGTGGAGGGGGTGCGGTTTAGGTGGTGGTGGAGGGGGGGTGGGTTTGGGTGGTGGTGGTGCGAGTGTGGGTTTGGTGGTGGTGGAGGGGGTGTGGGTTTGGGAGGTGGTGGAGGGGGTTTGGGTTTGGTGGTGGTGGAGGGGGTGTGGGTTTGGAAGTTGTGGAGGGGGTAGTTTTGGGGGTTGGTGGAGGGGGGGTGGGTTTGGGTTGTGGTGGGGGGTGTTGTGGGTTTGGGTGGTTGTGGAGGGGGGGTGGGTTTGGGGGTGGTGGAGGGGGGGTGGGTTTGGGACGTGGTGGAGGGGGTGTGGGTTTGGGTGGTCGTGGAAGGGGTGTGGGTTTGTGTGGTGGTGGACGGGGCGTGGGTTTGGGTGGTGGTGGAGGGGGGTTTGGGAGGTGGTGTTGGTGGTGCGGGTGTGGGTTTGGTAGTGGTGGAGAGGGGTGGGTTTTGGTCGTGGTGGAGGGGGGGTGGGTTTGGTTGTGGTTGAGGGGGGGTGGGTTTGGTGGTGGTGGAGGGGGTGTGGGTTTGGGAGTGGTGTGGGGGGGGGGTTTGGGAGGTGGTGGAGGGGGGATGGGTTTGGGAGGTTGTGGAGGGGGTGTGGGATTGGGTGGTGGTGGAAGGGGTGTGGGTTTGGGTGGTGGTGGACGGGGGGTGGGTTTGGGTGGTGGTGGAGGTGGGGTGGTTTTGGGAGGTGGGTGGTGGTGGAGGGGGGCTGGGTTTGGTGGTGGCGAAGGCCGGGTGGGTTGGGTGGTGGTGGAAGGGGTGTGGGTTTGGATGGTGGACGGGGGGTGGGCTTGGGTGGTGGTGGAGGGGGTGTGGGTTTGGGAAGTGGTGGAGGGTCGTGGGTTTGGGAAGTGGTGGAGGGGGGGTGGGTTTGAGAGGTTGTGGAGGGGGATGAGTTTGGTGGTGGTGGAGTGGGGGAGGGTTTGGTGGTGGTGGAGTGGGTGTGGGTTTGGTTAGTTGTGGAGGGGGGTGGGTTTGTGTGGTGGGTGGTGGTGGAGGGGATATTGGTTTGGTGGTTGGTGGAGGGGGTGTGGGTTTGGGAGGTGGGTGGTGATGGAGGGGGGGTGTTTGCGTGGTGGTGGAGTGGGTGTGTGTGTTGGGTAGTGGTGGAGGGGGGTGGGTTTGGGTGGTGGTTTAGGCGTTGTGGGTTTGGGTGGTGGTGGAGGGGGAGGTTTGGGCGGTGGTGGAGGGGTGGGTGGGTTTGGTTGGTGGTGGAGGGCGTTGGGTTTGGGTGGTGGTGCACGGGGGGAGGGTTTGGGAGGTGTTGGAGGGGGGGTGGGTTTGGGTGGTGGTGGAGAGGGGGTGGGTTTGGGTGATGGTGGAGGGGGTGTGGGTTTTGATGATGGTGGAGGGGGTGTGGGTTTGGGTGGTGGTGGAGGGGGGTTGGTTTGAGCGGTGGTGGAGGGTGGTGGGTTTGAGCGGTGGTGGAGGGGGGTGGGTTTGCATGGTGGTGGAGGGGTGGTGGGTTTGTGTGGTGGTGGAGGGAGTGAGTGTTTGGGGGTGGTGGAGGGGGAGTCTGTTTGGGGGCGGTGGAGGGGGGTGGGGTTGTGGGGTGGTGGAGGGGGCGTGGGTTTGGGTGGTGGTGGAGGGGGGTGTTTGTGGGTGTTGGAGGGGGTTTGGGTTTGGGGTTGGTGGAGGGGGGGTTTGGGGGGTGGAATGGGTGTGTGTTTGGGGGATGGGTGGTGGTAGACGGGGTGTGGGTTTGGGTGGTGGTGGAGGGGGGTGTGGGTTTGGGTGGTGGTGGGGATGTGGGTATGGGTGGTGGTGGAGGGGGTTGTCGGTTTGGGTGGTGGTGGAGGGGGGTGGGTTTGGGTGGTGGTGGAGGGGGGTGGGTTTGGGTGGTGGTGGGGGGGGTGTGGGTTTGGGGAGTGGTGGAGTGGGGGTGGGTTTTGGGGGTGGTGGAGGGGGGGTGTGTTTGGTGGTGGTGGAGGGGGGGTGGGTTTGGGTGAGGGTGGAGGGGGGTGGGTTTCGGAGGTGGGTGGTGGTGGAGGGGGTGTGGGTTTGGTGGTGGTGGAGGGTGGGTGGTTTTGGGTGGTGGTGGAGGTGGAGTGGGTTTGGGAGGTGGTTGGTGGTGGAGGGTGTGTGGGTTTGGGTGGTGGTGGAGCAGGGGTGGGTTGGGTGGTGGTGGAGGGGGTGTGGGTTTGGCTGGTGGTGGAGCGGGGGTGGGTTGGGTGGTGGTGGAGGGGGTGTGGCTTTGGGTGGTGGAGGGGGGGTGGGTTTGGGTGGTGGTTTAGGGGTTGTGGGTTTGGGTGGTGGTGGAGGGGGAGGTTTGGGTGGTGGTGGTAGGGGTGTGGGTTTGGGGGTGGTGGGCGGGGTTGGGTTTGGGTGGTGGTGGAGGGGGGTGGGTTTGTGTGGTGGGTGGTGGTGGAGGGGGTATTGGTTTCGTGGTTGGTGGAGGGGGTGTGGGTTTGGAAGTGGTGGAGGGGGGTAGTTTTGGGAGTTGGTGGAGGGGGGGTGGGTGTGGCGGTGGTGGAGGGGGCGTGGGTTTGGCGGTGGTGGGGGGGGCGGGTTTGGTGGTGGTGGAGGGGGGTGGGTTCGGGAGTGGTGGAGGGGTTGTGGGTTTGGGAGGTGGTGGAGGGGGTTTGGGTTTGGTGGTGGTGGAGGGGGTGTGGGTTTGGAAGTGGTGGAGGGGGGTAGTTTTGGGGGTTGGTGGAGCGGGGTGGGTTTGGGTTGTGGTGGGGGGTGTTGTGGGTTTGGGTGGTTGTGGTGGGGGGTGTTGTGGGTTTGGGTGGTTGTGGAGGGGGGGTGGGTTTGGGGGTGGTGGAGGGGGGGGTGGGTTTGGGTAGTGGTGGTGCGGGTGTGCGTTTGGTAGTGGTGGAGAGGGGTGGGTTTGGGTGGTGGTGGAGGGGGGGTGGGTTTGGTGGTGGTGGAGGGATTGTGGGTTTGGAAGTGGTGTGGGGGGGGTGGGTTTGGGAGGTGGTGGAGTGGGTGTGGGTTTGGCTGGTGGTGGAAGGGGTGTGGGTTTGGCTGGTGGTGGACGGGGCGTCGGTTTGGGTGGTGGTGGAGGGGGGTTTGGGAGGTGGTGGTGGTGGTGCGGGTGTGGGTTTGGTAGTGGTGGAGAGGGGTGGGTTTTGGTCGTGGTGGAGGGGGGGTGGGTTTGGTTGTGGTTGAGGGGGGGTGGGTTTGGTGGTGGTGGAGGGGGTGTGGGTTTGGGAGTGGTGTGGGGGGGGTGGGTTTGGGAGGTGGTGGAGGGGGGATGGGTTTGGGAGGTTGTGGAGGGGGTGTGGGATTGGGTGGTGGTGGAAGGGGTGTGGGTTTGGGTGGTGGTGGACGGGGGGTGGGCTTGGGTGGTGGTGGAGGGGGGTTTGGGAGGGGGTGTGGAGTGGGGGTGGGTTTGGAGGTGGGTGGTGGTGGAGTGTGTGAGGGTTTGGGTGGTGGTGGGGGGGGTTTGGGAGGGGCGGTGGAGGGGGGGTGGGTTTGGGAGGTGGGTGGTGATGGAGGGGGTGTGGGTTTGGGTGGTGGAGGAGGGGGGATGGGTTTTGGTGGTGGTGGAGGGGGGGGTGTTTGGGTGGTGGTGGAGGGGATGTGGGTTTGGGTGGTGGGTGGTGGTGGAGGGGGGTGGGTTCGGGTGGTGGTTGAGGGGTGTTGGTTTGGGTGGAGGTGGAGGGGGAGGTTTGGGTGGTGGTGGAAGGGGTGTGGGTTTGGGGGGTGGTGGACGGGGTTGGGTTTGGGTGGTGGTGGAGGGGGGTGGGTTTGTGTGGTGGATGGTGGTGGAGGGGGTATTGGTTTGGTGGTTGGTGGAGGGGGTGTGGGTTTGGAAGTGGTGGAGGGGGGTAGTTTTGGGGGTTGGTGGAGGGGGGGTGGGTGTGGCGGTGGTGGAGGGGGCGTGGGTTTGGCGGTGGTGGGGGGGACGGGTTTGATGGTGGTGGAGGGGGGGTGGGTTTGGGTGGTGGCGGTGCGAGTGTGGGTTTGGTGGTGGTGGAGGGGGGGTGGGTTTGGGTGGTGGTGGAGGGGGTGTGGGTTCGGGAGTGGTGGAGGGGGTGTGGGTTTGGGAGGTGGTGGAGGGGGTGTTGGGTTTGGGTGGTGGTGGAGGGGGAGGTTTGGGTGGTGGTGGGAAGGGGTGTGGGTTTGGGGGTGGTGGACGGGGTTGGGTTTGGGTGGTGGTGGAGGGGGGTGGGTTTGTGTGGTGGGTGGTGGTGGAGGGGGTATTGGTTTGGTGGTTGGTGGAGGGGGTGTGGGTTTGGAAGTGGTGGAGGGGGGTAGTTTTGGGGGTTGGTGGAGGGGGGGTGGGTGTGGCGGTGGTGGAGGGGGCGTGGGTTTGGCGGTGGTGGGGGGGACGGTTTGATGGTGGTGGAGGGGGGGTGGGTTTGGGTGGTGGCGGTGCGAGTGTGGGTTTGGTGGTGGTGGAGGGGGGGTGGGTTTGGGTGGTGGTGGAGGGGGTGTGGGTTCGGGAGTGGTGGAGGGGGTGTGGGTTTGGGAGGTGGTGGAGGGGTTTGGGTTTGGTGGTGGTGGAGGGGGTGTGGGTTTGGAAGTGGTGGAGGGGGGTAGTTTTGGGGGTTGGTGGAGGGGGGGTGGGTTTGGGTTGTGGTGGGGGGTGTTGTGGGTTTGGGTGGTTGTGGAGGGGGGGTGGGTTTGGGGGTGGTGGAGGGGGGGTGGGTTTGGGTGGTGGTGGTGCGGGTGTGCGTTTGGTAGTGGTGGAGAGGGGTGGGTTTGGGTGGTGGTGGAGGGGGGCTGGGTTTGGTGGTGGTGGAGGGATTGTGGGTTTGGAAGTGGTGTAGGGGGGCTGGGTTTGGGACGTGGTGGAGGGGGTGTGGGTTTGGGTGGTGGTGGAAAGGGTGTGGGTTTGGGTGGTGGCGAAGGGTGGGTGGGTTTGCGTGGTGGTGGAGTGGGTGTGGGTTTGGCTGGTGGTGGAAGGCGTGTGGGTTTGGGTGGTGGTGGACGGGGCGTGGGTTTGGGTGGTGGTGGAGGGGGGTTTGGGAGGTGGTGGTGGTGGTGCGGGTGTGGGTTTCGTAGTGGTGGAGAGGGGTGGGTTTTGGTCGTGGTGGAGGGGGGGTGGGTTTGGTTGTGGTTGAGGGGGGGTGGGTTTGGTGGTGGTGGAGGGGGTGTGGGTTTGGGAGTGGTGTGGGGGGGGGGGGGGCTTGGGAGGTGATGGAGGGGGGATGGGTTTGGGAGGTTGTGGAGGGGGTGTGGGATTGGGTGGTGGTGGAAGTTGTGTGGGTTTGGGTGGTGGTGGACGGGGGGTGGGTTTGGGTGGTGGTGGAGGTGGGGTGGTTTTGGGAGGTGGGTGGTGGTGGAGGGGGGCTGGGTTTGGTGGTGGCGAAGGGTGGGTGGGTTGGGTGGTGGTGGAGTGGGTGTGGGTTTGGATGGTGGTGGAAGGGGTGTGGGTTTGGGTGGTGGTGGACGGGGGGTGGGCTTGGGTGGTGGTGGAGGGGGGTTTGGGAGGGGGGGTGGAGTGGGGGTGGGTTTGGGAGCTGGGTTGTGGTGGAGTGTGTGAGGGTTTGGGTGGTGGTGGGGGGGGTTTGGGAGGGGCGGTGGAGGGGGGGTGGGTTTGGGAGGTGGGTGGTGGTGGAGGGGGGGTGGGTTTGCGAGGTGATGGAGGGGGTGTGGGTTTGGGTGGTGGAGGAGGGGGGATGGGTTTTGGTGGTGGTGGAGTGGGGTGTGTTTGGGTGGTGGTGGAGGGGATGTGGGTTTGGGTGGTGGGTGGTGGTGGAGGGGGGTGGGTTTGGGTGGTGGTTTAGGGGGTGTTGGTTTGGGTGGAGGTGGAGAGGGTGTGGGTGTGGGTGGTGGTGGAGGGGGTGTGGGTTTGGGAAGTGGTGGAGGGGGGTGGGTTTGGGAAGTGGTGGAGGGGAGGTGGGTTTGAGAGGTTGTGGAGGGGGATGAGTTTGGTGGTGGTGGAGTGGGGGAGGGTTTGGTGGTGGTGGAGTGGGTGTGGGTTTGGGTAGTTGTGGAGGGGGGTGGGTTTGTGTGGTGGGTGGTGGTGGAGGGGATATTGGTTTGGTGGTTGGTGGAGGGGGTGTGGGTTTGGGAGGTGGGTGGTGATGGAGGGGGGGTGTTTGCGTGGTGGTGGAGTGGGTGTGTGTGTTGGGTAGTGGTGGAGGGGGGGTGGGTTTGGGTGGTGGTTTAGGTGTTGTGGGTTTGGGTGGTGGTGGAGGGGGTGGTTTGGGCGGTGGTGGAGGGGGTGGGTTTGGGTGGTGGTGGAGGGGTGGGTGGGTTTGGTTGGTGGTGGAGGGCGTTGGGTTTGGGTGGTGGTGCACGGGGGGAGGGTTGGGGAGGTGTTGGAGGGGGGGTGGGTTTGGGTGGTGGTGGAGAGGGGGTGGGTTTGGGTGATGGTGGAGGGGGTGTGGGTTTTGATGATGGTGGAGGGGGTGTGGGTTTGGGTGGTGGTGGAGGGGGGTTGGTTTGAGCGGTGGTGGAGGGGGGTGGGTTTGAGCGGTGGTGGAGGGGGGTGGGTTTGCATGGTGTTGGTGGGTTTGTGTGGTGGTCGAGGGAGTGTGTGTTTGGGGGTGGTGGAGGGGGGGTGGGTTTGGGTGGTTGTGGAGGGGGTGTGGGTTTGGGGGTGGTGGAGGGGGGTTGGGTTTGGGGTTGGTGGAGGGGGGGTTTGGGGGGTGGAGGGGGTGTGTGTTTGGGGGATGGGTGGTGGTGGACGGGGTGTGGGTTTGGGTGGTGGAGGAGGGGGGTGGGTTTGTGTGGTGGTGGTGGGGATGTGGGTATGGGTGGTGGTGGAGGGGGTTGTCGGTTTGGGTGGTGGTGGAGGGGGGGTGGGTTTGGGTGGTGGTGGAGGGGGGGTTGGTTTGGGTGGTGGTGGGGGGGTGTGGGTTTGGGTGGTGGTGGAGGGGGGGTGTTTGTGGGTGTTGGAGGGGGGTTGGGTTTGGGGTTGGTGGAGGGGGGGTTTGGGGGGTGGAGGGGGGTGTGTGTTTGGGGGATGGGTGGTGGTGGACGGGGGTGTGGGTTTGGGTGGTGGTGGAGGGGGGGTGTGGGTTTGGGTGGTGGAGGAGGGGGGTGGGTTTGTGTGGTGGTGGTGGGGATGTGGGTATGGGTGGTGGTGGAGGGGGTTGTCGGTTTGGGTGGTGGTGGAGGGGGGGTGGGTTTGGGTGGTGGTGGAGGGGGGGTGGGTTTGGGTGGCGGTGGGGGGGTGTGGGTTTGGGAGTGGTGGAGTGGGGGTGGGTTTGGGGGTGGTGGAGGGGGGGTGGGTTTGGCGGTGGTGGAGGAGGGGTGTGTTTGGTGGTGGTGGAGGGGGGGTTGGTTTGGGTGGGGGTGGAGGGGGGTGGGTTTCGGAGGTGGGTGGTGGTGGAGGGGGTGTGGGTTTGGTGGTGGTGGAGGGTGGGTGGTTTTGGGTGGTGGTGGAGGGGGAGTGGGTTTGGTAGGTGGTTGGTGGTGGAGGGTGTGTGGGTTTGGGTGGTGGTGGAGCAGGGGTGGGTTGGGTGGTGGTGGAGGGGGTGTGGGTTTGGCTTGTGGTGGAGCGGGGGTGGGTTGGGTGGTGGTGGAGGGGGTGTGGCTTTGGGTGGTGGAGGGGGGGTGGGTTTGGGTGGTGGTTTAGGGGTTGTGGGTTTGGGTGGTGGTGGAGGGGGAGGTTTGGGTGGTGGTGGAAGGGGTGTGGGTTTTGGGGTGGTGGACGGGGTTGGGTTTGGGTGGTGGTGGAGGGGGGTGGGTTTGTGTGGTGGGTGGTGGTGGAGGGGGTATTGGTTTGGTGGTTGGTGGAGGGGGTGTGGGTTTGGGAGGTGGGTGGTGATGGAGGGGGGGTGTTTGCGTGGTGGTGGAGTGGGTGTGTGTGTTGGGTAGTGGTGGAGGGGGGGTGGGTTTGGGTGGTGGTTTAGGTGTTGTGGGTTTGGGTGGTGGTGGAGGGGGGTGAGTTTGGGTGGTGGTGGAGGGATGGGTGGGTTTGGTTGGTGGTGGAGGGCGTTGGGTTTGGGTGGTGGTGCACGGGGGGAGGGTTTGGGAGGTGTTGGAGGGGGGGTGGGTTTGGGTGGTGGTGGAGAGGGTGTGGGTTTGGGTGATGGTGGAGGGGGTGTGGGTTTTGATGATGGTGGAGGGGGTGTGGGTTTGGGTGGTGGTGGAGGGGGGTTGGTTTGAGCGGTGGTGGAGGGGGGGTCGGTTTGGGAGGTGGTGGAGGGGTTTTGGGTTTGGTGGTGGTGGAGGGGGTGTGGGTTTGGAAGTTGTGGAGGGGGTTGGTTTTGGGGGTTGGTGGAGGAGTGGTGGCTTTGGGTGGTGGTGGGGGGTGTTGTGGGTTTGGGTGGTTGTGGAGGGGGGTGGGTTTGGGGGTGGTGGAGGGGGTTGGATTTGGGTGGTGGTGGTGCGGGTGTGGGTTTGGTAGTGGCGGAGAGGGGTGGGTTTGGGTGGTGGTGGAGGGGAGTGGGTTTGGTGGTGGTGGGGGGGTTGTGGGTTTGGAAGTGGTGTAGGGGGGGTGGGTTTGGGAGGTGGTGGAGGGGGTGTGTGTTTGGGAGTTTGTGGAGGGGGTGTGGGTTTGGGTCGTGTTGTAAGGGGTGTTGGTTTGGGTGGTGGTGGACGGGGGGTGGGTTTGGGAAGTGGTGGAGGGGGGTGGGTTTGGGTGGTTGTGGAGGGAGGGTGGTTTTGGTAGGTGGGTGGTGGTGGAGGGGGGCTGGGTTTGGTGGTGGCGAAGGGTGGGTGGGTTTGGGTGGTGGTGGAGTGGGTGTGGGTTTGGCTGGTGATGGAAGGGGTGTGGGTTGGGTGGTGGTGGACGGGGGGTGGGTTTGTGTGGTGGTGGAGGGGGGTTTGGGAGGTGAGTGGTGGTGGAGTGTGTGAGAGTTTGTGTGGTGGTGGGGGGGGTTTGGGAGGGCGGTGGAGAGGGGGGTTGGGTTTGGGAGGTGGGTGGTGGTGGAGGGGGGGTGGGTTTGCGAGGTGGTGTAGGGGGGGTGGGTTTGGGAGGTGGTGGAGGGGGGGTGGGTTTGGGAGGTTGTGGACGGGGTGTGGGTTTGGTTGGTCGTGGAATAGGTGTGGGTTTGGGTGGTGGTGGACGGTGGGTGTGTTTGGGTGGTGGTGGAGGGGGGGGTTTGGGAGGTGGGTGGTGGTGGAGGTGGGCTGTATTTGGTGGTGGCGAAGGGTGGGTGGGTTTGGGTGGTGGTGGAGTGGGTGTGGGTTTGGCTGATGGTGGAAGGGGTGTGGGTTTGGGTGGTGGTGGACGGGGGGTGGGTTTGGGTGGTGGCGGAGGGGGGTTTGGGAGGGGGGGTGGAGGGGGGGGTGGGTTTGGGAGGTGGGTGGTGGTGGCTGGGGGGTGGGTTTGGGAGGTGATGGAGGGGGTGTGGGTTTGGGTGGTGGAGGAGGGGGTGTGGGTTTGGTGGTGGTGGAGGGGGTGTAGGTTTGGGAGGTGGGTGGTGGTGGAGCGGGTGTGGGTTTGGGAGGTGGTGGAGGAGGTGTGGGTTTGGGTGGTGGTGGAGCGGGTGTGGGTTTGGGAGGTGGTGGAGGAGGGATGGGTTTGGTGGTGGTGGCGGGGGGGTGGATTTGGTGGTGGTGGAGGGGGAGTCTGTTTGGGGGGTCGGTGGAGGGGGGTGGGGTTGTGGGGTGGTGGAGGGGGGGTGGGTTTGTGTGGTGGTGGAGGGGGCGTAGGTTTGGGTGGTGGTGGAGGGGGGTGTGTTTGTGGATGTTGGAGGGGGGTTGGGTTTGGAGTTGTTGGAGGGTGGGGTTTGGGGGGGTGGAGGGGGGGGTTTGGTGGATGGGTGGTGGTGGACGGGGTGTGGGTTTGGGTGGTGGTGGAGGGGATGTGGGTTTGGGTGGTTGGGGAGGGGGTGTGGGTTTGGGTGGTGGTGGACGGGGGTGGGTTTGGGTGGTGGCGGAGGGGGGTGTGGGTTTGGGTGGTGGTGGACGGGGGTGGGTTTGTGTGGTGGTGGTTGGGTGTGTGGGTTTGGGTGTTGGTGGAGGGGGTTGTCGGTTTGGGTGGTGGTGGAGGGGGGGTGGGTTTGGGTGGTGGTGGAGGGCGTGTGGGTTTGGGGGTGGTGGAGTGGGGGTGGGTTTGGGTGGTGGTGGAGGGGGTGTGGGTTTGGGGGTGGTGGAGTGGGGGTGGGTTTGGGTGGTGGTGGAGGGGGTGTGGGTTTGGGTGGTGGTGGAGTGGGGGTGGGTTTGGGGGTGGTGGAGGGGATGTGGGTTTGGCGGTGGTGGAGGGGGGGTGGGTTTGGTGCTGGTGGAGGGGGGGTGGGTTTGGGTGGGTGTGGAGGGGGGGTGGGTTTCGGAGGTGGGTGGTGGTGGAGGGGGGGTGGGTTTGGTGGTGGTGGAGGGTGGGTGGTTTTGGGTGGTGGTGGAGGTGGAGTGGGTTTGGGAGGTGGTTGGTGGTGGAGGGGGGGTGGGTTTGGCTGGTGGTGGAGCGGGGGTGGGTTGGGTGGTGGTGGAGCGGGGGTAGGTTTAGGTGGTGGAAGGGGTGAGGGTTTGGATGGTGGTGGAGGGGGGATGGTTTGGTGGTGGTGGTGGGGGTGTAGGTTTTTGAAGTTTCGTGGAGGGGGGGTATGTTTGGGTGGTGGTGGAGGGGGTGTGGCTTTGGGTGGTGGAGGGGGGGATGGGTTTGGGTGGTGGAGGGTGGGTGGGTTTGGGGGATGGGTGGTGGAGGGGGTGGGTTTGGATGATTGAGGAGGGGGTGTGGGATTGTGTAGTGGTTGAGGGGGGGTGCATTTGGGTGGTGGTGGAGTGGGGGTGGGTTTGGGTGGCGGTGGAGAGGGTGTGGGTTTGGATCGTGGTGGAGGGGGGGTGGGTTCGTGTGGTGGTGGAGGGGGCGTGGTTAGGTGGTGGTGGAGGGGTGTTGGGTTTGGATCGTGGTGGAGGGGGGTGGGTTTGTGTGGTGGTGGAGGGGGTGCAGGTTTAGGTGGTGGTGGAGGGGGGTGGTTTTGTGGGTTGGTGGAGGGGGTTGTGGGTTTGGGTGGTGGTGGAGGGGGTGTGGGTTTGCGTGGTGGTGGAGGGGGTGTGGGTTTGGCGGTGGTGGAGGGGGTGTGGGTTTTAGCGGTGGTGGAGGGGGGTGAGTTTGGTGGTGGTGGAGGGGGGGTGGGTTTGGGTGGTGGTGGTGCGGATGTGGGTTTGGTGGTGGTGGAGGGGGGGGTGGGTTTGGGTGGTGGTAGAGGGGGTGTGGGTTTGGACGTGGTGGAGGGGGTTTGGGTTTGGTGGTGGTGGAGGGGGGTGTGGGTTTGGAAGTTGTGGAGGGGGTGGTTTTGAGGGTTGGTGGAGGGGGGGTGGGTTTGGGTGGTGGTGGGGGGTGTTGTGGGTTTGGGTGGTTGTGGAGGGGGGGTGGCTTTGGGGGTGGTGGAGGGGGGTGGGTTTGGGTGGTGCTGGTGCGGGTGTGGGTTTGGTAGTGGTGGAGAGGGGTGGGTTTGGGTGGTGGTGGAGGGGTTGTGGGTTTGGAAGTGGTGTGGGAGGGGCGTTTGGGAGGTGGTGGAGGGGGGATGGGTTTGGGTGGTGGTGGAGGTGGGGTGGGTTTGGGAAGTGGTGGAGGGGGGTGGGTTTGGGTGGTGGTGGAGGGGGCGTGGTTTTGGGAGGTGGGTGGTGGTGGAGGGGGGCTGGGTTTGGTGGTGGCGATGGGTGGGTGGGTTTGGGTGGTGGTGGAAGGGGTGTGGGTTTGGGTGGTGGTGGAGGGGGGTTTGGGAGGTGGGTGTTGTTGGAGTGTGTGAGGGTTTGGGTGGTGGTGGGGGGGTTTTGGAGGGGCGGTGGAGGGGGGGGGGTTTGGGAGGTGGGTGGTGGTGGAGGGGGTGTGTGTTTGCGAGGTGATGGAGGGGGTGTGGGTTTGGGAGGTGGAGGGGGGGTGGGTTTGGGAGATTGTGGACGGGGTGTGGGTTTGGGTGGTGGTGGAAGGGGAGTGGGTTTGGGTGGTGGTGGAGGCGGTGGGTTTGGGAGGTGGGTGGTGGTGGAAGGGGGCTGGGTTTGGTGGTGGCGAAGGGTGGTTGGGTTTGGGTGTTGGTGGAGTGGGTGTGGGTTTGTCTGGTGCTGGAAGGGGTGTGGGTTTGGGTGGTGGTGGAGGGGGGGTGGGTTTGGTGGTGGTGGAGTGGGGGTGTGTTTGGTGGTGGTGGAGTGGTTGTGGGTTTGGGTGGTGGTGGAGGGGGGATGGGTTTGGTGGTGGTGGAGGGGGGGTGGATTTGGTGGTGGTGGAGTGGTTGTGTGTTTGGGTGGTGGTGGAGGGGGTCTGGGTTTGGGAGGTGGGTGGGGATGGAGGGGGGTGGGTCATCGCGCATCTCC